>NC_045605.1:111287575-111652575 GCF_009762305.2 Zalophus californianus | reverse complement strand
CTGATGCCCATGCAGTGATGGCATGTCCAGCTCGGTCTGTCCTGCTTGGCTGTGAGACCCGCCGAGGGGAGGCCTCTTGCACACTGAGCCGGGCACACGGTCGGAGCTGGCCGGCTCTGTGGAGTGACAGTCACACAGCCCATGAGTGGGAGACACGTGGTCAGCTCAGCACAGAAGGACTCCCCTTTGGCCTCTGTCCTAGTGCGGTGCCCAGGTTTGGGGACGCTCAGTGTCCCCGTGTGGGAGGAAGGGAACTCACTGAAACGCAGATTCCTGGGCCCTCCTTAGCCCCGCTGCGTCTGTGTCTGCACGGGGAGCTCGTGTGCTCCCAGAGCCCAGGCCACTCTGCCCAGCAGCTGTCTCGGGACTACTGTCCCTGCCGAACAGCGCAGCAGGAGGCTCCGTGGAGGGCAAGTGTCTAGGACTTAGGTGCAACCAGAGCTGCCTGCGGGCCAGGCTGGAGAAAGGGCTAAGTGTGGGGCTGGGCGGGGCAAAGCCACCTTCCCCAGGGCGCGGTCATGCCCGCCCCCCTCCACGGGACACTCACCAGCCAGAGGGTTGCCCTCGGCAGCCTGCCCTCCCCCCCCCCCCCCGCGGCTCCCTCTGCATCCCCTCCCCCTGCCCACGCCAACCCCCAGGAGGGCACAGCCCCTGAATGAACAGTGTGCCTGGCATACCGCTGGGGCTCAGTGAGGACTGGGGGCTGAATCGGAAGTCGCCAGCCGGGAAGCCTCTGGTGGTGCACCCCCAGCCCACAGACCCCTCCCAGCAGCCACACATCCCACCCAGCAGCAGCCTCAGTTTACTGAAGTGTTTTTGACCACCCTCTGGCCCCACAGAAGGAACGTGGGGTGGGTGCAGGGAGCAGAGGGCCACCGAGGGAAGCTGAGGGCAGCGTTCAGCCTGGGGAGGGGGCCGTGGGCAGGAGGGGTATTCTGCAGGGTTGCTGGAGGGCCAGTGGGCTGGGTCACACTTGTACTCCCTGCCCTGACCCTGACCCTGGGCCCTTCCTTCCCTGAACCCGGTGAGTCCCAACCCACTCACCATGCCTGCACACCTGGCCTCACCCCTACCCCAGCTCCCCCCCCGTCAGCCCAGGGTCTCAGTCCTCTCCTGGGGCCGCCCCCAGGTCCTCGGAGCTGGCAGGGAGTTCTCGGCAGCCCCCTGGCCAGCCTCCCATGCTCCCCAGGGTCCCCCTGCTGCAGCCCAGGATCTCCAGAGCAGCTTCCTGCATGGCTCAGGGCACCCCGAGAGCCCCTCATTTTCTCCCTGCCATGGCCCCAGCCCGGCACGTGGCCCTCCAAGAAGCCTGCCCAGGTGCATGGGTAGCAACCTGTCATAATTAAAAATATATGGAAACAGACACAAAAGTAAAGTTGGTCGTATCGTGACCTTATTCAGCGGCCACCCAACAATGGCCAATTCAGAAGCCCTTTGGTCTAATCTCTGCCCTGACTCTGTACCCCGCCCTGCCTACCGACAGCTTCAAAGCCACTCCCGACATCACAGGACTCAGGGCCGCAGGAGGAAGTAGCCCGGTGCGCGGCTCCAGCACCTGTGGCTTCCTCCCCCGCGAAGGTCAGTGCCAACGGGGCGGGCAGGAGCCACACAACCGTCCGTTCCGCACTCGGTTCCAGAAGAATGAGCCCAAGCAACCAGCAAAGGGTCAACGAGGACTTCTTGTAGCTTCGTTAATGAACGAATGGTTCTGTAAGTTATCGGATGTCTTTTACTCCACGATTCTGTTTCACGCTCAGATTGTCCTGCTGTGGACGGGCCCCTCCCGAAACTTTTCGGTGGACGGGGCTAAAGAGTAATTTGGTTTGCAGATAAAAGAGCGCAGCAGTTGATGCCAATATTCCCGATTCGAATTTAAGGACAGATTCATACTTCCCTGATTTCCTCCTTCTCTCTCTTATACTCAAACTCTTGGCTCCCAAGGAGTCTAACATCACATCCATAATCCCAAAGTAAGAATACTAACGTTGCTATAACAATGCGGTTCTCTGGGTTCCTTCGTCCTACGAACGCTGGTGAAAATATTGATAACGGGTGAGCCCGTGTGGCTGTGCGGCCCTCGGTTCAGCTACCGAAGGGACAATCTCGTCGTCTGCGGGGTTTTCTGGTGTGACTAGCATGGCATGCCTCACTCTCTGTGTTCCCACGGGGCTTTGGGGCTGTTCCTGGAAGTGGAGCTAATCTGAGGGGTCAACTGGCACGTTGGCTAACCACCAGGCCCCCCACCCCCAGGCGATGTGCATGTGGACCCCCCGGGGCCTCGCCCGGGGAACCTGTGGACGTCCACCGATCAGATAGGGGACCAGTGGTATCGGCCCGTACTTTTAATTTGCATTTTTCTTGTTACCAGGGACGTTGCTCATTTTCTCGTAAGTGCAAAGATCACGGACTCCCCCTTTGCCTGGGAACTCTCCGCGTCTTTGGCCCACTTTTCCGCAGTCTGTCTGCCACGGTCTGTCCCATGTTGGCTGTCCTGAACGTGCCGGCGCTGTTAACCCTTGGCCTGCCACGTATGTCGTAAATACTCTTTCCAGCTGCTCATTGGTGTTTTTGACGTTGCTAATTTCAGCTATTGTCTCGATTTCAAGCACAGTGGGACATGTTTTGCCGGCCTACAGGTGGTTGTGGAATTCCCCGAGCCTGGCTTACAGAACCCACGTGACCTCATCTCAACTTTTATATCTAAGCCTCTGATCCATCCGAAACCTACTCCTGTGTGTCATGTGTGGGGTGGATCCAAACTTTTTTTTTTGTCCCTTCCTCCATGGCTCTCCGATTGTTCTAACACCACCTACTGAAAGATCGTCTTCCTCCTTCGGATTGCGATGTAGCTGTGTGGATAGTGCTCACTCACGCGTGCATTCATTCAGAAAAGATTGACTGAATGCCCCCTGTGTGCCCCGGCTTGTCCCCTGGGGCCCCTGCGGAGGCAGACTCTCCGCCTCCCTCTGGCTGGCTGCCGGGTTGTACTCCCCAGAAACGTTCCCTAGCCTCGGTGGCCCTGCAGTCTCCGCAGTGCCCGGAGCAGGCTGGGACCCACTTCCTTCATCTTTCTGCAGATACAAATGGCTGGCTGTGTGGCGAGTCTGGGGTGAAGGGCCAGAACTTTGCTCTAGCCACCAACAGGAGCTGGTTTTCTGCTGGGGGGGGGGCATGAAATCAATCAGCCTGGGGTTCTCAGTGAAGACCTGGGAGTTGTCTGGGAAGTTACCCGTCCCCCACATGACATCCCTGCGCAATGTCCCGAAAGAAGCCGTTTTGTCCACCCCCTCCCCCCATCCTCCACTCCGGCACCCCAACGTGCAGGGAACCAAATGCCAGCCCAGCAAGGGCCAGAGGCAGTGTGGAGGGCCTCACAAACCTGATCCCATCCCACTTCTAAACCCCCCAGCCCCAGCATCCAGGGAAATCCATGGGGCGCAGAGGCAAGCCTAGCGCAGAGCTGGAGGAGGAGACACCCATTCTGCATGTTACTAGAACCTCGAAAATGCCTTGCCGTGACCTTCCCAGCGGTCAAACCCTGCCTACACCCCTGAACCACCGCCTCCAGTAGGCACCACATCCCCCAGTGGCCCAAGCTTACCTCCTGGGTGCGATGGCCCCTAGTGGGCACTGACCCAACAGCATTTTTCTCCACCCACAGCGTGAATGGGTGGGCACAGGAAAGGGGGTGCTCAAAGTACTGCAGGAGCTAACAAGGCCGCCCTCCTAGTGTCAGGAGGGTCAGTCTGCCTGTGCCCTAGGGTGCCCCCCTTTCCCCATTAACCCCAGCCTCTCTCTGAAGTGGGTGCCTGTGCCCTACCCAGCTCTCCTGCCCTGGCAACGAGGTTCTCAGTCGCTGCACCTGCGGCCCCTGGCCTTCCTCCCCGCTTCAGCTGGGGGCTGCTTACTGGGCAAACAGGTGGGCGTGGGGGGGGCGGGGCGCGCACGTGGGCGCACGTGGGGAAGAGCGGAGGAGCGAGGGAGGGGGCGGGCGGGGCAAGTGAATGCAAAAAGGCGGGAGGAACAGGTGAGCGCACACCGGGCGAGACCCAGCAGGCGAGCAGGTCAGCGGTCTCAGGCGCGGGCTGGGGCGCCCGGGAGCGCCGGTTGGTCCTGGCGGGGCGTCTGGCCAGGGGCGGGGCGCGCCATCCCCGGGGACCGGCCCGCGGCCACCACCCCCTCCGGCCCCGCCCCCACGCCCGGGCGGGGCGGGCAGCGGCCCCCCGCGGCCGGGCTGGCAGCAGCGGCCGCCCGCACTGCGCCCCCGGCGCCCGCCCTCGCCGCAGCTCCCGGTGCCGCCGCCCGGCCGGCCCCCCGCGGGCCCTGCCTGACCATGGCCGCCGCCTCCTCCCCGCCCAGGCCCGACAAGAAGCGCTGGGGCTGCGGCCGCCTGCCGGGCTCCCGGCGGGGCAGCACGGGCCTGGCCAAGAAGTGTCCCTTCTCGCTGGAGCTGGCGGAGGGCGGCCCGGCGGGCGGCGCGCTCTACGCACCCATCGCGCCGCCTGGCGCCCCGGGGCCCGCGCCCCTCGCGCCCTCCGCCGCGCCCCCGACCGCCGCAGACCTTGCCGCGCGGCCGCCGGTGAGCCTCGACCCGCGCGTCTCCATCTACAGCGCACGCCGCCCGCTCCTCGCGCGCACCCACATCCAGGGCCGCGTCTACAACTTCCTCGAGCGCCCCACCGGCTGGAAGTGCTTCATCTACCACTTTGCTGTGTGAGTATCGCCGCGGGCCCCGGGCGCGCAGCACCCAGGGGCTTCCCGCGGGCTGCGGAGCGGCGTGGGGGGACCCTGTCTCGCGCCACCTGCAGCCTCGGGGACCGTGCCAGCTACGACTCAGGGCTGTGGGGGGAGAAAGAGGTTATGGGGAACACAGCAACTCTGAGGGGCCTGTCCCTTGAAGTTCAGGGCCGCTGTGGGTGGGGGGGGCGGGGAGAACTTCCCGCTGGCTCTGCTCAGGCGTGTGGGGGGAGGTTGCCCCAGCCCAGAAGTTGGCTCCACTCCTCCCTGGAAGGACAGTCCCCAGGTGTTAAAACTTCTGGGAAAGGACGTGTGCCAGGGGAGCTTGCCCTGGGTGCGGAGGAGAGAACTCAGGGTCGGCGGGCACCCAGGACTCAGGAGCCCCCAGGAGGTGAGGGCCCCAAGCTCCTGCTGGTGGCAGCAACATGTCCTAGCTCAAGGCAGGCCACGTGCGGCGAGTGTCCCGGGCCCGCGGGCGCAGGGCTGCCCCAGAGGGTGGCAGGCCGAGTGGTGTCGCCTGAGGGGTCCATATGGCTGTGGGGAATGCCCCACCCCCCTTCAGAGGCCCAGGCTCCCGAAGCAGAGGAGGCTGGAGGGGGCTCCGGGGAGGGGCAGGATTGCGCCCATGTTTCTAACCCTCAATGGGAGGAAGCTGTGTACTAGGGGAGGACCGGACCCCTCATGGGCAGCACCTGGCCCTGTTACCCAGGTGGTTCCAGTGCCCTTGCGGCGTGCCTGCGTGGGGCAGGGCAGGCCACTCCATTCCTCAGGGGCGGGGGGTACAAGGAAGTTACCTCCTCGGGGCCACCCTCCTTGCTGACTGCCTGGAGCCCTCCCCTGCCGTTCCGTGGTTCCACTTCCTGGCTGCCCAGCCCGCAGCCTCTTGGTATGGTGCCAGCCCCTGGCCTGGGAGCCCTCACGGGGCCACCCCCACACGGATCATGAGGACTGGGGGGCTCTGCTGGGGGCTCCATGGCGGGGGTCTCCCTCTGGCTTCCTATTGGTGGTGACGTACTCATCCCTGCTGCCTTGGCTGGCCGGTGGCTGGGAGAGACCTGGTGGGGGGGGGAGGGGTTCAGGACCCTTTTTTCTCTTGCCGGCCGCTGCCAGAAGGGCCCCAGGGGTGCAGTGGGAGCCAGGCCCCGGCTGGCTTGGAGCATCGTCTTGGGCAGCTGAGGCAGGGCAGGGTGGGGCAGCCTCAGCCTCACACTTTGGCTCCTCTGTGGGCGTAGGTGGTATCAGGGGTGGTCCCCTCTGTGCGGAGGGACAGCCTTCCACAGCAGGAGGGCATGTCTCGGGGACTGTGTCCCCAGAGTCATGGTTGGGCCCCGGTCTTGAAGCCTCTTCCCCACCCCGGCCCCCACCTGCCGCGGTGTCAGAGGGCGCAAGCCTCGTGACCGTGGCTGATATCTGGGGGAGAGCACGGCCCTGCCCGTGGCTGCAGCAGTGGCTTGTCTTGGGGCATAGGGGAGGGTTTGCGTGCACAGACGCCGAGGGATCCCACGAGTCAGGCACCGGCTGTGCCAACATCCGGTCGATGTCAGGCTCGCGGGCGCCACGGTTCACACGAGCTGCTTGCCTCCTAGCCCTCGCCTGAGAAGCCCAGGGGTGGGATGGACTCCACAGCCGGGTCCGGGAAAGACCCTGCCCGGTGGCCAGCTCTGGGTGAAGGCAGGGAGGCATGCCCGGAGGGCCACCAGGCGGTGTCGCAGTGCCTCCCCACCCCTGGATGGCTGCCAGGGCTAGGGGCCTCCCGAAGCCCCACTGGTCTGCGTCCTGGGGTTGCAGGCCCGTGGGTGCGCGTCGCCCGGGCTCCCTGGCTGTGTGGTGCCGTGTGGAGGAAGAGGGCTCGCCGCACCCCAGAGGAAGTCTCTGCTTACACTTGTGTTTTCTTCCTGATTCTGATTGTTTAGCTCTCGGAAGTTTGCTCAGCAGAGTTGCCTTTTGCCTGGCGTCTCCGGGAGCAGGCAGGCAGGGGTGGCTTCTGGGGATAGCGGCCGAATGTCTTCCCCACGGGGGCAAGCCAGGAAGGGATGCTCCTGGAGTGGCCGTGTGACCTTGGGTCAGTCATTTCCTGCTCTGGGCCCTGCCCTGTGGGAGGTATGCCGCGGCCCTGGGGCGTGGACAGCCGCGGCAGCTCTCCTGACTCGGGCCGGGGCTGGAAGGGACCCTGGCCAGGCAGGGCGTGTGGCTTAGCTGGGGCCTGGGAAGGTGCCTCCTTCTCCTCCTAACATCTCTAGGAGCTCAGCTAGCGCCGGACACTCTCAGAATTGGCCAGTCTTTTGAGGGGACCTGGCCTTCGAGCTGGGATTGCAGCGGTGGCCTGTGGCTGAGTGGCCAGGGCCCAGCTGCAGCCCCACGAGCGGGGTAGACGGCGGCCGCTCTGGCCCTCGTGTGGCTCTGAGCAGCGTCTGAGATAGTTCGAGGGAAGGCCGTGTCCTTGCAGAGTCACTCCGTGAACAGGGCAGGATGCTCGCTGCGGCCGGCCAGCCTCCCTTCCCTGGCCTTGAAGGGCCGGGCAGGTGGGTGGATGTGGGAGCCACTGTCCCGCTGGGCCCTGCAAGGCTGGGCACGCTCTCCCAGGCGCAGCTGGACAGGGAACCCCTGCTCCGGCCAGCCGCCAGGAGAGCAGGCTTTCCTGTGTGCGCCTGGCCGGCCCCCGCTGCTGGGGCAGGGGCAGGACTCTGCCGCCCCTGTCGGCTCAGGCTTCCTGCCCCCTAGCCTTCCAGGGCCCTTTGTGTCCCCACCGTGTGGCGGCTCCCAGTCTAGCTGAGGGCGTGGGGGTCCTGGTCTCCCTGCTCATGAGCTTTAGTGGAGCCGTCCGGGTAGGGGAGACGCCCAGACCCAGGAGGGAGCAGGGTTCCCATAACAACCTCCGTGCCCTGGCCCCGGGGCTGGGCCCCAGCCTTCCTCTGCAGACCCCCAGGGGTCCCTGTCCTTCCCCTGACTGGCGAGAGGCTTCCAGTTTTGGGGAGCCATGAGGAACCCCACCTGCCCCCTCCTGCTCTTCCTCCCTCTTTTCCCTCTTCACCCACCTTCTCTCCTGCCTCCCCTCCGCTCCCCCACCCCGGCTCTTGGGAGCTGCAGGACCACACAGCCCCACCCCGGCTCTTGGGAGCTGCAGGACGACACAGGCAGACCCTTGTCCTGTCCCAGCTGCTCCTCATCCCGCCTCCCACCCATGCAGCCTGGACCCGGCCTCCCGCTGCGGTGGCTGCTTGGCCCTGGGCACATGGCTCTCCTGCTCAGGGTGCTCCCTCCGGGGCAGGTGCAGAGCGCCCCCCATGGGCAGCATCAGCTCCGGCCGTCCGATGCTTGGAGATCAGGTGCCGCTGAGAGGCTGGAGGGAGGGCCCGGGGGAGAGTGGGGAGGGCCCTGGCTCTCAAACTCAGCTGAGTGCTCCTGGCCCCGCAGCTGGGGGAGAGGACGCGGAGAACTGTACTGTCCAGTCCCTTTGAACTCTGAGCCCATGGATTTGGCCAGGTGGGTGCGGCTCCACTCTCTGCAAGGAAGGGCCTCAGAGCGAGGGGCAGAGCGTGGAGGCGGCTCTGGTCCCGAGGGCACGTGGGGCGACCGTCCACGCCTCCTGGGGGGCAGTGAAGGCCACCAGTTTCTCTCCCAAGGCCTCCCAGGTGCTGTGGGCAACCCCAAATGTCACGGAGGGCAGGGCGGTGTTGATTGGCAGCAGGTATGGGGGCTGGGTGACCACGGGCGACACTACGTGACCCGAGCCCCGTCTTCACTCACACCTTCCGCATCTGTGACGGGACCTGGCCTCTGTGATGATTTGTCTTTTGCTGCCCAGCCCGGGTGACACTGGGCCCCTTCTCTGGGCTCTCAAGGGCACTGGCTGGTGTGAGGGTGCTGGCACACAGGGGCCTGGCTCTCCTTACTACCCTCCACCCCATGCAAGTGGAGGGGGATGAATGGTACTGTGTGCAAACCTTGGGGGCTCAGAGAGGGGAGGTGATGTGCCCAAGGCCACACAGCTCGGTGTGCTCAAGGCTGTTTGACTCAGAAGCTTGCAGTTCCTTCCTCCAGCTGGGCTGGAATCCAGGTAGGCTTGCTGAGGCCCCCTCGGGTGGCTGGGGGTTGTGATATTGACCCATTTGTCATGGAAGGAGAGGGGAGGTACCAGCCAGGCCCAGCCTGGAGGCCCTGCTGGGACTGGTGAACGTACCCTCCACGTCCTAGGACCACTCCCCCTGTGGGTGGGGTGGCCAGCCTTCACAGGCCTTTGATCTGGCAGCTCAGGCCTCTGCCTTAAAACCCTGCTGCCCAGAACCACAGGCTTCTCCTCCAGGAAGCCTTCCTAGATTGCCCCGGGCAGAGCTTTGCCTTGTTTCTCTGCCACCCCCACCCCAGAGCTCAGCTGAGTGCTCCTGGCCCCGCAGCTGGGGGAGAGGACGCGGAGAACTGCACAGGTGGGCGGACCCCGGGCCCTCACCCCCAGCCCCCCTCGCCCCCGGCCGCAGGCTCTGTGCGATGTGCGCACACCGGGCGAGATGGCTCAGCTGCTCTTGGGTGGTAGAAGGTCCGAGTGGGTGGGCAGGGCTGCCGGGGGATATCTGGGTCCTCCCTCTGCCTGGCAGCCCGCGGAACAGGCACTCATGAGAGGATCACCTGGCATCTGGCCTCGGAAGCCCAGGCCCTCTCCAGCCTGGGCCGTGGCGGTCGGCCTGCTGCCTGGCAGCTCTGAGCCCATAGACAGGCCGGGCCTGGTGATCTCCGTCTGTGGGTATTTTTATCCAGCGGCATTCCTGAGCTTGGGAGAAGGGTGTGCTCAGAAAGGAGGAGAGTCCTGCAGGCCCCGGGGGGTTGGAGAGGGTGTGGGGTGCTCTGCAGAGCACTTTCATCCAGGACGTCTCTGTGTCCAGAGCAGCGTTGTCTGGCGGTGGGCACAGAGCCTGCGGCCGGGGGCGAGGGGGGCTGGGGGTGAGGGCCCGGGGTCCGCCCACCTGTGCAGGTCTGGGCACAGGGCCGTGTGTCCTGAGGAGGAGCCTGTGTCCCTCCGCAGAAGCCGGGTCCCTACTGAAGGACCAACGCGTGCCCCAGGGACGGCGATGCTGTTGCCCAGGGAGGGCTCTGGGCACAGGAGGAACCGGCCGTGGCCCTGGGCAGCCACGGAGGGGGGTGGGCAGAACTCTCTGAACCAGGCCCAGGTTGGAGGGCCCACCCTGTCCACCCCACCACTGGGGACTCTGGACCTGGTCCCTGCTCCCTTTTTCTCCTCGGCCACTTGCAGCTGGGAAAACTGAGGTCTGGCCTCTTGGCTCACACAGCCCCTCTTCTGCGTGGAAGTGGGTGTGGTGCTGATGTCTTCAAGCGAGGTGGGGGTCTCATTCTTGGCATCGTACCCACAGGCACGCCCACTCCCACTGGCTCTTACCTCCGATCCACAGGGCACTGACGGCCACGTCTTGCCGCCGGGTGCCAGGCCCCTGGGGGGCAGGGGCTGTGGGCTTCCCCTCTGGGTGCCCCAGGGCTGGGCCCCCTCCTGGCTCCTTTCCTCACGGTTCTGTTACTGAGAGGATGCTCAGGACGGGGGCGCCTCTGCATCTTCTTGCTGAGTTTGTGGCTAAGTGCCATGCAGAGAAGGCCCACGCGAGGCAGAGGACAGGGACTAAGGCCAGGCCGGCTGGACGGAGACCCCCCTGCCACCGCACCCCCAGCTCCCTTCATCCCTGGAAGGCTTCTCTGGATGGAGACCGCCCAGCCCACCCGGTCCCTCCAGGGGTTGCCTCCTTCACCCGCAGGCTGCTTCTGGCCTGTCCAGCTAGGCGGGGTATCAGGAGGAGGCCTGATCCAGGGGGCAGGCCACCGCCTCCCAGAAGTGCCCCCCGCATGGCAGAGGGGGTCGCCGGGGGGCCCTGGGGGGAGCCCAGGAGAGTTTCAGGTGGTGCCCGGGGAGACACGCGCTTTGAACATTTGATCTTGGTGGGTCGTGTGGTTTGGCTTTCCGTTCCGTGACGTCTCCGGCTGGTCTCTTATAAAAGTCACATCTGCATTTTTGGGCAGGGCAGCTCAGAATGTAAGCTGTAAAATGTAAAGTTTGGTGAATTAAAACTGTGTGGTGCTGGCATATGCGCAGGCAGATGAGCAAGGGATCAGAATACAAAACCCACATACAGACTCAGCTACACGTGAAAACGTAGCCGAAAATGCAGCCCGCCTCTCCAGCGGGTAGGGGAGAGCTCCAGTCCGCGGGGCTGGGCGAGCGCAGGGCCCGAGGAGGAGGTCCAGGCTGGGCCCCTCACGCTGCCCAGCAGGTGGACTCTGGGGAGCTGAGCCGGGTGCACAAAGATAAAGGTACAGACATTTGTGCGAGAAGTGACCCTCGTGTGACCCCGGCACCTTCAGAGCAAACAGCAAAGACAAAATTTGGGAGAGAGATGATGCCTTCTCACGGAGGATCCGTTTCTCTGATGGAGAAGGAGCTTCTGAGAGTGTGCAAAAGCCCATCATCCCCCCAGAAGGTGAGCACAAGACAGGAGCCCAGCTCCCAGTGGTCCTGAAGCAAGAAGATGCTCGCACACTCGCGGGCAGAGACGTCGCCGTGTCCCATGGGACAGGTAGGAACCCGCCAGCGTGTGCAGAAACCCCCTCGCTGGCAGCTTGCGAGGCTGGGGGAGACTGCACTCCTCTTGCGGGATGGTCTGCGGGATGGTAGAGTCTGTGAGGAGGGGGCTTTGCAGGCACTGACCCCCCCACACACAACCCCATGTCCTGCAGCCTATCTCGAAAATTCTGGCCAAAAAAGAGCCAAACCAAAAACCAAAACAACACCCCCAGCAAAACCAAACAGGAAAATAAACCCGTGCACCAGGCTGTTGGTTACAGCGCTCCTTCTAACGTGACGCCGTGCGCGGGGTCCTGTGCAGACGTGAGGGAGGCGCGTGGGACCCCGTATGCTTTTATGGAGTGGCTACCGGCACACGGCGTTAAGTGAAAAAACTCCGGCGGGTAAGAGTCTGACGAGCCAGTACTCGTCTAGGAAAGGAAGAGACACCGACGCACCCGCGCTTGCTTTCGGCTGGGACAGCAGAGGCGGCGGGGGGACAGCCCGGAGCAGCTACAGAGGTGACGTCCGGGGAGCGCAGGCATGATGGAACCCACGTGGCTCGGAGTGTCCCTCGTTCCACCGATCTGACTCTGAAACCACGTGGTTGTCGGCGGTCCCAGCACGGCTGTGATGCCCTTGCTTCATTGTCCCGAGGCCTTTGCGCGGGATCTGTGGGTTAAGGCAAGTGAGCATCACGTCGGTGTCCTTGACGGCCAAGATTTTGGCCGAGGACGAAAAAGCCAACGTCAGTTAGGTCCAGCTCCTGCCCACCCCCCGTCTGCATTAGAAAGAGAGGTTATCAGAAGGCGCCCCTCATGAGTTTGTTTAAAAATTACTTTTCTGCTGGCTGGAAAGGGCCAGAGAGCAGGAGCCACCCCATAGCTTGAGCGCCCGCGGCTCACAGGTGGTGGCCTGTCCGTGCTGCGAGACGTGGCCACCTGTGGGCCTGGGGCAGGAGAGGTGCGGGCGGGTCCCGTCGCGCTAGAAAGCAGGACGGCTACCAAAGGCCGCTGGGGCCACGTCCCAGGCTTTGGCGACAGTTAGCTGGAAGGTGTGACCCCCGCAAAACTGTGACACTTCGGGAGCGGTGATCACTGTGGACTGAAGTGCAGCGTGAGGACTTTGGATCCTGGAGGTCATCCTGACGTCAGGGGCACAACCAGCAATCCCGTTTGCAAACAACTTGTTATTTTGGGCCCCGGCGAGGGAAGGGCAACCCTTGGCTTTCCCACGCGTGACTCAGGGAAACCAAATAGAGGTGAGGCCATGCCTCTTCTCCAGGACCCCACCTGCTGCCTGAGCAGGCGACCCGGAGTCCTGCTGGGGTCCTGGGTCCGGCGCTGAGCATTGCGGCGGCTGGCGACCTGTCCAGGGCAGGCCCAGACGCAGGCCGGCCCCCCACGCCTTCTCGCCAGAACAGATGGGCGAGTAGACGCGGTGAAGGCTCCAGATGTCAGTGCGAGCCTGGTAGAGGCACCAGGGCCAGAGAGCACGCGAGAGGACACGGCGGGGTGCCTCCTGCGAGATCCCACCTCGGGGACCCCCTGTAGGACAAAGGCCCGATGTCCACCACAAACAGAAGACCAGGAAATGAGAACAAGAGGAATGGGAGCGTTCGGATTGAGAGAGTCCACGAGGATCCTACAGGCACCGATGGTGACGTGGGACCCCGGCTAGCCCTGAGGCAACCTTGCCTCGTTTTCCAGCTGAGCGTTGCTTGCCCCCGGCTGTCCCCCCCTCTCCTGGTGCGCCGTCCCCGTTGGGGGGCCCACACCCAGCTCCCAGACTCCCTGCGGCCCCTCAGCTGTAAGCCGGGGGAGCCAGGCTTCCTCGTGGGCCGTGGTGGGGACTATGTAGCTGCACCGTGGTGCCTGCTGGTGTGAGGTTGGAGCTCACGTGCGGTGCCCTGGGGTCGGGCCTGGGGACAGAGGATGCATGTGACAGCAAGGCGTCCGAGCAGGCTTCCCGGAGATGTGGGCTGGGGAGAGGGTGGAGGGAGACCCGGCGGGGAGATGCTGGGGTGCTGGGTGGACTTTGGCGTCTGGGCGGGTGAGCTGGAGGGGTTGGTGGGGGGCCTTGGAGGGCCGTGAACACCGACCGAGGTGGTTGGCCCCATCTGAGGGCCGCGGGAGGCCATGGCCGTGTGTGTGTCACGAAAAGGCCACCTGTCCTGAGTTTTGGCTGTTGAGCTATCCTGCTTGGGCCTGGCTCCTCAATGCCAGACCTGTGTCCCGTCGGGAACATGTCTCGAGATGTTGAAAGGTCCCAGATGGCACGCAGTGCCCTCCCTCCTTCGCCGGGTCCCTGGGATGTCCATCTGCTCGCTGGCTCCGTGACACGTGCGTGCCTTCCCTTCCTGCGGGCCACAGCGTGTTTCCGCGGCGCCCAGGACTTCCTCTCTGAGCAAGTTGGAGAGTTTTTCTGCGTGGAGTTAGTCTGTGGTTCATGTTCCAGGCCATGCTGGAGCCATTCCAGCTCTGTGGGTGCGTGCTTGGCACTCACGCCCTGCAAGGGGGGGCACGGGGGTCCCCGGGTGAGCTCCCGGTGCGCCTACCACCATCCCCGGCAGGCAGGACACCTGCTCGTGCGACTCTGCACCTGGGATCCTGGGGGGGGGGGGTTGTTGCTTAAAGGGGGCTTGTGTCCCGCTACCGTCAGAACATGGGCGCGAACAGAGCGCAGGGAGGGTTCGAGGCCGGACACAGTCCAGCGGCTGAAATGGTCCAGAGGCTGAGCCACTGTCCGACTGTCCCTAGCGCCCCCTGTGCCTGGAACAGCGAGGGCACGAGACAAGCACGCGGCAAGTATGGGAGCGTGTGCCGCTCTGACCCGCTTTTCAGGCCGTGCCGTGTCCTTCACGGCGGCGGTGCCCGTGACCGGCCCCCTGTCAGTGCGGGTTTCCGACCCGCCAGGCTCCCATCCGACCTTCCAGTGCTCCCGCGTGGCTGCCCGCGGCTGCCCCGGAGTGAGCAGGGGGCATGCCCCTGTGCCCGTGCAGGGCCCAGCGCGGAGCAGGGGCCCCCGGCGACGGGAGGGGCAGCACACGGATGGACAGAGGACGGGTGGATGGAGGGATGCACAGCTAGCGGACGGGTGGGTAAATGGAGGGACAGACGGACAGAGGTGCTGGTTCCAGCATCCAGCAGGTGCCCGCTGTGGTTGCGGTGGACTGATGTTCCGTTGGCCGTATGCTGGGCCAACTTAGCCAAAGACTGGGCCTCAGGGTGGCAGGATGTCCTCGGTCCTGGGAGGAGACCAGCTCCGTGCCGCCCCTTCATGACTCCTGGGCCAGTGCCCTTCTTTGTGGGCATTGCTGTGGGAGCCATGGGAAGCCAGCTGGTGGCCACGATTCTGGATAAAGGGCTGTGTGGGTGGGTTGCTCTGGCTGTCCCCGGGGCCACCTGGCACGGGGCGTGAGTATGGGTGGGGCCAGTATTGGGCTGTGGTCTCTGGTGCTGAGTCTGGACTTGCCTCCTCCTTCCGATGGGCCTCATCCTGAGCCCAGCACCTGCCACGGGGCTCCCAGCAAAGGTCTCAGTTTCTAGAACGTACTGCCTCTCGACACCACAGGTAGTATCAGCTCTGATTGGGGGTGGCCGCTATCACAGGCCCCCCAGACCCCCCACCCCATTTCCAGTGGTGAGCCAGCTCTCTGCTCTCCTGCCATGTGCCCTGGGCACACAGGGAGGCCCGAGGGGACACGTCCTGCTATGGTGGGGCTTGTGACCCAGGGAGGTGGGTGCTCCCTGGGTGACCCCACCTGAGAACCACACAGCTCAGGGTGGCCTGAGGGCGAGGGGCCGGTGGGCCCAGTGGGTGGGTGGCCACTCCCAGAGGCGCCCCGTGGTAAAGGGGGACACCGAGGCCTGGCCAGTGTTCAGGTTTCTGCCCAGTATGCCCGGCAGCCATATGGGGCCTAAGCTTCTCCAGCTCCTCAGCGGGGGGAGAGAGCAGAGGGCAGGGGCTCTTTGGGAGACGTGGAGAGAAGGGTGATTCTAGGATGCCCCAGTTTGCACGTGATCCGAGTGGGGGTGTCCTGACATACTGCTCAGCTCCTGGCTCACCCCTGACCTGCCCGTGTGCCCTTGAGTGACCAGTTGACCTCCCTGTGTCCCTGGAGAGGCCTGTCCCTGCCTTACTGGGCAGGGGGTGAAATGGGAGGCCTTTCAGGGCCTTGGGGGTGAGGCTGCTTTCCGTGCCCCGTGTTTCCCCCTGGATCAGGGCCTGCTCAAGGTCCCGGCGTGCAGCTCCGCGGAGACGCAGCACCTCCCGGGCAGCCCTGGAATGTTCTGGCTGCCCTTGGCATGAAGGGGGATGGGCAGGCTGGGGGCTCTGCGGGCGGGTTGGCCTTGTCCCCGGGGTGGGCCCCGCCTCCCTGCTCTTATCAAGCCTCTGCCAGGCACCCAGAGCAGTCTCCTCTGGGGCAGGGGTGGGGGGTGTGGGGCGGCAGTCTCTGTCCCCACCCGCCCCCACCCCCCATGCTGGGTGGCACGGACACTCAAGCTGCCCTGAACCCGGGTTTCTGAGACTCAAGTCTCAGCTCAGCAGCCTCCCTGCTTCCTGAGCCCCCAGAATGCTGCCTGGGAGGGGGTCATGGGTCCCCGGCTGGCACTCAGTGACTGCAGGGACCCTTCCCCCTGGTAGGCCAACTCCCCAGGAATTGTTCAGCAAACCCATGACAGGGAGCACGGGAGCCAGCACCCAAAGGGCTCCTTGCCCTCGGGGCTCCTTGTTGGGCACTGGGTTTGGTTGAACCCACTGAACGCGGGCTCAGGACAGGGGGCCGTGTCTCTCCAGCAGGTGGGCGGCACCGGGCAGGCTGGGTCTGCGCAGGGCAGGGGCCGGACACCTTGGGGCAAGTAGAACACGGACCGGGTTTGACCCACGTGGCGGGCGGTGCTCTATGGCTGCAGGTGGCCGGCCAAAGTGCACAGCTGTGCAGGCGGGGGAAGGGCCCGAAGTGGGTCAAGAGGGGTTTCCTCATCGCCACCCGGGCTGTGGACCCGGGCTTGGAACTTGTTAAGTTTTGCTTAAACGAATTTTCTGCTTTAAAAATATTGGTGGTTTGAGAAAACAGGTAGGTGGTTCACATGGGCAGCAAGAAGGCCCCCGAGGGGTTCCTGGGGCCCCCCATGTGTTCTGGCTCTCCTGGGGCGGGGCGAACAGGATTTGGGACCAGAAGGGCGACGTGGGCTGTGTACCCAGCAGGTGCTGAGCTCACATGCCGATCGGGCCCCGGACTGGCCTGGGTGCTGGCGGAGCCTGGGGGGAGCGACTGCTGTGGGGCAGGCTGGGCTGCTGTGTAGGAGACCCCGACCTCTCTCATGGGGCCAGGAGCAATGACCCACGGAGGGGCTCCCACTTGGCCTGCTGGAGGGAAGGGCCATCTGGCTGACCCCTCGAGGGTGGGCTCATTAGGGGGGGTGGATACCTGTCTGGGGGCGGGTTGTGCCCAGAGATGAAGGGAACTGGGTCCACGGGGGGAGGGAAGGAGGGCCAGGACACCAGGCTCACAGGTGGTGCTATGGTCCTCCCCTCCGGGACAGACTGGGGAGCCTGGTCGCCCGTCCAGGAGGACACCAGGATGGTGGACGGCTGCCCTGTGTCCAGCCCTGTGGCCAGAGACCCCCGATTCGTTCACGGCCAGGCCAGCCAGGGGGTCGGAGTTGGGGGTATCATGCCCCCCAGGGCCGACGCATCCCAGCACTTGCTGCCTCTGTAGGTTCCTGAAGCGAGGTCGAGGCCCTGTGGGGACATAGACACTTGCCCAGTGTCGCAGCTGGTGGGTGGCAGGACTGGCGTTGGACCCATCACATGACTCTGTCCGGTGCTTCCTGCATTGCTGCGTGCAGCACCCTAGCCCCTGCCAGTCCCTCACTCTGGTTGTGCTCACCCCATGGGTGCTGGACGAGCAGTCCCCCAGGGCAGTGGGCTGGGGGCCTGCTGGTGGCTGAACTAGACTCCCTCCCCAGACCCAGGGAGAGCTTCTCCCCTGCAAACCTGGATGTCCCCAGGGTAGCGGGGCCTGAGCCAGGGACACTCTGGGCAAGTCCTCGGCCGGCTACTGGGGAGACTGCCCCAGCCTGCCAGGGTGCGGGGCAGGGCCGCGGGATCAGGGTGGTAGGGGATGGGTGGGCTCAGTGATCTCTCTCCCACTGCTGTGCTCCTGCAGGGCACTTCCCGGCTGGGGGCATCTGGACTGGAGAGAGGCTTTTAGAGGGGGTCACTGGGGGGGGGTGGCAGAGACCGGCACCCACCCCAGTGCTTACTATGTGGGTTGGGACAGCATGCCATCAGGTCCAGTGCCTGGGCCGTCCCTGGGAAGGACAGAGCAGCCCAGCTGCTCACTGTGCCTTCTGGGAGCAGGGAAGGTCATCAGCCTGGCATGCTGTGCCAGGGGCTGAGCCTTACTGGGCAGTTCTGGATTGGGATGGTTCCTGGTGGCACCTGCCTGGCTTGTAACCCGAGCTGTCCTTGGGGGAGCTGGTGATTGTCTCAGCTTGCCTCCCTGGGGTGGTGGTGGAGAGGGGCGGGAGCAGGTACAGGAAGAGGGGGGCTCTGCTCCCTCCTGGCTGGGGCTGAGACCGGCCCTCTCGAGGCGCCCCAGGGGATCAGGTGATTGACTTCTCCTGAGGCGTCTGCACAGGACAGGTCCCCTGCAAGGCTGGACAGTGACCTTGCTTGTTAAGGAGACGCAGGCCTGCTGTGGCCCTGTGGCCCCATGCCGTAGCCTGAGAAGGGGACTTCCGTTGCCTGGACAGGGCGCTCGTCTGTGGGGAGGTCCCCCGGTGCCCCCAGGCCTGGCCTCTCCACACAGAAAGGTCCCCCAGTGCAGTTCCCACTTCCAGGAGGAGGGCTCACAGGGTGAGGGGCATGGAGGACGTGGAGCGCTGGGGTCCTCCCGGCTGGCCTGGGGCTGTGGTCTGTAGAGGGTGGAGGGTCTGGCCCGTGTTTTGGGGTGGCAGCTGCAGTGTCCCTGGCTTGTCCTGGACAGCGAGTAAGGGCAGCGTCAGGGACATCTGCCTGGCCTTGGGGGGCGGCTGGGAGGGGGGACGGGAGTCGGCCTGCGGTGTCAGCCTTGCCTGGAGGAGTGGGGCCCTCCAGGAGCCAGAAAACCCTTTGGGGACCCTGCCAGGGTCAGCTGCCCCTCAAGGCTGGGCTGCGGGAATGCTGGCCAGCGTTGCCCTGGGGCTCCTGCTAGGTGGGCATGGGGGCCGAGGCTTCCTCCTCTCCCCCCTTTTCAATTTATGGGCAGGGCTCCTCCAGCTCCGCGCTCTGACATTGGGTCCAGACTGCACTCTGGGGGGGCTGTGCTCGGTCCTGCAGGTATCAGCGTCTCCCCTGGCGCAGTGGCCACCACACGCCCCTAGCATCTGCCTCCAAGTCATGGCAGCAGAACCATCTTCAGACTTTGCCCGCTTTGCCTGGGGGGCAGAGTGTGGGCTCAGCACCTGGCTCCTGGAGTAGGCGTCAGGGGGTTGGGAAGGTGAGCGCATGCGGGCCTCGAGAACGGCTGGCGGGGGGGCAGCTCTGGGCTGGCCCTGCTGGGCGTGGCGGGTGCCGTCAAGGGGAAGGCCGTGCTCTGCGGGGAGTCTGGGCCCAGTCCACAGCCAGCAGAGCCTGGCTCCCCGAGGCCCCGTGGGGTTAGTGCCTTCGGGGGGTGCAGCAAACCTAGGAGGGGCCCTGGGTGCTGCTGGGAGGAGATGCAGCTGCTCAGGAGCTCCCGGCCCACGGGGACCGCTGACCATAGGCTATGTCGCTCCTGCACAGTGTCTGGCTCGTGATTCAGGGGCATCCAGATCAGAGCCCCGGGGCTTACCGAGCCGATGCCCATGGTCATGGGCCTGTCCTGGGGAACCACGCTGAAGCCGCAGGTAATCCCAGCCCTGTGGTGGGACTCTAGCCTCTGCCTGCCTTCTGGCTGCCCTGATAGGTGCCTTGAGCCATCCCTGCCCACCTGGGCCCGGGTCTTCCCAGCGGTGCCCACCTGGGCCCCAGCACCCGTCACTGCTGATGCTCTGTGTCTACGGTTTGCTGTGATGTGGGGCCCAATTCAGCTGAGGCCTGGTTTTGCAGGCCTGCCTGCTGTTCACCCTGGGGGACTGGCCTGGGCCCAGGAGCGCCCAGCAGGCAGGGGGCCCCTGTGGACCCGTACTCTATCCATCCTGCCTGGGCCCTTCACCCTTGCACCAGCCTGGACACGATGGCCTGCCCGTGCCTTCTGCCACCGGTCTGCCAGGCTGAGGCCACCTCCCAGGGGGCCTGCTGAGCTCAGGCTCTGTGGCCTGCAAGGCCAGAGGGTCCGCGGGTCCCTGGCCACCTGCTCTGGGCAGGCACAGGTGGTAGGGCCAGTCGGGTCCTGCACTGTTCATTGCTGGCCTGCTCAGGGAACATGCACACACCTCCCCGTCCAGAGCCAGGCCCTGCTCACCGTACCGAGCAAGGCCTGGTCATGGCCCAGGGCCTCCCCAGGCTCTGGGGGTCCAGTGCATATGCAGAGTGCTCAGGGGTGTAGGAGCCCGAGGGGGCTCCTCGAGGAGGCGGGGCTTGAGTGGGGCACTTGAGATGGGGCAGGAGGTGACCTGAGCTCAGGGGCCAAGTTGTGGCTGAGAGCCAGGCGGGGCTGGTCAGCAGGCCTGGGGAATGGATTTCCTGGGGGGGGGGGGAGGGTGCCTCTGCGGGGGGCAGTGGGTTCATCCCCCTGTGGCTCCTGGGGGGGGGGACTGAGCTCTCGGTGCCCCTCGTGGCACCCCAGTGTCCAGCAGAAGGTGGGTACCCCGAAGAGGTCGGGGTGGCTTTGCGTCCCCCTTGCTCTGCTACCTCCCACCGCTCGGCCTGGACTGGTGGGGACGGTGGGCGGGGGAGGCCCACTGCTGTGGCCCGACCGGGCTCTCGCAGAGGATGTGGTGTGGCGGGGAAGGTCAGCTGAGGAGCCATGGGAAGGCAGATACCGCCTCAGGAAATGGCCCTTAGACACAGTGCTCCTGGAGCCGTTGAGAGGCTATCGGGGGGTGGGGGGAGGGGAGGCGAGCCTCAGAACCACGCGGGGACATAGCTAGTGCCAGTAAACGGCCACTTCCCCTCCACGCTTTCACCTTTCTCGTGCGTGGACCCTTCTCCGAGTAACCTTTTTTCCAAACAGCCTGATCATGGTATAACTGCCCTATGGCGCACCTCTTGTGCTTAGCATGTGCTCTTGGGTCCGCGTGGTGGGTATGGACCCCGTGAGACCACCGTTAGTGGGGCCAACCATCCACCCCCCCCAAACGTATTCTTCTGCCTGTCCGTAAGCTCTCCTCCCTGTGCGCTGCCCCCGCCCTGGGCCACCACCCATCTGCTTCTGGCTCTGTAGGTTGGTTTGCTTTGGTAGAACTTTCTATCAATGGAAGCACACAGTGGGCACTTTTTTGTCCGGCTTCCACCTGGCACCACGTCCCGGGGTTCCTGCGGGTTGTGGCATGTGCACACTCCCACGTGGGCCTCTGCACCCTGCTTTGGGGATCCGTTCTCCCACTGAAGGACGTCTGGGTTGGGCCCAGTTTGGGGGCTGGGAATGCCAGGGCCCACGTCGTGACGCGGGCACGTGGCAGGGCTGGCCACGCAGCAGGGCGGGCAGATGGGGAGGAATCTGCGTGGCTGCTCCCCGTGCCTCCCCGCCAGCCGTGCATCAGCATCTGGCTCTCGCGTGTCCTCGGCAGCACTCGGCTTGGTGGCTCTCATTGCGTCCAGCCAACCTGACAGGTGCGTGGGGGCCGTGTCTCGTGGCTGGGTTCACGCTTCCTTGTGACCGATACACTGAGTGCCTTCCCAGGTCTTCGTTCTGTGGAGAGTCTCTTGAGGTCTGTCCTCTGGTGGGGAAACGGGTGGTCTGTTTTCTTCTTGGCGAGCTCCAGGAGTTTTGATTACATTCTGGACACGAGTCCTTTGTCGCCTTCCCGCCCTGCTGAGGTCCAACAGGTGTGCAGCCTTCTCATTCCCTTCACTGCCCGCAGAGAGAAGATTCCGCTTCTGGAGAAGTCTGAGAAGTCCCTGACTAGCCCGAGGCCCAGAGCCCTTCGTGCTTTCTCCTAGAACTTGTGTGGTTTCGGGTTCAGCTTTAGGTCTGGGGCTGTTTGGAGTCCCTTTCTGGGTCAGGTGTGAGCTGCAGCTCGAGCCTCCTTGTTTATGTGGCTTTTCCCAAATGTCCGAGCACTGTTTGCTGGAAGGGCTGTCCCCCGCCCCCCCACCCTCAGGTGCACCCCCCACGGTGCCCCGCTGTGCTCAGGTGCATCCCCCCCATGGTGTCCCCCTGCCCTCAGGGGCACCCCCCCACGGTGACCTTAGTACCAGGGCGGGGATTCTGGAACCTCTGATACTAATGAGCCTTGCCCCCCACCTGTCCACCTGCCAGACACCGAAGGCGGGTCAGTGGAGGGTCAGCAGACCCAGCAGGACCCCCGTGTCCTTCCACACACCGTGAGTCCCCAGGACTTGGAAGGCCCAGCGGCCCTGACGGTTCTGGCCCCGGTGTTTGACGTGTGTGTGTGTGTGTATGTGTATGTACACGCGTGTGCCTCTGCGCATCCCTTGCTCACATGGAGAAAGAAGGGGACAGGAGAGCCCCAGGGTCAGCCTGTGCACCCCAGCGGAAGGCATCTGCATGCAGAGAGGGAAGGTCAAGGGCTGGGGTCTGGGGCCCGAGGTGCTGGCCTCTGTCCCCGAAGGGGTGGCAGAACTGCGGGGAGGGGAGGGTCCCCTGTGATGTGAATGTGTGGGTGGGGGGCCAGTGGATGGTGGTGTTGGTAGCCAGCTCGGGCTCGTGCCTGCCACGTGCAGTTGGCCACGCCCCACTCCAGGCCCCTTCCGTGTCCGCGGGTGCACAGGTACCATCCTGCCACACACCCCACTTGTTAGAGGAGCCCGTGTGATGGTGCTTCGGGCATAGCTGTCCGTGCTGTCCTCAAGGGCATTGGGAGGGTGCCCTGACCTTCCCGGGGCCCCAGTGGGGTGGCAGGACTCACAGCTGTGGGCCAAGACTTGACCCTGGGCTCCCCTGACACCACAGGGCCCCCCAGCACCTCAGGGTACCCAGATGGGCATGAAGAGAGGGCGCTCGAGGAGGTGGGGGTGTGTGGGGTGGGGCTGACCCAAAAGGCAACTGTGTCATTTGGGGGAAGAGCTTCCTGCCCCTCTGCCCCTCTTGGTCTCTGGCGGGGAGCACCTTCCAGGCAGAGTGGGGTCCCACCTACACTTTGACTCCCTGTGGCACCTCTGGAATGTTCCATGTGTGGCTGAGGAACAGCTGGCCCAGGACAAGGAGAGCAGGCCACGTGTTGGGGGAAGGCCCGGGCAATCCTGTTATTTTTCTCCAGACTTGGACAGTAACAAACCACCAAACTGGGAAGAAAATTGGGAGCCTGGGGTGGGTGTCAGGGACTCAGAAGGTTGGGGGCATCCAGAGTTCCCACTTTTGGGGGCCACGTCAGGGATGGACCCTGAGTGGGGGCAGGGAAGTGTCGTGCTGTGAGGCCCTGGAAATGCCCTGGCAAGGGGCCGGCTGAGCTCCCAGCCCTTCCCAGGGGCCCGGGCTGGGGAGGGGTCTGTGCTGAGGCCCCAAGAGGGCAGGGCCATTTCCCACGGGGTCTGGAAGGACGTCCCTAGTGGTGGCACAGTGCCTGGTGTGGGACTGATGGTCAGTCATTGTGCGTGGTTGGAACCAGCCGGCACGTGTGGCCTGGTGTCGCCCTGGGCCCGTCTGGAGCCTGCGGGTACCTCCTCTCCAGCAGGGAGGGCCAAGGGGCCAGCTTACCCAGGTGAGCCTCGCCCAGTGGGTGCCTGCCGAGAGCGTCTCAGGCCAGTGCAGGGTGACGGGGAGGGGCTTGGCCTTGCCCCACGGGAAGCCTGGGGGAAAGCCTCGCCACTGTGGCTCCGGGACTGGACGTCCTCCTCTCCAAACCTGCCAGTGAAGCGTGGGGGGCAGGAGCCGTGGCAACCGGGAGCAGGGCAGTGGCTGGACCGCGTGCTCTTTGCTTGGGTGTGGTAGACATCTGCACCCACTGATCGGGAGCCCCTTTCCCATCACGCCATCTGTGGGGAGCACCCCCCACTACAGCTGAGCAGACCAGGCCGCAGCGGCCAGGTGACAGGCCCCAGAGTGGCTGGCAGCCAGCGAGCGCCACCAGACGTCGGGGCCGGCAGAGCCTCCCTGTGTCCCCGGGGGGCAGCCGGGCTCACGGCTCTGAAACGTCTGGTCTGTGAGCTCTTGCACCCACCCTGACGCAAGGCCCCTGTGTCAGGACGCTCTGTGTCAGGGGGAGCCGCGCCGGGCGGCCGAGGAGGTAAGCCCCCAGGTCGGAAGGACACAGAGGGACTTGGAGCGGCTTTGTGCTGCCGGCGGGGTCCAGGCTGCGTGTGAGGAAGGGGGCGCTGACAGGGAGGGCCTTCATGGCCCTGGGTGGATGCTGGTCAGCCTAACGGCGGGTGGACCCCAGACATGTGCGGGCACTTATGGGGGCTCACTTCTCAGAGCCCCCCACAGCCCGACATCAGCCTTGTTCCAGGTGGGGAAAGCAGGGCCTGGGGCGCCCTGCTGGCGAGGGGCAGAGCCCGACGGGAACCAGGTGTTTGACCGTGGAGGTGACCTCTGTGTATGTGTGTGCTCGAGTATACGTCGTTTTATTGTGGTAACCGAAAACGTAGCATTTAACCAGTTAAAAGTGTGCAGGTCAGTGGTATCTGGGAGGTTCGCAGTGTTCCTAACTCCTGCACGTTGTCATGGACCGCATAGGAAGCCCCACGCCCGGTAGCAGGGAGCAACCCCATCACCCTCCCCCGGCCCCAGGCAACCCCGGATCCACAGTCTGTTGCTGTGCATAGGCCTGTTGTGGGCATCGGGTGGGAGTGGATCCGTGCAGGGCGTGGTCCTCGGGGACGGCCACGTGTTGGGGGAAGGCCCGGGCAATCCCGTGCTACGGCAGCTGTGACATGTCGCTGGTCTTGAGCCGCATGAAGTTCCGTTGCAAGAACGGCTGGCATGTTGTTTATGCTTGTCTGCCGGCGGGCGCCTGGGCTGGTTCCACCTTTGTGAGGAGCGCTGCCGTGAACGTGTGTGTGCAAGCTTTTGTTTGAACACCTGCGTCTGGTTCCCTGCTGTCTGCACCGAGGGGAGGGCTTGTCAGGTCACGTGACACCGGGTCCCACCTGCCCGTGACCTCTCTGAACCCTTTCATTTGGGGGCCTCCCCTGGGGGTCTCGGTTTGGGATCGCATCAGCTCCCCCTCCTGCCCGCCCCTGCACCCTCATGCTCTGGCCCTGGATGCAGTCCCTTGCGCTGTAGGGACCCCATCATGCTGGTGCCCAGGCTCTCTCGGGGCCAAGTGCCCCCCCCCCCCCGCCTTGAGAGCCCCCTCTTCCATCCGTGAAACTCTACTCTTGGGCCCCCGTTTGAAGTGTCAGTGGAGTCTCACACTGACAGTACCCCAAAGCCAAGTGGGACACAGAATGTGTTCTGGAACCGGACCCTGGGGAGGAGCCATTCTCCTGAAGGACAGCAGGTGACCCCCCACCCCATACCCTGGGTAGGGCAGCGGCCTCCCAGCCTCTCCCTCCCACTGCACTGGCCTGGCCCTCCATGTCCCCTTTCTTGCCCCAAACCTCAAAACCCCTCACCCACAGCCCTGCATCCTCCCTCCCCTCCCAGTAGGGCTGGGTGCCCCTTGGGGTTTCTGCACCGCACCCGTCCTTCCAGACTCACCTCCTGCCTTCTGCTGGCTCTCCTGCAGCATGACCCCTGCCCCGGATGAGAACAGACTGGAACCTGGCCCACCCCCAGTTCTGCACCCCCCCAGGTCTGCAGCCCACCCTCACCTGGTTCTGCAGCCAACCCTCCCCCCACCAGGCTGGCTTCTCTCTCCCGCCCCATCTCCATGCACGTAACCAGTGGTGAGAGCCCCCTCCTAAAAGCCTGTGTCTTAGAGTGGATTCAAAACAAACCCAAATATCTATTGTCTATAAAAATATCACAAAGTCGGGAACAATGTCATCAAAATAAAAGAGCAGACGGGGATTTTCAGGTACCCACACCCAGAGACAGGAGAGGCGCGGCCCACATCTCAGACAAGGCACTGGGGCAAAGAGGGAAATTTCGTCGACAGCCGCGCAGCCTTCGTGCTCCGTAAGCAGGACCTCCTGATGACATCCCCAGGACAGCCGCAAATGTGGATTTTATGCTGGATCGCCAGGGCCAAGATGCATTCTAAAATTAACAGACTAGATTTCCCTGATCTCGACCTACATTTAGAGCTAATTACCAGTTTACTTAGTATCAAGTTTAAAGAAGAAAAATCTACTTAACACAGCCGCGGCCCTGTGGGCATTGAAGAGCGCGCACAGGGAGGGACGCGGGGGTCCCTCACGCACAGCTGCGTGGGCTTGCAGGCCTAGACGAGACTGAAGTCAGCGTGCAAGCTAAACCAGTGATAACCCAGGCAAAAATGCAGAAATAAGAGAAGACAATAAAATACTAAGAAGCAAAAAATATCAAATTGACAATCTGGAACAGACTCTTGTTTTGTTTTTTTTTTTGTTTTTATTTGTTTTTGTTTTTGTTTTTTGTTTTAGGAAAAGGATGACATAGTTCTAATCAAGGACAAATAGCAACTATAGAATTAAAAATTAGACACGAGAATGCTTTGTAGCAACAGATTGAGCTTTGACCGTGATTCGCAAACTTTTATTCCAACAGATCTGAGAAACCTTGCAGAATGGCTGCTTACTTGGGAGAAGGTATTAAGTTAGAGACAAACGAGGAAGAAGCGTCTCAGATTTGGAATGAGCTTGAAAGGCCACTGACGTGGGAGGGAAGATGAGGGCAGGCTGACGCATGATCGGGACCCTCCGTGAGGTGGCTCTGGTGGCCGAGCGCCCAGTCACGGCACGACCTCCATTCCATTCCGAGCGCGGGAGGTGGGACACGAGCAAAAAGACACTTCTACAGAAGGTCGTTAACGAGTTCTCTCCCAGGAAGGCTGTGGCCGGCTGACCCGCGCCACGCAGGCCCCGCCCAGTCCGGGTTGACTCCTGGCCACGGGCGGCCCGCCTGCTTCTGCTCAGAAGCCCAGTGCTGACCCACCGGCCTGGTGAGGACCCCAAAAAGGTGACTGCCGACCGGCCCTGGGCACCGGCAGACATGGGAGAATCCAAAATAAAAAAACAGCGCACTGAACCCCAAAGCACGCTAGGAGTGGCCACCACTCCCACAAAGTGCTGGGGATGCGTGAAGCTTGGGAGACAAGGGACACGGCTTGTTGGGGGGCGGGAGCGCTCCCGAAGTCGCAGACCGGCCAGGAGGGCAGGTGGTCATCAGTGGGGGCAGCGCTGCCCTGGTGGACAAAGAGGTGAGGACGGTTCCGTACCCAGCCTCAGAGCATCTCCCTCGGGGGTGATGCGGGGAAGACCCCGCCTTGCAGGGATGAAACCCGCCTGATCAAAGTTCACATCCCCAGGAAGGGGCAAACCAACCGCGGGAGCCCCCCGTGCGGATGTCCTTGGTTAGCTGCGTTCTTGCCAAAGACACGTCACCGGATTCTAGTCGTGAGGAAACACCGGGTAAACCCGAATTGAAGGCTACTCCCCAGGGACACTGGCCTGAACTCTTTGAGGATGTCCAAGTCAAAAGAACATACAGAGAGACTAAGGAAGTGTTCAGATCACAGGAGGAACATGAAGATGATGGTAGCATGGAATCTGTGATTCGGGGTGGGGTCCCGGTGGGGGAGAGCCGCCTGTGCACCCAGCTCTGGGGTGCTCGGCCAGGTAGAGTCAGTGGCATGGATTAGGTAAGGTGTCCTGTGTACGTTCCGTTTCCTGATTTTGACACCTGTGGCTACAGACTGGAATGTCCTTGTTCCTGAGATACGCGCACAGAAATATTTAGCAAAAACCAGGCTCGATGTCTCCAGCCTACCCTCCGATGGTTCCAGAAAACCTAACGGAGGAGAGGAGGTGGGGGAGAGGGAAGCCATAGGGGGCAGGAAATGGGGCAACCGCTGGTGAATCTGAGCTAAGCGCGTTTGGGAGTGTTCCTCGGGCTGTTCTTGCAACCGTCCTGTAAGTTCGAGATTAAACTGTATGAATAAAAAGTTACCCCAAATTACCATGACCCCTTCGGATTTCTCTCCCCTCGCGCGCGCGGGGGCAGTTTACTCCTTCTGAAACGTACGGATGTGATCTGTTGCATCACTGATGCTAATCAGAAGCACATGATGATTTCAAGAGCTGCTGGAAAGGCTTCTGATTATCTCCTGGAAGACATAAGAACATGTTTTTAGGAGATCAACTTTTCTGATTATAGAACTCGGACATGTTGAACAGAGACCATTTGGAAGTTTTAAAGAGGAAATTAAAATGACGCGTTGAACCACAACCCAGAGACGCCTGCCATTGATTCCTTCCCAGTCTTTCCCCAGGTCAGTTTGGGGGTGTGTGTGCGCGTGCCGGTGTGTGCCCTTGGGGTGCAGGAGAGAACATGAGCGCACTTGGGGAGCAGCGGGGCCCCGGCCAGCCTGCCCCCGAAGCTGTGTGGCTGTGTGTGCCGTGGCGGCGTCCTCTACGAGGCGGGGATGGTGCAAGCCTTAGCCTTGCACGACTGATGGAGGGTGAGTGTCCTCACGGGCACGCACCCCCCTTAACACCAGCTCCGAGGAAGCACGGTGTGATCAGCGGGACGGCACCGCTGTTATTCGCGTGTATCTGCACATGTATGTTTCTTTGTGTAAATATCGGGTAAAATGGAGACGATGCTAACCCACTCATTTGCATTTTTTTTTATCCCTCAACACGGGCCGAACGTTTCCCACGTGACGTTCCAAGGCTGCCCGGTCGTTTCCTCTGGGACCGAACAGATGCACCCCTCCGCCTCTCTGCCACTGACACTGTGTCCTTTTCACATTTCAATCTTAGAAGATGGTGATGCAAATCCCTGTACATTCATTTTTTGCCCGGAACCCGGATTATTTCCTTGGGTCACATTTGCAGGAGGGGACCAGCGAGATCAAAGCGTTCCCACGTTTTTATGGCTCTGACACCTTCGGCCAAACTGCCTTCCGGGAAGCTTTTCCTAATTTAACCTCCCTCATTGATGCTGGACAGCACTCAGTTTTTTTTCCACCCTCTCTAAAGCTGGGTATTATCGTCAAAACACTCTGCCCTTTTGATGAAGCAGAAATAGCATGTTGTTTTTGTAGCGAAGGGGAATGCCTTCGTGTTTATCAGCCTCTTTGTACTTGAGCACTGGAGTCAGCTGCCCGCGGTGCACCTGTGATGCACGGGGCTGTCTTCCAGGTTCCTGGGGACCTGAGACAGGATCGCTGTCCCCTGGGACATGGCATTCCAGAGAGCAGAGAGGGTGTCAGACAGCAACTGGAACCCGAGAAGGCACCAAGCAGGGAAGGGGGTGAAGAGCGTGATGGGTGCCCTTTCATGGGGGTGGTCCGGAGCAACCTGTCAGACTGGGTGGCGTTTGAGCAGAGACCTGAGCAAGTGGGCCGTGCCCACTTGCGAAGGAGGAGTGTGTGGCCAGAGGAGACAGCATGTGCAAAGGCCCTATGGTATGGCATGCTTGGCACATATGAGGAGTGGCGAGGGTTGGGGGCTGGAGGGCGGGCATGGGCTGTGACTCTGAGAGCCATAGGGGACACCAAGGGGCTTGAGTGACAAGTGTGGAGCTCTGTCCGCTCAACTTCTATACTTTTTATTTTGAAATAAGCATAGACTTACAGAAAAGTTCTGTAATAGTAGAGAGCTCCTATAGGCTCCTGCCTCAGCTTCCCCTAATGCAAACATCTTCCTGAGCCAGATACATCGATGAGAACCAGGAAGTGGGTATCGGTGTGCTCCCACCAATGAGGCTACAGGTCGTGTTTGAATCCCACCAGTTTTACTGCTCACGTCCTTTCTCTGCTCCGAGATCCACACGTTGCGTTCAGGTGTCCTGCCCCTCCGTCTCCCACAGCCCCTGGCAGCTCCGCTGGCGTTCCCTGTCTTCTGGGACCTGCACACTTTTGACGAGTACCAGGCAGCTGTCCGTAGATGGTCCCTTGATTTGGGTGTGTCCAGTGGGGGCGGCGATTAGATCGAGGCGGTGCCTTTTTTGGCGAGCATGGCCGGGAGCAACATCGGGTCCTGAGCTGTGCCTTGTAACAAGGGTGCATGACGTTGTAGGTCTTATACGGGTGATTTTGACATTGATCACTTGGGTAGAGGACTCTTTCAAGCTTCTCTGCTGAAAATGTGCTGTTTTCCCCTCTGTTGTTAATAAATATCTTGAGGAAGATACTTGGACACATTGCAAATATCCCTTTCCTCCTCAAACTCTGCCCACTGCGTCTAGCTTCCGGCGGCAGCTCCTGTCGGCACGGGGCTCCTTCTGTGGGCTCCTTCCGTGGGCTCCTTCCGTGGGCTCCTTCCATGGCATTTGATGGGGATTTTCTATCCCTGCTTCCCTCCCCACTTATTAACTGGAATTCATCCGTAAGGTGAGTTGACTCATCCCAGAGGTTTGTTTATATCCATGTGGCCTCGTGGACCTCGATTCAATTTATGGGTCATCGTCCAATACTATCATTCCTGATTTCGTGCCTCAAATAGCCCCTGGTTTGGTCGCTGGGAGCTCCTTCCGGGCGGCTTCGGAGCCCTTCCAGGGCGCCCTGTCTTTGTCGAGCGCGCAGCATCCCTCTGTGGCTCCCCGGCGTGCTCCCGACTTTGCTTGATTTGTCCTGCTGTCTGGTTTGGACATCGGCCACTTCTCTGAGGAGCCTGGTTGCTCTGGTGGGTGGGATGTAGATACCAAGCGCGGGGCGCTGGCGGGGCTCCTGGCGGCTGGGCAGCCCGGCCTGGCTGGCAGCCGCAGGTGTGGGTGTGTCCGGCCCCAGACGCACACGGCTGTTTCCTTCTGCATCTGTCTGCCTGTGTGTGTGTGTAATATCCATATGGGTGTTCCTGCCACGTCTCCAGTTCCATTTCTTGGCAGCAGGAAACCCGGCTCTCACTCTTGTCTTTTTTTCTGACCCCGGTACGTACGTGAAGTAGCCACAGGCTCATCCCTCCTGTAGTTCTTGCACACAAAGGAGCAAGTGCACGTGTGTTTTCTTATGTTGCCTTTCTCACACAAAGGAAAGCATACCACAGATACTTTCTGGTTAAATTTTTAATTGTGGTAAAATACACGTAATATACAATTTGCCAGCTGAACCATTTTTAGGTGCACAGCTCGGGGCACTAAGCATATTTACACTGCTGTGCAGCCGTTCCCACCGTCCACGTCCAGATCATTTTCACCCTCCCAAACCGAAACTCTGTCCCCATGAAACACCCCCATCCCTCCCCCGGCCCCCACCATCCGCTCTCTGTCTCTATGAACTTGACCTCTCGTGAGTGGATCACACAGTGTCTGTCCTTTTGTGTGTGGCCTGTTTTCCTCAGCGCAGCATCCTCGGTCCATCCAGCTGCAACAGGTCAGCATGTCCCTCCATGTTCAGGCTGAGTGACAGTCCCGTGTGTGGATGGGCCACGTCTTGGTTATGCATTGATCCATCAAAGAACACCTGGGTTGCTTCTGCTTTTGACTCTAGTGAATAATGCTGCTATGAACGTTGACTATACGATGATCTCTTTGATACCCTACTTTTAGTTCTTTTGGGGATACGCCCAAATGTGGGATTGCTGGATCACATGGTAATTCTATTTTTAATTTTTCTGAGGGTTGCCATACTGTCTTCCAAAGCGGCCGCACCATTTTGCATTCCCACCAACGGTGCACAAGCGTTCAAGTTTCTTCACAGCTTCATCCACACTTGGTACCTCTTGTCTCTTGGTGATCATCACTGTGACAGGTGTGAGATGGTATCTCCTTGTGGTTTTGATCTGCATTTCCCTGATGGTGACTGATGTTGAGCACCTCTCATGGTACCTGTTGGCCATTTGTATGTCATCTTTGGAAAAAGTGCCGGTTTAGGTCCTTCGCCCATTTTAAAATCAGGTTATTTGGGTTTTTGCTATTGAGTTGTAGGAGTTCTTTGTATATTTTAGATAGTAACCCCTTATTGGCTATGTGGTTTGCAAACACCTTCTCCCATTCCCAAGGTTGCTTGTTCATTTTGTCGATGGTTTCTTTGGCTGTGCAGAAGCTTTCTAGTTTGATGTAATCCCACTTGTTTAGTTTTGCTTTTGTCGCCTTTACTTTTGGTGTCAGATCCAAAAAAAAAAAAAAAAAAAAAAAATCACCTGGACCGATGTCAAAGAGCTTACCACCTGTGTTTTCTTCCAGGAGTTTTGTGGTTTCGGGTCTTTTTTTTTTTCAAGTCTTTAATCCATTTTGAGTTGATTTGTGTGTGTGGTATAAGGAAGTGGTCCAGTCTCATTCTTGTGCACTTGATTATCCAGTTTTCCCGGCACCATTTATCGAAGGGACTGTCCTTCTGCAGTTGTATATTCTTGGCTCCTTTGTTATAAATTCACTGACCATACCTGTGGATTTATTTCTGGACTCGGTTCTGTTCCCTCGATCTCGGTGTCTGTTTTATGTCAGCACCACACTGTTTTGATGACTACAGCTCTGTAATATGGTTTGAAATCAGGGAGTGTGGTGCTTCCAGCTTTGTTCTTCTTCAAGATTGCCTTGGCTAGGTGGGCTCTTTTTTGGTTCCATGTAAATTTTAGGATTGCTTTTTCTATTTCTGTGAAAAACGCCATTGGAATTTTGATGGGGATTGCATTGAAAATGTAGATTACTTTGGGGAGTATGGACATTTTAACAATATTGGTTCTTCCCATCCATGAACATGGAGTGTCTTTCCACTTATCTGTGTCTTCTTTCATTTTTTTCATCAATGTCTTACAGTTTTCTGTGTATAGATCTTTCACCTCTGTAAAATTTATTCCTAAGTATTTTATTCTTTTATAAATGGGGTTGTTTTCCTTATTTCTTGAAAACTCTCAGTTTCACTTAGTATTGTCACCAATCTGCATAAAAGAAGAATCAGAATGTTATTTTGCTATTTGACATCTTTATACTTGCTCACACAACCATACCTCATCTATTCATACCCCTCATTTTGCAGATGGGGAAACTGAGACCCAGAAGAGAGGTGTGCCCAAGTCACACTGCCTATCAGAAGCAGAGTGGAAGGGCTTCTGGGTGGCTCAGTTGGTTAAGCCTCTGCCTTCAGCTCAGGTCGTGATCTCAGGGTCCTGGGAACGAGCCCCGCATCGGGCTCCCTGCTTAGCAGGGAGCCTACTTCTCTCTCTCTCCCTCTGCCAGTCACTCCCTGCTTGTACTCTCTCTCTGTCAAATAAATAAATAGAATCAAAAAAAAAAAAAAAAGAGTGGATATCGCTGTCTCTCAAAATAGGGGAGTCTAACTCTGGGAGAAGTATCAATCACCGGTTTAGGGTTTGAAAAAATGATTATTAGTATTTTTGTTTGAGTGTCATGGACACACAGTGTTATGTTAGTTTCAGGTGTGCAACATAGCAGTTCAGCAAGTTCACATGTTATGCTGTGCTCAGTGTAAGTGTAGCTACTATCTGTCACCCTATAACACTTGTACAATGTCATTGACTCTGTTCCTTATGCTGTGCCATAATGGGACTGTTTTCTTAATTTCTCTTTCTTGTAGTCTGTAATTAGTGAATAGAAACACAACTGGTTTTTGTACGTTGGTTTTATATCATGCAACTTTACTGAATTTGTTTATTCTACCAGTTTGGTGGAGTCCTTAGGGTTTTCTATACATAATATCAGTTCATTGCAAGTAGAAACAGTTTTCTTTCTTTCTTTCTGGCTTGGATGCCTTTCATTTTTCTTGCCTAATTGCTCAGGCTGGGACTTCCAGTCCTGTGTTGAATAAAGTGATGAGGGTGTGTATTGTTTCCCTGCTCTTGATCTTAGAGGAAAAGCTTTTAGCTGTTCACCACTGAGGATGATGTCAGCTCCGGGCTTGTCACGTGTGGCCTTTATGATGTTGGAGCGTGTTCCATCTATACCTGATTTATTGAAAGTCTTTATCTTGAAAGGATTTAAATTTTGTCAAATGCTGTCTCTACATCTATTGAGCTGATTGTTATTTTAATCCTTCATTTTGTTAATGTGGTGTATCATGCTCGCTGATTTACGGATGTCGAACCATCCTTGCATCCCCAGAATAAACCCCACTCGATCATGGCGTGTGACCCTTTTCATGTATTGTTGAACTCAGTTTGCTAACATTTTGAGGATTTTTGCCTCTGTGTTCATCGGGGATGTTGGTCTGTGAGTCTCTTTTCTTGTGACGTCCTTGTCTTGCTTTGGTGTCAGAGTAATGCTGACCTCAGGGAACAAGTGTGGGAGTGTTCCTTCCTCTTTTGTTTTTTGTTTTTGTTTCTGTGTGTGTGTATTTTTTGTTTTTGTTGTTGTTTTGGAAGAGTGTGAGAAGGATGGCATTAATTCTTAAAATGTTTGGTGATTTCACCAGCGAGAGTCTCTAGCCCTAGACCTTTCTTTGGGAGGTCTTTGATTACTGATTCAATCTCCTTACCAGTAATTGGGCTGTTCAGATTTTCTGTTTCTTCACAGTTCAGTCTTGGTGGTTTGTATGTTTCCAGGAATTCATCCATTTCTTCTAGATTGTCCAGTTTGTTGGTACATTTGTTCTGTTAGTTTCTCATGATCCTTTGTACCTCCGTGTAATTAGTCTCTATGTCTCCTTGTTCATTTATAATTTTGCTTGTTTGGATCTTTTCTCTTTCTTGCTAAGTCTAGCAAAAAGTTTGTCTCTCTTGTTTATCTTCCCAAAAAAACCAGCTTCTAGTTTTGTTACTTTTTGTTTTATCTTTCTAGCCCATGTTTCATTTATTTTCACTGTGATCTTTGCCATTTCCTTCCTCCTGTTCACACAGCTCAGTGCTTTTTTTAGTTCCTTGAGGTGTAAAATTGGGTTCTTCTTAACATAGATGTTTGTCACTACGGACTTTCCCCTCAGCACTGCTTCGCTCTGTCCCACAAGTTTTGATTTGTCTCAAAGTATTTTTTTATTTCTGTTTCAATTTCTCCTTTAGCCCATGGTTGTTCAGGAGCACATCGTTTAGTGTCCACAGATTTGTGAATTTCCATTTTATTCTTGTAACTGGTTTCTAATGTGGGGGGTCAGAAGAGGTGCTTGACATGATTTCGACCTTCCTAGCCTTGTTGAGACTTGTTTTGCGGCCCACCGTGTGATCTGTCCTGGAGAGTGTCCCCTGTGCGCTCGAGGAGACCGTGTGTCCTGCCGCTGCTGGATGGGCAGCATAGGTCCATCTGGGCTCACGTGTAGTTTAAATCACTGGTTTCCTGTCTGGATGATTTATCCAGTGTTCATAGCGGGGGATTGAATTCTCTGTTGTTATCGCATTACTATGTCTCATTTCAGATCCGTTAGTATTTGCTTAATATATTTAGATCCTCCTGTGTTTCGGTACGTAAATATTTACCAGTGTTCTATTCTCTTGTGAATTGGCCCTTTATCATTATATAATGACCTTTTTCATCTCTTAATGCAGCCTTTGGCTCGAAGCCTATTTCGTGCGATGTAAGTCCTGCTGCCCCTGCTCTGTTTGTTTTCCATTTGCACGGATTACCTCTTTCCACCCCTTCACTCTGAGCCTGTGTGTGTCCTTAAGGGCGAAGTGCGTCTGTTGCAGGCAGCATATAGGTGGGTCTTGCCAATTTTCAAATTAGGTGGTGGTGGTGTTGAGTTGCAGGGTCTTTATATATTCTGGACATAGAATTTATAAATCCTCTCTCCCGTTCTGTGGGTTGCCTTTCCCCTTTACTGATTCTGTTTTTTGCTGCATAGAAATTCTTAATTTTAATGAGGTCCAACTGATTCCTTTTTGCTTGTGTTCCCTCTCGTCTTGGTGTCATATCCAGGAAAGCATTTGCAAGTCCAGCATCATGAAGATTTTCCCTTATGCCTTCCTCTAAGGGTACATTTTGGGGTCTTAGGTATAGGCCTTTGATCCATTTTGAGTTCATTTTTGCATGCGGTGCAAGGCGAGGGTCGAACGTCATTCCTTTGTATGCAGAGATCCAGTCTTCCCCACGCCGTTGGTTGTGAAGACTGTAGATACTTGTTTGGACTTGCTTTTCTCAGTTGACAGTTTACTCTGGAGATCACCCTGTATTGATTCATCTGTATCTTCCACATTCTTCCCCATGGCCACCGGGAGGCTCCCCGTGCCACGCACCATGGTTGATTTATGGGCATTGAGTCGTTTCCAGTATTTTGTGATCTCAAATGATGTTCAGTGAATCACCTTGTACATTTGCATTTTCACGTTGTCAGAGGTGCTTTTAGGGGAGCTTCCTAGAAACGGAAGTGCATGGAGTGTTATTAGGACCAAATTTCCCTGCAAGAGGCCTACGCCCTGTGCACCACCAGCCATAGGTGAGGGGGCTGTGCCGGCTTCCTCACAGCACCCCCCGATGTGTGTTGTCACGCTCTTTTATTTTTCACCAGCCTGATAGCTTTGTTTTAATCTGCATTGCTACAATTACAACTACGCCTTTGGACAGTTTTCATATGCCCGAAGGTCACGTGTGCGTGTGTGTGTGTAAATTGTTCAAGTCTTTTCCAAATTTTTCTATTGAATTTTTGGTGCCTGGTCCCTTAATTTTTAAGTCTTTTGTATTTGGGGATATTAGTCATTTGTCTGCGGTCAATGTTGTGAATGTCTTTTCTCGGTCGGTCATGTGTCTTTTGACTTTGTCTCGGGTGCTTTTGTCATGAAGAAACGTTCAGATTCGTCAGTCCTGAGTCTGTTGCCTCTGCACCATGAGTCGCGGTGGAGAGCCCTTTCCCCACGCCACGGTGTGAGGATCGTTCACTGTGCTTTCTTCTAGAAGTTGGGGGCTCTGTCATCTGCATCCCACCTGTGTCCATGAGGAGTTCGGTGTGTGTGATCTAAGGTCACCTCTTTCCAGTGCTGTCCAGGGGCCCTTCTGTAGCTGTCCAGCCTGCTCACCGGCCCTCGGGGAACAGCGGAGGCAGGGAGCCCAGGAGGGTGTTGCTGGGAGGGGCTGGGGACAGCTTGCTCTCTGGTTGGGATAAGAGTGAGAGGTGAGGGGTCCTCTGCTGAAGACAGAAGACAGGCGTGTTTTCGGGAAGAGGGGCACTGGGGGCATGACCCTAAGGTATTTGCTCTGGCACCTGGGCGTGTGGTGTCTGTTTCTGAGGCAGGGAAGGTGCTAGGGTCAGGCGGGGAAGGGGAGCCCGTGGGGGATGTGTCCTGGTGCAGGGGTTTGCTGGTGGGACCTCGGGGGACGGCCTGGCTGGGCTCACGGGTCTGTATGGGTGACGTGGGAGCAGAGGCTGGGCCAGCTGACAGCCCGGGTGACAGTGAGGAAGGAGGGGCCCAGGAGGGCAGATGTCCTGGCACCGAGGCAAGTGGGTGCGGGAAAACAGGGCAGAGCATCGGATAGTCTCAGAACTGGCTTTCAGGGACCTCCGGGGGCCTGGCTGCACCCTGGGAACTGCTCTAAGGCCACATCCTCCCCCAAAGCAGCAGGATGGTGTAGATCCTGACACGAGCGTCCTCGGTGTCGGTGGGGGGCGGACGGGGGGGTGACACCCACAGGGGTTGGGCTTCCCACCCGGCTCCAAGCTGGAGCCCCGGGACAGGCCTCAGGGGACTGGGGAGGGGGCTTCTTGGAGTGGAGGGTGTAGGGGACATGGCTCTTCTGAGTTCTGTCCCTGCCCCCCCTGCCCTAAGTGCCCCGTAGCCGTGATGACCGCAGTGACTGCCCCGGCTTCCACAACAGAAGCTCACCGGCGGGAGGGACAGGTGGGAGCTGTCAGATGACACTGCTTTCGCCCTGGCTCACACCAGTGCACCCCAGGACGCGCGTGCCAGGCCAGGCCTGCAAACCCCACCCCTGCCCCAGGGGGTGCCGGCGGTAGGGCTGCCCCAGGCACAGAGTCACACAAACCAGGGAAACAAAGCCGCAGCGGAGAGGAGGTCGGAAGAGGGAGGCGTATGGCACAGGGCAAGCGCGTGCAGTTTGTGTGAGGCCCTTGCCCAAGGAACCCAGGAAGGCTTCCTGGAGGAAGTGTTGCTCAGGGTGAAATCGAAGCTTCCACATCACTGCGATGCCCACCCTATATCGGGGGCCCCTGGGGAAAGAGCTGTATCTGTGTGACGAGAAGTGCAGGGTACGGCCCGGATTAGGGCGCAGCAACTTTCTAAAGGTCTCCACTTGCTGTTTCATGGGGGAGAGAATTTCCGTCTTTCGTGCGGGGTGGGTTGGGGGCAGGGCTGATGGATCCCAGGGCCTGTTCCCCTGGCCTCAGTGATCGTCTCGCCTTTGTTCTAGTTCAGCATGTCTGCTCCCAGGACCCCCACACCCAGCAAAACCTGTCCCGCCGTCCACGACCCACAGGGGCTCTCTGCTCCAAGGAGTGACTGGCCTCCGGGGGGCTGGTCAGAGTGGCGTGGGGGGCGCTCGGCGTCCTGGGGAGAAGTCCCGGCCGTGGGCAGAGGTGGGGGAAGGCAGGGCTCCTGCCGGGCTGGGGTCCGGGCCGGCGGCTCAAGGATGTGTGGGCTATTCTGGGCAGCCGGCAGGAAGCCGGCCGTGCTCCTGGCGGCTGCGTAGGGTATAGGCCTGCTGTGGGCATTTCCCACCCCACGTCCGTGCCCGTCCTGCCCGGCTCTTCCTTTCCTCTGCTTTGTTCCCTCCTCGGCCAGGGGCTCTCTGGCTCGGGCCGGGAGACGGTCCCTGGGTTGAGAAGGAAAAGCGGGGCCCTCAGGGGCCCGCAGGGATGGTGTGGGGCAGCCCACTTGGGAGATGCCCGCAGAGGTGACCGGCAGTGGCCAGAAGGGCCTTGCTGCCGATGCCTCCTTTCTGATTGGTTGCATCCGGCATTGACTGCTTCCTGGTGCTAAGAGGCTCCTGGTGTTTTCCTCCTGCCTCTGGTTGGTGCACAAGAAAGCAGCACGTCACTGACATCACCCCACCTCCCGCCCGGCCTTGCACTTGGGGTCTCTGGGGCCTGCCCAGGTGCTCAGATGCCAGCCACAGGCTGTGCCCGCTGATCCTGGGAGGCCCGGCGCACCTGATGCCTCTTCGCCCGAGCGAGAGGCCTTTCTCTGACCTTGTCACCGGCGGCCCTCCCAGTCCTCCACCCCGGTCCTGCCACTCCGGCCTCAGGCCTTCCAAACCTTGCCTCAGGGCCTTTGCATGACTCTTTCCTGCCTGGAATATCCATTCCTGGCAGAACTGCTTGTCCCCACCTCCCAGAGCGGCCCCCCGGCCCTGCCACTCGCTGGGACAGCCAGCCCCCTTTCCGTTTCCCCGGGGCCGCTGCCGCTCCTCGTCATGGCTGACTTATTTTCTGCTTTATCGTCTCTTTTTCCCCAAGTCAGCCTCTCTTGTGGAAGCTGGCGTAGTACCTGGCTCATCACTGGTACTTTCCACCTGGGGGTAGGGATGGGGGCAGACCACGCTGGGCCTTGCAGGCAGGCGAGGAGCGTGCATGGGGTTTTGAGCACCTGGGGAACAAGTGGAGGGCGTCCTGGGGGTGCCACACGACACAGAGTGTAGGACCAGAGAGGCCTTGCAGGCCCCGGCATCCTCCACAGTCGGCCTCCACGTGTGCGGGACCTGGTTCAGTCAAGTCCTGGGTACTCCGGGCGACTCTCGCTCCATGACCGGTGGCTGGTGGTGGGTGGCCGAGGAGCATGTTTCTTGCCCCCACGTGGCCAGCCAGGCCACCATCCAGGGGCCGAGGTTGCTGACACCAAAATAAAACTGCTAATTGCATCCGGCGTTGAGTAACGCACGCCCAGCCGTGAGAGAGGAACATCAAGGCCCCAGGCCCGTCCCGCTGCATGGCTGGCCACTTCCTCCCTGCCTGCCCGAGAGCGGCTCCCGCTGAAGCCAGGGCCTGGTGGGGAGCCCCACGAGGCAGAGCCTGTGGGGCGCCTGCACAACAGGGACCCTGGGGACACCATGACCCCTGCGTGGGGCATGGGCCCCTGTCCGCCTGGGCCTCTTCTGTGGGCACAAGGAGCCCGGAGGGGGTTGCTCCCTGGCAGTGGGTGCTCCCTGGCGGGGGTGCGGGCAGGAGGAAGCAGCATAGAGGAAGTGGGAGCGTCTGTCTCAGGCCAGCTGGAGAAAGAGGAAACGGACGTTCTCCGGAGGGGCAGATCCTCCACTAGTCTGGCTCAAGCGGGCGAGACCTCATCTTGTCCAGGGTGGTGATGGGAAGCGCCCGCAGGTGGCGCCCGCCACGTGGCAGACGTCTGTCCCTCGGCAGCCGAGCCCCGTGTGGCTACCTGATGACACGTGTCCTCTCCCAGGACCGGTCTCCCCCCTTGCCGTGCCCACTCGGGGGCCCTGCTCCTGGGACCTGCGGGGGCGCCACGGGGCAGTCAAGGCGCTGGAGGAGCTGCCAGGCTGTGCCGCCCCCCTGCTCCCGCTGTGCCCAAGGGCCCGGGGCTCGGTGCCACCAGCCCCCGCAGCCTGCATCTGGGGATGTCCTTGTGGGGCCTGGGGGTAGGGCCCCAGACCCTGGCTCGGGGCCCCGGGCACATGCAGCACTCATCCCTTGTCCCCCCTGGGCCCCAGGCTTGCCTGCTGCACCACCTGCCGCTGTGGGTATAGCCCGAGGGCCACGCTGAGGCCACAGCAGGTGGGGAGGGGCTTTCCGAACAGCAAGCTCCACGTGGATGCGGTGTGGACGCCATCCTCCGAGCGATGGGCCGGGGCTTCTGCACTGGGGAGGGGCCGGGGCCGTCGGTCAGGGGACCCTGCAGTCCTTGGTGGCTGACCATGCCCAACATGCCCTGGCCTGGGGTGCAGATGCTAGTGGGCCAGATGGCCCCTGGGGTAGGGGTGTCGGCAGCGCGGTGCCGGGGCACGTGGGGTTGCACTGAATTAGAGGGTCAGCCGCAGGGAGGGACCCATGATGGAGGCAGGGGAGGCGTGTCTGTTTCCTGCCACCGACGTCCCTGCCTCACCCCCCGCCCCCGCCCCCATGCCTCCATGCACTCCTGCATCCCCACCTCACCCCCCCACCCCAATCCCTGCCTTCCAGAGGCTTCTGGGCTGCTCCGTAGGAGAGCTTGTGGGCAGCCTTGCCTGACTAGTCTCTCTCTTGGGGCCTGAAGTTGGGGAGTGCTACCACCTTGGGCCTGGGGCTGGGCCGTGCTGGGGTCCCTGGGGGCGCTCTCGGGGGCCAGCACATTCCTCCCTGGCACCTCACACGCCGCGGTGGGAGGCCAGGGAGGCACTATGCCCAGCAGTCCTGAGCCTTCCTGGCGCGGTAGGCCCGGCTGCAGAGGCCCAGGTGAAGGGCCCTATTCAGGAGGCCTGCCCGGGGCTGTGTGGGTTGGCGTGTCCCGCTCCCTGCGGGCTGTCCCGTCACCAGGTTCTTGTTTTGTCAGCAGAGGGCTTTCCTGGGCCAGAGTGGCGGGGTGTAGACAACGGGACTTTCTGGCTCTGTGGGTGGAGGGGACGGGCCCTGGCCTCGGGGAAGCTGCCAGCCTGCTCTTGGCCCCTGCGTCCTGGGGGCCTGGAGGGGAGGAGGGTGCCCTGCTCAGGACGGAGGCCGTGGCCAGGCTCCGGGGCCCTCACCCCACTCGCAGGTTCTAAGAGGGGGTTGCCCCAGCGGAGAGCCGTGAAGCCAGCCCCTGCCCGCTCCGGGCCATCGTGGGTTCCCAGAAGCCAGCATCTTGTTCAGAGAACCTGGGCCCTCCCAGGGCAGGAGGACTCGGGGGGACACTGGTCACCCGGGCCCTCCATGGTGCCAGGCCTGCCCGGCAGCTGCCTCAGCATCTCCCCCAGACGCCAGCCTGCTGGGATGCGGGGGACCGAGGGCTGGGAGAGAGGTCAGGGGCCACTGTGTGTGTCGGGGGGCAGCCTTGACGGGGAGGGCCAGGCCGCTGGCCATCTCTGGCTGCGAGGGGTTGGGTGGGTCGGTGCAGGGGTTGGGTGGGCTCTGTCTTGGGTTAGGGGCTGCTGGCATGAGCTTTCCTGCCTCTCAGCGATGCCTTTGCCTCCAGCCATCGGGTCAGGAGCCTGGGGCTTCGGGGGCACTGGGGAGGGCGGGGAAGGCGGCTGCGAGGCTTGGCCTGACACCTGCCTTCTCATGCTGCCTCTCCGGGTCTGGGTGGGTGGTGGTCGCAGCCCCGAGGACAGATCGCATGGGTGAGCTGCCGCACAGTCCCAGGGCCCAGGCTGGGGGGCCGCCAGGGCTGGAGGCTGAGGTGTGGCCTAGGGTCTCTCGGGCCGTCTGGGCTGTGAGCAGGACCGTCCCTGGCACGCGGTGTCCCCAGCACCATGATGTGGTTCTGCTGTGTGGTCTGGGCCAGCCCGTCCTCTCTGGGGCTGTTTCTAGAGAAGCAGGGCCAACTGGGCTTCTCCCCCCGAGGGAGCCGTGCTCAGCTCTCTCACAGGACGGAGCCACGGCCCCAGAGCAAGGGTGGGGCTGCCGGCCCTGTGCTGGCTCTTCTTCTTCCTTAGGGGGACCCCGGACTTGGCATTTCTAAGCCTCTGTTCTCCCACCTGTGAGATGGACATTGCAATACCTAACCCGCTGTGTTCGTCCGGGGATCCAGGAAGCACTCAGGTCTGCTGAGGCCCCCGGAACCAGGCTGGCCGCACAGAAACCCCGGCTCTCACTGCTGTCCTGTGCTACTTAACTCCATTGTGGGGCTGGGCAGCATCCCACAGAAGCCCCGTGGTCCTGGCTCCAAAGCCGGGTGGACACTGGTACAGGCCAATCTGATCGCGGCCACGGCTGAGGCAGCCCTTGACTGAGCCCATGCAGGCCGTGGGGCATCCTTCTCGGGGGGGGGGCACTGAGGCTCAGGTCCCACACGGCTCTGTTTCAGGGACCCCCTCGTGTCCCCTGGAGTGGAACCGAAGCCGCCACGGTGGGGTTGGAGGTTTATTTCAGCTGGAAATGAAACTATAGCAGGAAAGACTTGGGCTGGATGCAGGAGGGACTTCCCCCAGCAGGAACGAGTGTGGGAACCCCACGTCCTCCTGGCAGTGGTGGGGTCGTGGTGAGCCGGCTGCCCCCAGCTCTAGGGTCAAGGGTCAGTGTCCTTCTACCCCACCCTGTGCTCTCTCGGGCCCTGGCTGAGGGGTCCTGGGGTCAGGTAGCCCACCGGGTCCCCTACACACTGGCTCTGCTGGTGCCTTCCTCCGCGCCCGGGCCCCAGGTGGGCGGAGGGGGCAGTCTCGCCCCAGGTGAGGCTGCAGGGGCCCCGCTGTTCCCAGGCCGAGGCTCTCCTCTGAGACACAGGGGAGCAGGGTGGAGAGCGCGGGCACAGGTGGGTCTGCAGCCGGACTCCACAGAGACGGGGACGAGCGTGCGTACGGGCGCAGGCACGGACGGCCCCTGTGCACGTGGTGACTTGAGTTTGCTCTCCCAGCACCTCCTAAATATACGCGAACAGGGAGTCTCCCATCACAGGCTGGCCAGGCGGCAGGCTCAGTGTGGGCGCTGCCCCGGGGGCCAGGCTGACCCCAGGAGCCCTGGGCCCGCCCGCAGGTGGCCCCGTCCCTGAGCGCCTCCCGGGGCCTGAGCCTTCTTCCAGCCACCGGGCTAAGCCCATCTGGGGCCTGTTCTCCCTCTGCCAGGCCAGACGCAGCTTCTGGCAGGAAGTTCTGGAGTTCCCGCCACTCCCGGTTGGCCCCTGAGCCACCGTTTTCCGGGAGGTGTGAGGTGTGGCTGGAGGCGGCCGGGGTGGGCGGCCTGTTCCCGGCTGGCCGTGTGGTGCTGTGTGACTCCAGCCCATGCCGTACCCTCTCTGAGCTTCCCTCCTCCTGTGACGAGGCCAGGCCCGCTTCTCTGGCTTCTCGTCAGGTCTGGAATGGACAGGAGGAAGCAGGCTTTTATGCTGCTCATTGCCCCCCGCCCGCCGTGCTGGGGCCTTAGACCCGCTGGGCACTTAGGGCACTGCCGTGGGGCCCGATGGCAGTGAGGATGTGGGTGTCAGCTCCGCAGGTGGGTGTCCCGTTGTCTGGGGAGGGGCCGGCCTGTGGCTGGACGCTCCTGATTCAGTCACCCACAGCCTGACAGTGGGACGTGGCTGCTGGTGCCCTGAGCATGTACGTGGATCCTTCGGGGTGGCTCATGCCCACAGTCACGCCCCCACTGAGACCCCCTCAGCAGCCCCTCTGGTGCCCGGCCTGGTTCCGGGAGCTCAGCAGGCCTGAGTGCTGCAGGGTGACCATGGGTGGCATGGTCAAGCACTCTGCCAAAGTCTCTGTCCCCAAGCCACCCCCCGGTGGTGTGGCCCTTCGGGTGGCCGTGGAGGTGCCGCACACACAAAGGCTCTGTGCTGAGGAGGGTGTGCAGAGTGAGGGGAACCCGGGCAGGGCTGTCTAGACCGATCGCAGCCAGCGCTGGGGGCAGCCCTGTCTCCTACTCGCCGCTGCTCGGGGCTGCAGTGCACTGTTGGGCGATCAGCCAAGGGAGGCCTGAGGTGCCTCCAGCCGGGGGGGCCCCCCACTTCTGTGCCTAGGGGCCGAGGCCGTCCGAGCGTGGCCGTCGGGGTGAGCACCTCTCTTGTGCGTCTGTCCCGAGGGGAACAGCGTCTCTGTCTTTGTGGCGCTCTGCTCCTGATGGAGCCATCACACCTTCCCAGGAGAGTGTGACCCCGTCCGTGTGCGTCTGCCGTCCCTGGCTCGGGGAGACGCCTGCAGGAGACCGTGTGCTTGGATCTTGCCACGTCACCACCCGGCTGGTGGCCTCGCTGGCCTTCACGTCAGGCTCTGAGAGGGCGAGGGGCTGGAGGTGTGGGCGCCAGGCTGGCTCAGTGTCCCCCATGGCCACCTCCAGGGCAGGCCCTCCCTGGGACCACACCCTCGGGCCCCCCCCCGTGTCTCCTGCCCACGCCGCTGCCCCCGCGTGCACCCCCCGCTGCTGGGGCCCCCCCAGGCCGCCCCCAGTCTCCTTTCTGCCCAGCACCGTTGGTGTGCAGCCTAGGGTGTGCGCGTGCGGAGAGCTGCCTCCAGAGCCGTGCCCAGGGCCATCAGAAGGCCCGTGGGGGCGGGCCGAGGAGGGGAAGAACGGAGCACAATGATCTCACTGCTGGATACACACTGGAGGCCTGCATGGAGGAGGCAGCACTGAGAATTCTATTCACTGAGCTCCTGAGTTGAACCTAAAGGTGCATTCAGTTGGTTGTGTGCTGGGCCTGCAGAGGGAAACTGGCGGATGGGACCCTGCCTGGGAGCCCCTTTCTCAGTCGGGGAGGCAGCAGGGGGCAGCAGGTGGCCAGTGGTCTGGGGGGGTAGAGCAGGGTCCACGGCCCAGGCAGGTGTCAGGAGGGCTCGGGGGTGCTGGGGTGTGGCAGCCAGCCGCGGGCGGAGGGGAGACGGCCGGGGCTCACCGGGGGGTGTCCTCCGTCTCTCCCACTCATTGGTCTCCCTGACGTGGTGGGGTCTGGAGGGTGTAGCACGCGGACCGGGGACCTTGAGGAGACGTGTGCACGTCCCGACCCCTGCAACCGTGACTCCATCTGGAGAGGGGGGTCTTCGACATAGTTCGGTGGTGAGAAAGGAGAAGCTGAAAAGGAGCTTCTGGATGTATTTTGAATTGTATTTTAAAAACTGATACCAACCTCATACAGAGACAGCATCTTTGCAGCAGGTGGGGTGGGGTTCAACATCTAGAGGGGCAGAGGTGACCCTGGACGCCCGGGGGCCCTACATGTGGTGACGGGTGGTGATGGTTGTCCCCGTAAGAGGAGGGGCCATGTGACCATGGAGGCGGAGACCGGGCAGTGCGGCCACCAGCCCAGGGATGCCTGGGGCCCCAGCAGCTGGACAAGGACACAGCCCCCATCGCCCCAGCCCTCCCTGCCCAGGATGACCCCCCACCATGCTTGTCCTCGCAGCATCCATGCACGGCGTGGTATTCCTGCCCCGGGGACCGTGGCACCGAGTGCCAAGCCCAAGGGAGAGGTTCAGTCTTGGCCCGGAGCTGGGCCTGCGGGGGATGCTGGGGTCGGCAGCTGGGGCTCACGGTGCCCGTGGCCTGGACATGCTCTGGCTGGTTCAGAGCCTCGGTGTCCCAATCAGTGGCTGTGACCTTGCTCCACACTCCAGGGCCGCCCGGGAGGGAGGGCCAGCTGCATGGCCCGGAACCCCTGGAGAACCCATGGCACCTCGCCCCAGGCGGCCCCTCCTCACGTGGGGTGCTGGGGTCCCTGCTGCGCGGGCCTTACAGGAGGCAGCGCCGGGCGCAGGCTGGGCCAGCAAGAGGACCTCGGCCTCCCTGCTGGGCAGGGTTGCCCCCCACCCGGGGACAGCTCTGCAGGACCCGAGGCCACCCCCTGTGGGAGTCCAGTGTCACGGGGGTGTCTCAGCCCTGGGGCAGGGCAGGCACACCTGCCCTTCACTTGTTGCGGGGGGGGGGGGTCTTTGGAACCTTCCTTCCAGGGCGACTTTTGTACAGAGAGAAGCCCCTCCGATATGGTTTGGACGTCAGTGCCGAATCTGTTGAATCCCACGCTCCGACCCCCGTCCGACCTTGGGCTTGAGGTCGCTGTGACAGCCCTTTGTTTCTGTGCCTGTGAGTGTCCTGTCCCAGGTGGGCGGGCCTCTGAACCTCGCTCTGCCCTCCTACAGCCTGCCTGGACCTCGGGCAGCGGCCCACCGCTGCCTACAAACACCTCTACTTCTGAAAAATTTTTAAATTGTGGTAAAATATGCATAAAATTTATCATCTTAGCCACGTCAAGTGCACATTCACACTTTTGTGCAGCCGTCCCCACCATGTGCCTCCAGAACTTTCCATCTTCCCAAATGGAAACTCCATCCTCATGAGACACCGACCCCCGTCTCTCCCCCGGCCCCGGCGCCCACCATCCACTCTCTGTCCCCGTGAACCTGGGGAACTCCAGGGGCCCCCTGTGAGTGGATCACACAGGATTTTGTCCTTCTGCGTCTGGTTCTGTCAGCATCTGAGGCTCTTCCCTTTACACGTAACCTTTCCTGGGCCCAAAGGACTCAGGCACTCACACAACCCTTATACACTCAGTAAACTAAGCCTCCCGATCCAGCACGGTTCACATCCTCCGTGGCCTTCCAGCATCCTGGAATTTCAGCTTAAACCTCGGGGTAACCTGGGGGCCACGTTCTTTGGTGTTGGGGGCCCTGAGGGCACCGCGAGCAGCCTGCACTTTCTGTGTGTGCTGTGTGTGGGGTTCGCATGAAGAATCCCAAACTTCCCTGGGAAATATCTGGGGTGGAAAGGTGCCTCCCGGCAGGCGGGAAAAACCTCACCAGGGGTCCACAGTGCTTCCGGAGGAGTCCGGGCACCAGGGGAGGACTGCGGTCCCTGTGCCCCAGAGGGCCCCCCTGCTGTCTTGGACCAGGGCCCTGGTGCACCTCCTGCATTCTTTCCTGTTCCCAGGTGCCCTGGCTGCCGCAGGTACTACCGTGATGACCGATAACATTCAGGACGTCCCTCCAGGCTGGCGCTCGCGGCCCCAACCCCTGGCCAGCAGCACAAGCAGGGCATTGTCCCTCGGGGCATGGAGCTGCCACCACGCTGGGGGCCAGCATGGCCTCTGGGGGGTTGGTGTCCTTTGTCCCCCCCCCCCCCCCGCAGCCCGGCTCCTGCGCCTTGACCCAGAAAATGGGTCGGGTCCCTCCTCTTCCTGAGCCGCAGTCTGACAGCTCTTGGGGTCTGTGGCCGAAGGCTGGGTCGGAGGGTGGTCTCAGCCCTGCAGAGGCCCGACGGGGGCATCAGGCACCCCGTGCTGTGAGCCCCTTGAGGACAAGGCCCCTGTCTCAGCATCTCAGAGGCCCCGAGGCCCACCCAGAACAGGGTGGAGTAGACAGATGCCCGCTTTGTGGAATGATTTGTTTTTTTTTTTTTTTTTTTTTTTAAGATTTTATTTATTTGAGAGGGTAAGTGAGAGACCAAACACAAGCAGGGGGAAGAGACAGGGGAGAAGCAGGCCTCCCGCGGAGCAGGGAGCCCGATGCGGGACTCGATCCCAGGACCCTGGGATCATGGACCTGAGCCGAAGGCAGACGCTTAACGACTGAGCCACCCGGGCACCCCATTGTTGAATGATTCTTTCTGAAACTAGCAGCACATGTTAAAATACTTGATGAACTCTGGAGGCTTCGGGACACAGCCGGGCTGGGGAAGCACCATGCGTGGCTGTGCACCAACTGTCCCCCAACCCTCCTGGGAAAACACTCTGCAGCGGCCCCAGGAGGGGCTCCCCGGGCAGGCCCCCGGCCCCTGCTGGCTCCCACCCCATGCTGCCCCTGCTGGCTCCCACCTCACCCCCCGGGCCCCCACTGGCTCCCACCCCCCCACCCCAAGGGCCCGGAGCCTCCGTCTGTGCAGGGGTCTCCCTGGAACCTCTGACTGGGGGCTTGGGGTGAGGACACGCATCCTGACATCCCCTCAGGGGGCCAGCTGGGGCCTGAGCACAGGAGGGGCTGCTCCCCTCCCGACGGTGCCCCCGCCTCTGGTCTCTCCCCATGCTTCTTGGGCACAGGCAGGCCCTGGGCGGTGGGCAGAGGGGCCCCTGGACAGCCAGCTCCCCAGCCGCGACATCCCGGTGCTGGGGTACGTGGCGCCCTCCTGCAGGGCCTCGGTGCTCCCGCCTGACGCGCTCCTGGCGAGCTCCCTGCCTTGCGGCTGAGCTTGGACTGACGGGACGGTCGGTGGTGGGCAGCCTCCCGGCAGTAACGCGCTGCCGCGGGGTCTCTGTGGTGCTGGAAGGGACATGAAGGCCGGCTGAGGTGCAGCCTGGCGGGAGCAGGGGCCCATCACGACACCCCGAGCGGGCAGAGGGGCCTCCGCGGATCCCCTTTTAGGCGCCCCCCGTGTCAGGAGGCAGGAAGCAGTCCAGACCTCGGAGCTTCCCGGGCCTGTCCTGGTGGCGGAGCCGGGAGGCGGGGATGCGGGAAGCCCTGGGCAGTGGCACCCGCAGACCGGGGCCTCACGGTTCTCGCCCGCGGGACGTAAAGGCGCGGGGTGTGGGCGTGTGACTCAGGTGCGGCCGGTTCTGTTGCCCGCGGGTCAGCTGGAGAATGGCCCCCAGAGAGGTCTGCATCCTGCCCCGGATCCCATGCGTGTGGGACCTTCTGTGGCTTCACAGGTGTGGCTCAGGGAGGACCTTGAGATGGGGTCACCCTGGCTTCTTGGGGGGCCCTCAGTGCCCTCACCGATGTCGCGAAGAGGCTCGGGAGGAGAGGGCACGAGCGCTTGGTGCTCGTCCCAGGCCCGGTGCCTGGGTCCCTGCTCGGACCTCCAGCTGCTCTACCTCCCATGGCCCTGTGAGCGAGTGGCCCAGGGCTCTGTCTTGTGTCGATGGGCAAACTGAGTCAGACGGCTCTGCCCGGGCCACGTGGCCTTGTAGGGGCTGTGGGCGGGTACCATATCTCCTCTGTGTGGGTGCTTCCTTGGCTCCGTCTGCACCCAGAGATCCAGGAGGGGGGCTGGGTGGGCACCTCCTGGCCTGGGTGATTGCATCTGCTCTGGTTCCTCTTGGCTGAGCGGGGCAGTAAGCCCAGTGGCAGCAGGATGAGTAGGTAGCGGGACTCGAGAGGGGCTCTAGGGTGTGGCTCAGGACCATGTGGCATGGCGCACGCAAGGCCCTTTGTCCATGGAAGGTGAGCTCTGTGCCCGAGGAGTGATCCGGCCACAGATGGGTGCTCACTCTCTCCATCAGCGTTTACCTGTGTCCTGGTGAGATTGAAACCCCGTCTCATTCACCCCCACAGAGGGCTCCCTGTGGGGTCTGGCAGGGAGGCTGGGCCATATCTGTTAAACTGCTTTACTGTGGGCTGGGGTCCTGTTCTCCTTGGTGGAGGCCTGGCGGGGACTGGACATCGTTCCTAGTGAGTAAGAGGGTCCACAGAGCTGAGGCGGTACAGAGTGTGGCTGTGCACGGTCCCTGGAAGGAGGCACTACATGCACAAAGACCAGGAGGCTTGATGCAGTCTCAGGAGTGCCCAGGAGGGTTGGGGTGGCAGGGACAGCAGCAGGTGCAAAGGTCCTGAGGCAGGCAGGGCCGAGCATGCTCAGAAGAGGGGTGGGAGAAGCTGAGTAGTCTGGGCTCGCTGTGGTGTCCCCTGGGGGATGGGTGTCATGGGGGACTCCCATGCAGGGAGTCAGGCTCACTTGACTGCTGGTGGGGTGGGCTGTGGGGGCCCAGGGTGGAGGCTTATGGGCAGGCTGCAGAGAGGGGTTGGCTGGGATCTGGCTCTGCAAGGGGAGCCGATCAGCCTGTGTGGGGAGGGAGGCACTGGTGGCAGGTTTTGGCCAGAGCTGCTAGAGGGCAGGGTGGGGCCTGAGAAATTGGGGCAGGGGTGGGGGGTGGAAAGGGGCTGAGGTGGTAGGGGGAGATGCAGGGGCCTTCTTGGTGGGCACAGGGTGGGGGTGGGGGTGGACTGAAAGTCCCCAGGAGCAGCAGGATCTTGGGGTGGGGAGAGGGCTGGGGGTCTGTGTCCCTGCCCACGCTGTGTTCCCTGCTGTCCAGTCTTCGAGGACCCGCTGAGCCCCAGAGCCCCCTGGGTGACCCCCAGACTTGCCCCTCTCCCAGGCAAGCCCTGTGACATCCGGGGATGTGGGGGGCATTCTCTGTGCCTCTGGCCCCTGGTGACCACCAGTCTTCTTCCTGTTCTGTCTCAGTGGCTTCCCATTAAGGGAACCACACCACACGTGGCCTGTAAGCGTGGCTTCTTGGCGCCAGGCTTTAAGGTCCGTCCCACGGTCACAGGGGGTCAGAACTCAGCCTCCATGGCTGGCTAGCAGCGCCCCGCTCTGTGCACCTGCGCCTCGGGTTCTGGGCTCTGGTGGCTCTCTGAGTTCTCAGACTGAGAACTGGTCCCGCGGCGCAGGCGTGGGGGGTGGCGGGGAGCCCCTCTGGCCGCCAGGCCTGGGCCTGCGTCGCCGGAGCTGACCACCGTGTCCTCCTACCCTGCAGCTTCCTCATCGTCCTGGTCTGCCTCATCTTCAGTGTGCTGTCCACCATCGAGCAGTACGTCGCCCTGGCCACAGGGACCCTCTTCTGGATGGTACGTAGCAGTTCGAGGGGCTGTCCCGGCCGCTGGGGCTCTGGCCTCCCCCGGGCGAGTGGGCCGTGGGGTGGAGTGAGCTGCTCCCGGCCTGCACGGTGACCCTGTCCCGGTGTGCCCTCTACTGACCGGCCACGGTGGGCAATGGGAGACTGGAGGTGTGGGGACCCCCACCCTGACTCCTACATTTGCCAGGATATGACAGTGAGGCGGGGATGAGAGGAGCCTGGGACTGGTGGTCTGGGTGGGCTTCCTGGAGGAAGGGGTTTCTGAGCTGAGCTGGGAAAGGACAGGAGGAGCTGTGGGCAGAGCTTGCCCAACCTGCGCTGTGGCCCTGGGTCTGGGTGACTGCTGACCTGGTCTGTCCCATCCGGCCCCCGGCCTCTGCCCAGAATGCCTGGGCCTCCTGGTTGGCTCCTGCCACCGACCTGCCTGTCCACCCTGACTCGAGGTGCCGTTGTCATGGTAAACCAGACGTCCAGATGCACACGGATCTGCCCGGAGACTCTCCTGTCCGGGGGGCAGGTCTGCCTCGATGGCCTGACTGCCCTTGCTTGCTTGCTCCTCCCGGCGACCACCGGCATCCCCCTCCCGCCTAGTTGGCAGGACAAACTTGATGGCGTCCGATGGATGCCTCTGGGCACGAGACGTCTGTCTGGGCTGAGGTCTTCCCGTCCACGACCACGGTGTCTGTTTGCCAGGGGGGCCTTAGGGTTTCGTGATGTGAGGGTTATTGCTGATGACGGTGGTCCTTCCTGCCAGCAGCCGCCCACAGACGGGACTTGCCCTTCCATTGTATTTTCTGGAGGTGCCTCGCTCCCTCCCCCCTTCTCCCCCTCCCCCCTCCCTCTCTCTGTCTCCCCCTCCCCTTTTCCCCCTGCTCACTCGCTCTCCTCTCTCTTCCCCAGTCTCTCCTCCGTCTCCCCCCTCCCCCAGGTACTCGAAAGCCACTGATGGTTGCTGACGGTTGTCCTCTGTATGGCCTGTGGTTTGACTACATTTGGCCGTTGCTGGGGGTGTCGGTCCTCTGGTCCCGCAGAGTTTTCTGGATGTGGGCTCAGTGCGGGGTAGTGTGGTGGGTGCGGCGGCTCCCGGGCAGGCCGGGCTCCACGGGGCGGGCGGGCTCCCCATGCTGTGGCCCCAGCCTGGCGGGACGTGCGTGTGCTCCTGGTTGGGGGTGCCCTTTGGGTCCGATGTGAAGGTGTTGACTTTGTCAGCTGTTCCTTGTGTCTGTGGAGATGGTGGTGATGGCAGGTGTCCGGCTCTGGGTCCACTCGCTGTCCCACGGTACCATTTCTGTGCTCCTACTAGATTGTGCTTTTTTCTACAAAAGCGGGGGGCGGACAGGCTTCCTGTCGAGAAGCAGGATGGTGAGCCTTTGGGCAACGGCTCTCCTCCTCCTCCTCCTCCTCCGGGTCCTCGGGACCCACGGAAGCTGCCACGGGTGCCGGCCTGGCCTGCGCTGAGGCCCCAGGGGGCTGCAGCGTCCTGGAGAAGGCTGGCCGCTCCTGCATCGGGCAGTGAGTCAGCCGCCACCATCCTAGATCCTAGAGACAGATGTCCCCCAAACCCTGCCCTGGTGCTGGCCGGGGAGGGGGTCCGTCTCCTCTGCCACTGAGCGCTGGGTGATGCTTCTCTCCAGCCTGCACCTGCCTCCCAGGGAGGGGACGGTCCTTCCCGCCCGCCAGCCAGCTGGGGAGGAGCTGCGGGGGGCAGGGGCAGGGAGTAGGGAATGTGGGAGGGGTCTCTGGTGCTTCGGGTTGTCCCATGGCCCTCTGAGCCCCGGCCTGGAACCCACAAAGCACGTCTGCTGTGCGAGTTGCTGCTGAGTCCTCTCCTCTCTGCACATCCGAGGGCACCAAGCCCCTTACCTGCCAGAAGCCAAGGCTTCAGGGGGCCGTGGCCGGACTCCAGGGCACCCTTCTCTTGGGCAGAAGTGCTGCTGGGCGCGGGGGCCCAGAGACAGACCAGGGCGTGGGACCAGGGCCTGTCATCCCCTTGCCCGTGCGAGCATCCTGGGGTGGCCGTAGCCAAGCCATGTGGCTCAAAGGGTATCTATCTCCCACCGCCCCAGAGGCCAGAGGTCGGGGGCCAGTACCCCCTGCAGGCGCGGTGTCCTCATGTGGAGGGAAGGAGCCCTCTGGCGTCTCTCGTTACGAGGACTCGGATCCGACAGTATCAGGCCCCGCTTCGGTGACCTCGTGTTACCTTAATTACTCCCTCTCCAAATAGAGTCACATTCGGAGGTGCTGGGGGTTGGGACTTGGACATGTGAGTCTGGGGGGCACACAGGTTAGCCCATGAGACCCCCCCGAGTGGCTTACTTCGGTCCTGGGAGTTTCGCTTTGGGGCTTTAGGAAGCTCTGACAACAGCGAGTTTCTGCGTTGATTTAGGGCACGCCGGGCACCCCCGCATCCGGTGGGCTGCGTGCACCCAGGGTCCTGAGCTCTGGTGGAGACTTACCACATGCTTGTGCGGCTCAGGCAGGGCCTGCAGGTGCCGCTGAGAGGGTGGGATGGAGCCTGGTGAAGCCGCCCAGGTCCAGCCGGTCGGGACGCTTGCAGGCACGGTCTGCACCCTGCTGCGTTGGCGGGTGTGTTCCCTGCGCTGGGCGTGGGAACCAGGCCAGCAGAGGGGTTCTCCCCACAACAGCCCCGGCGTGGGGGGGGCGGGCCCTGGTGTGGTCTGGCCTCCACTCTCCCCCTGCAGGCCGGGAGCACCTTCCTCCCAGACCAGGCCTCTCGCATTCAGAGCTCATAGTCGATGTCGTGGTCTGGTGCTGCCCAGAGCTGCTGAGGGCTCCGGTCGCATCCTGGCAGCCCCCCTGCCCCCCTGCAGCCCCCCAGCATCCCGGCTGCCCCCCCTCCCATCCTGACCACCCCCTTCCTGCCTCCGTCTCTCCAGGATGTCCTGCCGAGCCTGTGGTCACAGCATTTCTGCGGCCCGCGTGCCACCTGGTGGCCATTATCTGAACTACAGGCACAGTTCCCCAAACTGGGAACGGGGCCTCAGCTTGGGCTGGGGAGGGGAGAGGCCTGCGGGTCAGGTCCCCTACCCCTTCCTCTGGGACCCAGGATGGGCGTGCCAGCCCACTTCTGCTGTGTCTCACCTTCCTCTCACCCCTTGGAGGACCGAGACCCCATGCAGCCTCCCTTGTCCCCCACCCTCCTGTCCCTCCAGGGGCCCTCTCCACATGGCAGCCTTCTTTGGTTGGGGTGGGCAGTACTTTCTGAAACAAATCTGACCATTCCCCAGCTCCCCGTTGTAATAAGCTTGGCTTCTCCCTCTGGGCCTCCCAAATGCTGCACGTTCAGGCACCCCTGTCCCCATAACTTTGTCCTCCCCTCCCTCCACCCCAGCGCACTGTTTGCTGACCCTTGGACACTTCCCGCTGCCTCAGGGCCTTTGCACGTGCCCTGCTCTTGGCCTGCTATTTTTTTGGTGTGTCACATGACTGCTCATCTAGTTCCAAGTCTCAGCTTGGCTGTCACTGCTTCTGAACCTGCCATCTGGGGGTTCCCCATTCCTCTGTCCCAGGACAGTCTGGGCATGCGGTGGCATGGGTGGGGGGCTCTGTGGGTGGGTTTATAGCTTTCCATCGTTGTACACTCCCCGAGGGCAGGCACCCAGCAATTGCAATGACCCCACATGCCCAGCATGATGTCTCCAGGATTTGGACTCCCCGCCTTTGAGCCCCCTGCCCAGAGCTGCCCCCACAGGACTCCCCGAGGCCTCAGCTCCCCCCCCCCCCCCCAGTAAATTAGAGAGGGTAGTCAGGACAGCCTCTGACTTCGCCCTCCGGTGGCCTTGCTGGGTTTCTAAGGGCTTCCCAGCTCAGTGGCTGCCTGGAGCCGGGTCTTCGAGGGGGGTTTGAGCTGGCTGGGTCCGGCTGCTACTGGAGAGTCCTGGCCTTGGGGGTGGCAGGCACTGGGGATGCAGTGGCAGGGAAAGAGGCTGCCCCAGTCCCAGCCTCCAGGGGCAGATATGAATTATGTCCTGTGGCGGGTCAGGAAGGAAGTGCAAGGTGAAGAAGGGATTGGTGTGGGACGTGTCTGTAGAGATGCTGAGGGCTTCTCCAAGGAGGGGAGGGGGGCAGAGGAGGTGGGCAGGGCCCGGGGGTGGCCGGGACAGGCAGGGACCCCTCCCACAGCTCACAGCCTCCAGGGTGGGCTGGGCAAGCGCAGGGCCCTCAGGGAAGTCACAGGGGGACTTCCTGGGGATGCGTCAGACCCCAGGTAGAGGGACACCTGCTGCGCCTGTGGGGAGTGGGCTTAAGGAGCCCTGTTGGCAGCCCCGGGAGCCGGCGGGCACAGTTGTGCTGCAGGCCACCAGGTGGCGCTGCTGTCCACGGAATGCGGGCACCTCCGGCCCCGGGCCCAGAGCAAGCGGGAGCCAGACCGCAGCTGGGAGCCTGGGAGGGGCCGAGCGTGGGCTCCGAGCAAGGGGCTCCGAGAGCAGCCTGATGTGTAAATGGTGGAAAGAAGTCGCTGTGAGCTGTGCTTTCCCAAAGAGCCCATATTTCTGCCTTTCCTCTCATACGCTCTGTTTGTGGAGCCATTATCTGGCCCGAGCAGGGGAGCCCCGGGGCGGCCTCCGAGGGATTAAGCGTTCTGCTGAACCTGGCAGATTCGGTGCGCCTGCAAAAGCCATTTTGGGAGGCATCTCCTCTCTGCTGCGGGTCTGGCTCCGTGAGCGGGCCCACGTGGGGCCTGAGCCTTGTTTGCAGCTTCCCAGGCAAAGGGCTCCCACCACAGTGCGGGCGTGAGTGCACGGCCCATTGTACACGTGTGTGTGTGGGGGGGCGCGTAGTGCCCTGGTGTGTCTGCTTGTGTGTGTGGCCACGTGCACGTGTGTGCGGGTGCGTCCCCGCGGCCACGTGCATGCTTCCCGCCTGTGTCTGTGTGCCCATGGCCTGAGAACAGGCTCCGGGCGGGTGGCGGGAGACAGTCAGGCCCAGGTGGGGGGCTGGGTTCCGTCTCTCCCTCGGTGTTGCTCAAGCCCCACAAAAAGAGGGGCTCCCAAAAGCACAGCACAAACACGGCGTATTCCTTGCCTTCTGGTGCTGAGCATACCAGGGAATTGTCCCGCGATGCTGTGGTTAAAAACCCCGTGAGCCGCGGCCCGGAGGCCTGGGGGATGAGGTCATCGCTCGCGGCTTCCTCCCTCGCTGCCGAGGCCCCCTCAGCCCGCCGCGGTGACCCGGCCCTCCTGCCCCCTGGGGTCCCTGCTTCCCCGAGACCCTCAGTTTCCTAGTTACACCGGCAGGCTCCCGCCCCAGGACTCTCGGCCCCCTTGACAGCCCTCGATGGGTCCCCATTTCCTGGAACAAGGTCCAGGCTCCGTCCCCGGGCCCCCAGCCCCTGCGGACCCGCATGTTTCCAGCCTCGGCCCTGCACACCCTTCCCACGCCAGCAGGGATGGCGGGGCTGACCTCAGGGCCCGTGGCTCCCATGGTGGGGAGGCTTCTGTGTGCACCCCTCTGCTGTGTCCTTCCCGTGCACGGAGGGGGCACGACTCACAGAGCTGAAGTCCCTTGTGGCTGCGGTGTTCTGCTAACAAAGCCCGAGGTCTTGTTTTCTCGGGGGCTACCTCCCACCCAGAGCGCTCTTCCCACTCCGTCCTCCCCTCCCTGCGCGGCGAACCCCTTCCGCATCCAGCAAAGGCCTGCTCTGGCATGCCGGCTGCCGGGACACCTCTCTGCTAGCCCCGTGGCATCCCCTGCTTCCTGTGCTGGACCCCAGGGTCCTCCGGGAAGACCTCCTCTCCCTGCTTTGGAACCTCGAGCTCCTTTGTCTCTGTCCCCGGCACGGGGGAGCCACCTGGGAAGGCTTGGGTCCTGCCGCCGGACTCTTCTCTGATGTTCTGCCATAGAATGGGGGCCACCGCCACCCCCACCCTGGCTGGGATGTCCGCTGCGCTTGTCCAGCCTGCAAACATTTGTTAAACACCTACTATGTGGCTGGGGTAGGTGTGCAGAGAGGCGTGGCTCTCCGGGGCAGAACACGGGCTTCGTGGCTTCATGTCTGCAGCCTGCGGGGCCCTGCCTGAGGGGGGCCAGCACCCCAGTGTGGGGGAGGGACTGACCCCCGGCCCCCCAATGTGGGAAGGTGGTGGCGTGCACGCCCCCACGTGTCTGCATCTGCATGCTCTGCACCCACGTCCTGCTCGGGTCGCAGTTGGGCGTGCGGATCGTCCCCCTGCAGGCTGGGGGCTCTCGGCTGACCCTGGGTGGCCTCCTCGGGTTGACCAGAGCCTTGCAGCTCTCAGTACAAACTCTAAAACCTGCAGAAGAGCCTCAAACAGGTGCAACCCGCATCCTGGGCGTTCTGTGCCTGTAAGATACAGAAGGGCAGGGGATTTCTTTTCAGGGGGTTTTGGCTGGCTGAGGGGTGCCGTGTGGCCAGAAGCCAAGCCTGGGGTCCCCACTGTGCGGCCTGCGACTCTGCTCAGCTTCCTGCACACAGGCCCTGAGCCCCGCCTGTGCCGACCCGGGGTGATGGTGCAGGGACGCTGCCTCTGGACGGGGTGGGGGCAGAGGGGGCCGTGAGGGCCCAGGGCACTGGAGGAGGGGCCGTCTCCCCTGTGCCGGGGGGGTGGGGGGCCCCAGCTGCTCCCCCTCAGTCCGGGTCAAGCCCCAGCACCCCTGTATGTGTCTGTGAACTGTCTTAGGGGCCTCTTACCAAACTCGGAAGCCGTTGCCTTCTAGGGATCTTGGCCAGTGTGGGTGGGGACCCCCGAGAATGAACCCCCCAGCCCCCCAGTGATGGTGGGCATCGGCCTGAGCCACCCCTAAGACCCCCAAAGCAGGGGCCCCCGTGCTTCCACACCTGCTCACTGGGCTTCACCCCCCGCCCCCCCCACCCCACCGTCTGACCACTGTCCACACTCGGGGCTCGCTGCAGGTCCCACGTCTGCAGTGTAGTCTCCTCATCGTGTGGGGTTCTCATGGGTTTTGATCTCCATGACCTGGGTGCCCTGGCCATTCCTTCCTGGTCTTCCTCCTGTGCTTTGGGGGGCCGGAGCCCCTGTGCCTGCTTTAGAAAGGGCACACCCCGTCCCCCGGGGACGTCTGAGTAGGAGGAAGCTGAGGGTTCGAGGCTCGGGGGGCCCAGGGCGGCGGTGGGCCATCCCCACCCCAGGGGCCATAGTTCCCACCCCACCCGGGGCCCCCGTGCCTGGGGAGGGCTCCGGGGTTTGGGCTGGCTGCGTTCCTGGCCTGGAGGCAGCTGCCCCTGAGGGGACAGCCAACATTCCTTCATGCGGGGGTCTGCACTCAGCCGAGGACTGTGAAAGCAGGAGTCCTCGCTGTAACCGGAACCTTCTGCCCATACACCGGGGCCCTGTGTGTGGAGGGTCCTGCACTGGCTCGTTTTCTGTAACAAAGACGTCCTCTGTGAGGCCCACAGCCGGGCCCGTTATCTGTCTCCAGAACTGTCCTATCGATCAAGTCTGCTCGGGACACGGTGGGCGGCTTGGGCAGGGGTCGCAGAAACGGCCCCAAGTGTCTGAAACTTCCCTGAAACATACCCCAAGTCCCCCACGGGTGCCACTGGAGGGAAAGGGGTGTTGGCCCTCGGCGGGCATGTGTCTCCTGCAGGGTCCCCGGGGTTGGGGGGCGACTCCACGGGGGCCGAATGGAGGCCCTGGGGCCCCAAGAGCGGCCAGGCCTGGCCAGCATCGGCCTTTCCTGCCCTACAAGGCACCCGAGTCTAGGCCTGACCATGTCCCCACAACACTTCCTGTTTTCCGGCTATCAAACCCTGTGATGTGAGGTGTGTGCGGGCGTCTTTGCTGGGGACCCCATGCGGGCCCCAGCCGGCACCCCCATCCATCAGCCCTGGGCTCCGCCGGCCTGGCTGACCCTGCTCCCCGGGAGGCCGTCTGCCCCGTCCACTGGCCCCCAAGGGCGGAAATGACCGGCCTGCCTGTCAAGGGAGCATGAGCGCTCGTGTGGGAAGAGCCAGGGAGCCGGGGTAGCCCAGACGCAGGGTCGCAGGCCCCACGGCCTCTTCTGGCACCTGGGGTGCACGTGTGCCTGGTTTCCGGGCTTCTCTCCCCAGGGTGGCCAGGTGTCTGGGTGGCCTCACATTCCGCACCGTGCCCTACTGTCTTCTTTCCTCCTTTCAGAAATTGTGATGATTCAGATCCAGGTTGGTAACCAGACACAGAGCCGCCCTGGGTTGGGTTGCAGGGGGGTGGGGGGCATGCGTGAGGCACCCCTGGCTCTGGGCAGGCAGCGGGGGAGCTTGGCTCAGCCTCCAATGTCAGCAGGAAAGCAGTCCCCCGTGCCCGCCTAGAAACTGACGCCCATACGAGGGGTGCGTTCACCTGCACCCGGGGCTGGCTCCCCGCATGGCACTCTGGTTCTGCCGGGAAGGTGCTCCCAGGCCGGCTCCCGTGTCTTCCCTCCTGCCTGGCCCGCCAAAACTCATTGTCAGCGTCTCCCCGAAGCCCAGGACAAAAGTCAGACACTGGCGTGGGGGCCCCTTGCTGTGGGCCCCGCAGGCTCCTCCATTTGGGATTTAGCGGGATTAGAGGGTGCCGTCCGTGGGACAGGTGTTTCCTTTATGCTCTGCCCGAGGGCTGCAAAGACACTCGTCATTAAGTGCCACATTCAGTGGGGGTCTCTCCGGCGCGGGGTAGCTGGAGGGCCAGGTTTTGTGAGGGCCTTGTTTTCACATCTGACCCCAGCCAGCTGGAAAGCCTTGTTTTAAGCACAGGGTAACAGCTGACATAACATAACGGGGACCGGGCTGAACAGGCAGTGTGTCGCTGGGCGCAGGCGGGGCCTGGCACTGGCACTCGGCGGGGGGCTGCCGGGGGGCTGCCCTGGGGAAGTCGTCCAGGGTAATAGGATGAGCCGGAGGGCCCCCGTGGCCATGAGGCACGGCATGGCGGTGTCTGCTGGCTGTCGCCGCCCAGACGCGTGGGCTGCCCGGGTGGCGGGTCGCCAGGCGGGGGCCACAGGCTTGTGCAGGTGTCCGAGTCATCGCCCCGGGGTACGGCATTCAGACGGGTTATAATCACGTTCTCTGCTCCCCAGGTCACGCAGAATGAAAACCAGAGCCCCGGCTGTGCGGTCACTGCAGTGTGTCATTGTGCAACTTCACAGGCAGGAAGACGGGGGCTCGGTGCAGCTTTGTGGGGTCGGGAGCTGTGGCCGCGCGCCCAGCCCCAGCCCCCCGCCCCACTGCGCTGACCTCGGGGCTGGGGCGCAGCAGCTCCCACTCTGCTCTTTTCTGCTCTCTGGTTATAAAATCGTGTGCTGGTCGGGCAGATTGGGTGGGGCGAGGGGAAGGGGGGCTGTAAGTGACCCCCAGGGCTGCTGCCGGCCCTTCTTAAGAATGGGGTGGAAATGGCCTTGACCAGGGGCCAGCCCAGTGTGCCACCTGTCAGCCCCTTCTGCACCCTGGGGCTGGAGGGCACCCATGCGTTCAGAGGAGGCCCGAGAAGCCCATCGAGCGTCTTCAGGCTCATGGGAATTGGGGGTGATGCTGCCCTCCCCAGTCTGTGGCTACTGGCCCCCTGGGAAGGTGAGTTCCAGGCTGCCCCTGGGCTGGGGGCTGCAAGGCATGGACCTTCCGCCCGAGGCCCACGGTGAGCGGCGCCACGGTGGCGCTTTCTGGTGGACTTGACCACCACTGGGCTGAGAAAGGTGTCTCGTGCCGAAAGCCGAGCTGGGGCGCCCGTGCCCAGTGGCTCTGTCTTCCCAGCTCGGTCGAGGTCGAGGGCAGTTAACGTAGCAGATCGGGAGACTGTCCCTTGTGCGGCCCCGAGGCCTGGCCTGGAGGCGGGCACACACGGGCGCTCCTGGTTACACAGAGGTGCGCACACAGGTACGGACGCACACGTGGAGCCCCCGCGGGTGGACACACTCACGTGGCCTGCTTGCTCAGGCATATACACGTGTCCGCGCGCACACGTGCACACAGGCACACTCAGCCCTGGCGCTTCGGGCCGGCAGGGAGCGAGACCCCCTCAGGGCCGCGTTCCATTTGCACATTTAATCCAGAAACTGTCAGCACGGAAGCCTGGAGGAGAACAAAATGTCAAGTGTGTGCTGAGAGGCGCAGCCTGCCCCCTTTCCTGGCGGGCGATGATCTGGTCAGTTTCCGAGCACGATGAGCTGAGAATAATTTGTGCATTCAGAGCAGGGTTCGGTGGGGAGGTCTGGGGGAAGGGCGGGCGTCTTTGCTTCGTTTTCAATTTCTCGAGCTGTCCTGGAACCTCTTCTCGGGGGCCGCTCTCTGCACCCGGCCAGGGAGGGTCAGGGACGAGAGCCGCGGCGCTCGGGGGTGGGGCCTGGGCTGGGGTCCGTGTGTGACTCATTTCTCAGTGTCGCCTACCCCGTGAAGTCCCTGGACCCGGCGTTTGCTGGAAAGCCTGGGCTGCACCACCACCCTGTAACCTCGCTGTTTCCAGGGAGCTGGGGAGGTGGGGAGCCGGCTCGGTCCCACCGGGGGATCCTCTGAACTTTCCCCGCGACATCCCCGCTCGCTCGGGGTCTCTGTCTTCATTTTGGGTTCAAGGTGATGTCCTTTTAAATGAGGACATCTGTTAGGCCGCTCAGTAGCTCTGGGACATAGGGAAACGCCACTCATCCTGGGGGCTCGTAAGAATTTCTAGCTTCTCCCCAGTGTTCAGAGGCCCCTGTCCTAAGACGGCATCACTAGTTCCCTGAAGACGAACAGCGAGGGGTGGTGGGGGGTGGCGGCACCCCCTCTTGAGAAAGTGTGGCAGTGAGACAGCAGGCTTTCCTGGTCCGGGAGAGACTTGCTCCCGGGCGTGGCTCTCCAAAACCTCAGACCTGGGGCCCCACCGGGGAGCCTGAAGGAGGCGGATGGGGTCCAGGCCCCCCGAGACCACCCAGGGGGCCTACACGTGTTACTGACCTTCCCTGGGCCTCAGATCCTGAATGTGGGAAACTCGAGTGATATCGGCGGTTCTGACTCAGGGGCTGTGGGCGGCGGGCCCATACGGCACCCAGGTTCTCGGGCCGGAGGGATGGCGGTGGACGGCGGTGGACGGCGGCCTCCTCGTCCAGACAGGTGTGCAGTGGCGGGGTAGGGGGGCCGGGGAGGCGGGTGGGAGGGCCGTCTGTACCTACCACAGGTGCCCCGGTCGCGAGGCAGGACCTCATGGCCGAGCAGGTCCCTGGACCTGCATGAGAGGCTGAGCCGCCCGTTTATCTCTGCTGGTTTCTTAACGCAAACCAGCGTATTGAGGAGTGATTGACACGCGACAGATGCCATATTTCAAGCTCACGGTTTAATGAATTTTGACCTTTGTAGACACCATGAGACCATCCAGATAGCAGACACTGCCATCACCCCCCAAAGTGTCCCTGTGCCTGTGGGGTAACCTCCCCCCCCATCCGCACTCAGGAGCTACCCACCGATGGGTGCTGACAGAAGTCAGGACAGACTGGCTTGTGTTCTCTAGACTTTTCTAGCACCCTCCTGTCTGGCTCCTTTCACCTGGCATCATTTCTCAGAGGCTCGTCCTGGTGGTTGGGTGGGTCAGTAGCCCGTTCTTCGTTACCGCTGCATCGAATTTGCCGCACAGACGTCCCACCATCTGTGTATTGCCCATGTGTTGATGAGCATCTAGGTCGTTTCCAGCCATGAGCCCATTATGGATACACGTGTGTCCAAGTCTTTGTGCCGATGTGTATTTCCTTTTTCTTGGGTAAACACCTGAGAATAGGCTGGCCACACACTTTCGAGGACACAGGCAAGCGGTTTTCCTTCTGTGTTCCCGCCGCCGCATGGGGGCTTCCGGTGCTGCCCCGGTCCTACCTACGCCTGGTGTGGTCAGTCTCTTGGTTTGACCAACATGAGTGGGTCGTGGTGTCTCGTGTTTTAATCTTGACCCTCTAATGACTGATGATGCTGAGGATCTTCTCATGCACTCCACTGTCCTTCCTGTAACTTTTGAGGTGAAGTATCTTTTCTGATCTTCCATTTTAAAATGGAGTTGTTTGTCTTATTATTAAGTTGTAAAAAGTTCTTTACATGTTGTAGATACGTGGACGTATGTCAAAATATTTCTCCCCTGTCTACAGTTGCCCTTCTCATTCATGAAACAGTGTCTAAACGCTAAAAGTTCTCCATTTTAATGACGTCCAAGTTATTGCTTTTTTTTCCCTTTTCTTATGCTTTTTGTGTCTAAGAAATCTTTCCCAAACACGTGATTACTAAGATTTTCTTCTGGTAGTTTTGATGCTTGCATTGAGATCCATGAGTTAATGTTTTATACCGTGTAAATTATGGGTTGAGGTTCATAATTTGATATGTGAGTGTCCAATTGTTCCGGTGCCTCTTGTTAAAAAGAGTGTCCTTGACCCGTGGAACCACATTGACACCTTTTTAAAAAGTCAACTTATGAGAACATGGGCTTATTTTTGGACTGTTCTGAAGCACTGACCTGCTAATCTGGCTACAGGCTCAGGACAAGACCACCTTGATTACGGTAGCTTTAGAAGAGGGCTTGAAATGAAATCAGATCATCATCCAGCTTTGTTCCTCTCTTTCGGGTTGCTCTGATTATCCCAAGTCCTTTGCATGTCTGTATAAATTTTAGAAGCTGCTTGTCAGTTTTTGCACAGAAGTTTGGTAGGATTTTGTTTGGGATGGCGCTGAATCCTGAGACCGTCAGGGAGAGGATTGATCTGCCCAGATCGAATCTTCTGGGCCCCAGACGTTGTACACCTCCCCATTTATTTAGATCCTTCATTTCCATCCAGATGTTTCGTAGTTTCCAGGACAAGGTCCCATGCATCTCTTGTCAGACACCTAAGTGTTTCCTCTGTTTTATGCTGTGGTCCGTGGCACTTCTTGGGTACGTTTGGTTTCTGGTTGTTCATTGCTGGTATCCAGAACTATAATTTCGGTATCTTATGTCTTGAAACTTCTCCAACTTGATTCTTCTAGCAACTTTTTTTTTGGTGGATTCTGTGGATTTTTTTTTTTTACATTGATAATCACGTCTTCAAATAAAGGCCGTTTGTACCCCTTCCTTTCCGTCTGGCTGCCCACTTGTGTCTCTTTCCTACTGCGCTGGCTGCCCCTGAGGATGTCCGTGCCTTGCCACCCATCGTAGGAGGAACGCATTGTGCCTCTCACCACCTGTCAGCAGGTGTCTGGAGACCTCTCCCAGATCGAAGACTATCCCTTCTGGTACAAATGCTTGAGAGGTTTTTTTAATACAGGTGGACATTGAGTTTTGTCAAATGTTTCTTCCACATCTCTTGAGCTAAGCATGGTGAATGATGTTGAATGATCTTCAGACGTTAAACGAAGCTCACATTGCTAGATAAACCCACTTCCTTCATATTGTCCTACCCTTTGTATATACTTTCGGGCTTTTTCATTCACTAAAATTTTGCCAAGGATGTTTGCATCTCAGTTCATGAGGGATATTTTCTATGGTTTTCTGATAACGTTTTGGATTTGGTACCAGAGTAACACTGTCAGGGCCAAGCAAGCCAGGCTGTGTTCTCTCTTCATACGGGAGAAGATTTTGTGCAGAATCAGTCTAATTCCTTCCTTATGCACATGGTGGAATCCATCAGGAAGGCTGTCTGGGCCTGGGCTTCTCTTTGTCAAAAAGTTGTTAACTAGATTTTAAATGTACTTAATAAAATATTCAGGCTACCTGTTTCTTCCTGAGTGAGCTTTGGTATTTTGCATGTTTGAAGGACTTTGTTCATGTCACCTAAGGTGTTAATATCTGGGACATGTAGTGAGGTCTCCTCTCTTGCTCCCGATGTTGGTAATTTGTGCCTTTTGTGTGTGTGGGGCGGGGGGCCGTGATCAGTCTGGCTACGGGTTTGGTGATTTTATCAATCTAAAAGAACCAACTTTTTTTTTTTTTTAAGATTTTATTTATTTATTTATTTGACAGAGAGAGACACAGTGAGAGAGGGAACACAAGCAGGGGGAGTGGGAGAGGGAGAAGCAGGCTCCCGCGGAGCGGGGAGCCCGATGCGGGGCTCGATCCCAGGACCCTGGGATCACGACCTGAGCCGAAGGTAGACACCTAACGACTGAGCCACCCAGATGTCCCTCAACCAAAACCAACTTTTGATTGGGGTTTCAATATTTCTTTTTTGTGATTTCATTGGTTTCTGTACTGATTGTTATTTTTTACTGTGCTTACTTGGTTTTACTTGGCTGTCCTTTTTCTTGTTTGTTAAGGTGGAAGCTGAAGACACTGACTAGAGGTCCCTCTAATATGGGAGTTTGGGGGTAGGCCTTTCCCCTAAAGACTGTAATTGCATCCCACAGATCTTGATGTGTTATGTTAGTTTCATTCCATTCAAAATAGTTTCTAATTTTCTTTTTGTTTTCTTTTTTGATGCCTGGATTCTTTAGGAGTATATTCCTTACATCCCAAACATTTGAGGATTTTCAAGATACCTTCCTGATACTGATGTCTGCTTTAATTCATTTGTGGTCACAGAAAACACTTAGTATATTGGATTCCTTTAAAATGCATTAGGACTTGTCTGATGGCCCAGCGTACGGTTCGTGTTGGTAGGTCTCGCACTGGGCACGGGGAAACGGTGTGTATCCTGCTGTCGGGAGGACTGCCCCGCAGACCTCGACTAGATGGCTGTGGTCAGCGGTGGGGTCTGCTACGCCCTCCCTGGTGTCCTGGCTGCCTGTTCTGCCGATGACCACAGGCTCCGAGACCTCCAGCTCTGATCATGGGGCTGTGTGTGTGTGTTCTTCCAGGGCTGGTCACTCACGCACAGTATATTGTGAGGCTTTGCTATTGGTGTGTCAGTATTTAGGACCGTTATGTCCTCCAAGGAGCAGGCCCCCTTACCACTATGAAGCCGCCTTCTTTATTCCTGGCCATGTTTTTGCTGGAATCTACCTGGTCAGATATTAACACGGCCCCTCCAGCTTTCTTTTCCTTAATGTTCCCCTAGTGTATCTTTTTCATTTATTTTGCTTTTACCCTACATGTGTCTTTCTACTTGGTGGGCTTCTTGTGTGAAGCATATGCTGAGTCTTACCCAAGTCCGAATGTTCTTTGGATGGGGAAGAGTTCAGCTCATTTGCTTTGATTAGTATGACTTGTATCCTTGGTCTCACCTCCATCATAGTCTTTAATAATTGTGTGTCTTTTGTCACCGTTGGTGTGCTGGTTTTCCCCACAGGACATGTGTCCTTCGCTCCACAGAAATACTCTAGGATTCGGGAAGGCTTGCGCTTCTGTTCCGACGGTTGTGTCTGCGCTCACACTGTGACATTTCCCGGCCCTGTTCTCTCACGTCACAGTCTGGTGTGCTGACACTCATCCACACCCCCGAACGCCCGCCTGCTCCCCAAACACGAGCAACTCGCGTCTGCCTTTCGTGGGTCTGGCTCCTGCCCCGCGCCGGCGCAGGCCTGGCTGGCCCTTCTGTGCCTCGGTGGGATGGGGCCTCGGCCACCTGCGTGTGCCCCCTGCGGGGGCCTCTGCCTCCCCCTGCAGGGTGTCGGGGGACCCTGGAGCTTGTGGGGACCCCAGAGGCAGGGGGCTTGCTGGCCCCAGGGCAGGAAGGCAGTCGGGCCTGGGGAAGGATAGAACAAAACTGCACGGTGAGTGTGCCTGTGTTTCTTGTGTGGGCCCCACGTCCCTCCCCCCACCGGGACAGCAAGAGCTGCTGGGACACAGCGTGGACGTGAATGGGCAGGGTGTGTGCCAAGGACTTCTTTTTAGCGTTCATTTTATAAAACTGGTAGACTATTTTTCCCAGGGTTTTTAAGCTTACAGAAAAGTTGAGCAGAAAGTACAGAGGTCCCGAATACCTGCCATCCCCCGCCCCAGCGTCCCCCACTGTCCTCACCACGCGTCAGTACAGGGCATTTGTCACAATCGATGAACCGACGTTGGTCTGTGACCGTTCACTCACGTACACAGTTTACATTAGGGGTCACTCTTAGTGCACTTTCTGTGGGTGTTGACCGACGTGGAAGGACGTGCTGTATCATGCAGAGGAGTGTCACTGCCCTGAAGGCCCTCTGTGCCCCTCTGTGCCTCCCTCCCAACCCTGAGCCCCTGCAAGCCCCAGGTCCTCAGAAGCAGACGGCGCCGGCGGTGGGGCTCGGCCCCCAGGGTTGGGGTTCTCTGCACCGGCGCCGCTCCCGGCATCTCCACACACATTGTGCAGGCTCCTGCCTGGTGTGCAGGTGTGCCCTGGGCTGGTCAGGCCAGGGCCGCCATCTGACTCCCCAGTAGGTGCATCCAGAAGTGGGGTCCTGGGCCCACGTCTCGGCCTTGCAGGCAGGTTGGGCCCTGACGGTCAGTGGCCTCGAGCCAGCCAGCACTTCTGCTCCTTCTGTCTCCCGTAAGCCTTCACGCTCCTTGGCCATGATCTGGGCTGTGCTCTGAGCATCCCCAGAGTGAGGGCACCCCCACAACCTCCTGTGGACAGGTCTGGGCTTGGCTGTGTTGGGGTTAGAGGTTGGGCTCTCCAAACTGGTGCCACAGGGCTCGGTCCCAGGCAGCTGTGTGTCTGGAAGGCCCTGGGCCCACGTGTGCCCTGTGGCTTCTGGACATGGGCTTCCCTTCACCCCTTGTCCAGAGCGTGCTGGCCACCCGCCTGGCTCTCTCCCTCAGCCAGGCCTCACCGGCACCCACGACATGGCGGTCAGGACAGACCTCCTCAAAAAGCGAATGAGACTGGTCGCTGCCTTGTTTAGAACTCTCCGGAAGCTTGAAGGGATACCCACAGCCCTCCCTGTGACCCACAAAGCCCCTCGAGGTAGGGTTCCTGCTCGGCTCCCCCAGCCCCGCCTCCCAGACTTGGCCTCCCTCATATCCAGCCTTCACCATGCGCCACCCTCCCGTCCTTCTAGCTGCAGCTCGTGTGTCACTTCCACCGGGAGGTCTGCCCTCCACTGTCCCTTCACCCTCGCTCACTCGCCAGCACTTGGGTCCCCCCCAAACAATGAGCCTTTTTGGTCCCCGTGCTGGGGTCTCCACAGAGGAAGAGCCCCCAGTACTGTGGCTTTCTTCCATGTGGGGTACCCTAACGATCACCCCACCGCCCCCACGTCAGGTCGCTCTAGGGATTAAGTGAAATGGTGTGGGTGGAAGATGGAAGAAGCCAACATACTTTGAAGGTCACAGAAAGCTCAGAACTCTGCAAATTCCCTACTGAGCAACTCTGAGTGTGCATGTGGGGTGGGGTGGGGGGCTGGAGAGCCGCCTGGAGTGAGCCGGGAGCCCTCACCAGTGGGGCTGGGGATGTACCTCCCAAGGTCGGAGTGCCAGGGTGGGAATCCGAGCCAGCGTGTGAGTCCACATCCCCCAAAGGCGAGTGGGACATGGGCTGTGAGTCTGGGGCTGGTGGAGAAGGCTTTCTGGGTGGGGGACGGCTCAGGAGCTGCTGCAAGGAGCCTGAAGGACCCCCCCCCCCCCGGCAGCAGGGCAGGCTGCAGGTGGCCCTGGGCTCAGCCCAGGATTGGGTTGCAAATAGGGTTGGGGTCTCAGGCATGAGGTTTGGACACGATCCAGTCGTGGGGCTTTGTGGATGCCTGTTTCCCAAGTGTCTCTTGTGCACCCAGCCCGGGGCGTGGACATGAGCCAGACTGAGTGTGAGGCGCCCTTGGGAGCTCTCGATGGAGCACAAGACTGGTGGAGGCAGGTGGTCACCAAGACTCGAGGGGACGGCATGCTGCACTCAGTCCCCGGAAAAAGTGCCGAGGAGGACAATGGGGGCGCAGGAGACCTCCTGGGCGGGGGGGGGGGGGGGGGGGGGGAGGCGGCAAGCCGGGACAGCAACACAAGTCCCGGATGGCAGGAGCTTGGTGGGCCTGCTGAATGCCAGGCGTCCACTCTGGGCACCTCGGGGTCAATTTTGGACTCAGGATATTTTTTAAAAAATCTCCAAAAACCAACTCTTTGATTTAGCGCATCTCTCCTTTTACTGTTAACTCATCTTTTACAAGGGGATCGATTTGCTTGTACATCTCTTAGGCGGGCTGCATTGTTTGTCCGATTTCTGCCCGTTTTCCACTTGAGCTTACGGAGCCCTAACTTCCCAGCAGTGAAACCGCCCATCTCTAGGTGTCCGGGTCAGCAGGTCATGGCAGATGTCTGCAGTCCCACGACCACGGCCACAGTCACCCTCTAGAACATTCCCATCACCCCCGAAAGTGCCTTTGTGCCCCTTGGCAGCTCCCCCCGCCCCCACGCCCCCAGCACCTGGTAATCAGGGATGTTTCCTGTCCCCATAGTCTTGCCTTTTCTAGAACGTCATATGAAAGGCATCCTGCAGTACAGAGCCTTTGTGTCTGGCTTCTTTCACGGAGCAGAATGCATTTGAGCTTCATCCATGTTGTGGCCTGTGTTCACTACTTTGTTTCCTTTTAATTGGAAAGGATAAAATGTACCACAGTTTGTTTATCTATTCACAGGCTGATGGACATTTGAGCTCTTTCCAGTTTTCTGCTGTTATGATTAAAGCCGTCCTGATTATTGCATACAGGTTTCGAGTAGCCCTATGCCTTGATTCCTCTTGGGTAAATCCCTCGGTGCGGTTGATGCTTGCGGACCTTGCTCAGAAACCATGAGCTCTTTCCCACGGTTTGCTCCATGTTGCGTTCCTCCCGTCCACGCAGCACTGTCTCGGTCGCTCCGGGGGCTCATCCGCGCTCAAAACCGCCCGGTCCGCGCTGTTGCGGCAGGCGCATGGCCGTACCTCACGGTTTCGGTGGCATTTCCTCAGTGACCAGCGACACCCAGAGCCTTGGGCTCATTAGCCACGCACACACGCACACCGTCTGACCAAGGGCGCGGCTTCTCTCCCACCTTAATCATCGGACCGGTTCCTATAATCGAGATTTAAATCTAGACATTAGATTTGGATGGTCAGACATGCGTTTTCCCAATACCTACCCCCTCTCCCCGGATCTGTGGCTTCTCATTGCTCCTTAACACTGTCTTTCAGAAGAGCTGAAGTTTTTAATTTTGACGAAGTCCAATTTTTCAGGGTTTGTTGTTTTTTTTTCCTTTAAAGGTTCATGTTTTTTGTATTCTGTCTAAGAAGTATTTGCCTAATCCAAGGTTACAAAGACTTTTCTTCTATATTTCTGTAGAAATTTTCTAGTTTTACATTCTGTGTTTATATCTGTGATTCATTTCAAGTTTAATTTTATATGCAGTGACAGGTATTAAATCTTTCCTGCATGTGGTTATCCAATTGTTCCAGTGCCGTTTTTCCATCGAATTAGTTTGACACCTTTGATGAAAATCAGTTGACCATATGCGTGGCTCTGCTTCTGGACTTTCTAATCTGTCCTTCCACTGCCACACTGTCTTGATTAATGTGACTTTCATAGTAAGCCTTGAAATCAGGCTGCGTTAATCCCTCAATTTTGTTCATTTTCAAAAGTATGTTGGCAATTCTAACCCTCTGCATTTTCACCTAAAGCTTAGAGTTAGTTTGTTAATTTCTACAAAAAAAAAAAACAAAACAAAACCCCACAGAAACCCCTGCCTGAATGTTGATTAGGGCCGGGGCGAGTCGGCCATACACTTAAGTCCACTGCACGTCTTTGTAACGTTCAGCTTTTCTGCTTCCTGAACACGATGTGTCTCTGCACTTATTTAGATATTTTTACATACCCCTCACCCGTGTTTTACAGTTTTGAGGGCGCAGATCTCACACATAATTTGTGTGGTTCGTGACTATTTTATGTTTCTGACACCGAAATGGTACGATTTTCTCAATTTCACTTTTGCATTGTTTGTTGCTAGCATGTTGACCTTGTATCCTATGGCTTTGCTAACGTTATTAGTTCTGGAAGCTTTTTTTTTTTTTTTTTTTGTAGATTTTTTAGGATTTTCTATGGTGACGATCGTGTTGTCCCAAACAAAGTCAGGGTTTTTTGTTTGTTTGTTTTTTGTTTTTTTTTTTTTCCTTTCCAATCTCAGTGCTTTTTGCTCCTCATTCTTGCCTGATGCCCTGGCTTCCACGATGACATTTAGTAAATAAGAGAGAGTAGTCCCCTTCATCGGGTTCCCGGTCTCGGGGGATGTTTATCCTCTCGCCAGGAGGTGTGATGCAAGCTGTGGGTTTGATAGGTGCCCTGAACCAGCCAGGGAATCTCCATCCCTTCCTACGTTGCTGGGAAGAGTGGCTCTTGGGGGCCCGGCTGTTGCATTTCATCTGAGGCTTTTTCTGTATCCTTGAGAAGATTGTATGTGTTCTTTCTTTCTGCTCTGTTAATATGGTGAACAATCCCGAGTGATTTTCAGATAGGAAACGCACCCAGGGTTCTTAATATAAAGCCCACTTGGTCATGATGCATTTCTAAAAAAAATATTGTTGGATTGGATTTGCTAAAATTTAGTGTCGAGTTTTTGCATCTGTGTTCATGAGGGATATTGTCTGTGGTTTGTTTGCTCATAATGTCTTTGCTTTTGGCATTAGATAACCAGTTGGGAAGTGTTCCTGCTTCGTGATTCAGGAAGAGTTAGCACGGGGCTGCTGGGCTCGCTTCCATGCCGGACAGAACATGCAAAGCCATCGGGCCTGGGTTTTTCTTTGTGGGAAAGTTTTTGGTTAGAAATTTAATTTTTTTCACGGGTTTAGGGCTATTCTGTTTATTTCTTCCCGAGAAACTTGGGGTAGCTTGTGTCTCTGATATTCATCCCCCGAGGAGCAGGAACCCCCACCCATCTCATGACCATTACCCGTGGGCTGGGATGTGGGCACTCGAGGGCCGTCCAAAGGCAGGGGACCCTCCTCAGTGCCCTGACAGGGGGCACGGGCTGGTGTCCCAGAGCTGTTCCCAGCCCTCTCCCAAGCCCCTCGCTGCTGGCTGCCCAGCTGGGCACCGCCTGCGGGCACGCTGGTGACAGGACGCGGTGGGAGGCAGCGGGGGCCCGAAGATCAGACCTCCTCTGTTTCCTTCCAGCCCCATTCTCGGGAAAGGCCACCCCTTCTCAGAGGAATGAAATTCAAGTAGACAGCCCTTGGAGCTCACGGCACGTCTGCTTTTGTCTTACGCTTTTACTCTGTAAACTCCAGCCCTAAAACAACATACATCCTTCTGAAGCTGTTCACATATTAGCTCTTAAAACAGCAAAATCCGTGCACAATTTCCTCTCAATCCCTTAAAACATTCCTGAAAGAAAAAAAAAACTGTTTAAATTCACCGCCTGTCATTACAATCTCTGGACATGCAGGGCCGACTGGGGTAGCCGGCCGCCGGGACGCAGAGCGGCGGGGCCTCCGCACGCGCACCCTGCAAAGAACCATGACAGACGCGGGCCTGCCCACCCTCCCCCGGGGTGGCAGCCCCCCGACCGCCGGGTCCTTGGAGCCCCTCAGCCTCTGCTAAAGTAAACACTATTCAAACCGAGGCAGAACCTTTCAGCACTTCCACCAGATAATTAGAAAGGGTTTTCATCCCCGAGTCTCTCTCAGTTTGGTAAACTTCTTGTTCTGGGTAAATTCTTAAATAAGTCATTTTTAGAAGCTCAGGCGCTCAGCAAATAAAACTACGCGCCCTCCCCCCCCCCCCCGTCCCAGCCCCCCCATCCCAGCCGGCTAAGGTGGCCATCACAGGGGTGGAGCTTTGCTGGGGCTAACGGCCCTCAGCAGTGAGGTTCCGGGGCTGAAAATAAACCCCATTTAGCTGGCCCATAGACGGAAATAGCCCTGTCTGGGGAAGACGGGGGATTTGCTTTAAATACGTGTAAAGCTGGCTGCTGGGCGGCTAATGGTGTCTGCAGCCGGGCACGGGCGGTCTCTGGGCCTCCTGCTTCCCTACCACAAATTGCAGGGTGGCCCGCCCAGCTACTCCTGTGTGCGCGAGGCCCCGAGTGTGATTCACAGAGCTCTCAGCCCCAGAGGCCCCGAGTGTGATTCACGGAGCTCTTAGCCCCAAGGCCACGCGGTGGGGCTCAGTGGGGGGTTCAGAACCTGCTTTCCAGAAAGCCCCACCTGCCTTCTTCACTGTTCAGAGCACTGGACACCGCCCCCCCCCCAAACCCACCTTCTTCTGCCCCCGGGCCTTTGCTTCTGCTAACTGTCAGCCTGGGATGCTTCTTCCAGCATTTTGGGTTCTGTCTTCAGAGCCAAGATTTTTCCATGCCGTGGGGAAGGCACAGGCCGGTGTTCGCCTATGCAGAGAAAGACACCGTCTCACCAAGGCCTGCAGGACCCCCTTCCCAGGAGGAGAAAGCTTTGGGGGCTGTGACACGGACACCCGCAGGGACTTTTGTCCAGCCCTTGGTCTGACCTTGATGATAACTTGGAGCCCCCAGGCACCCATGCTTTTCCCTTTAGGCCAGAAGTCTACGTTCAAGGTGTAGGCAGGTGGATTATTTCTGAGGCTGTGAGAGGAGACCTGTCTCAGCTTCTGATGATTGCTGGCCATCTTCGAAGTTCCTTGGCTCATGGATGCATCATCCCATCTCTGCGCCATGCCCACGTGGTGTTCTCCCTGCACGTGCCCATCTACACCCTGTTTGTTAGGACGCCAGTCATGTTGGGTTAGGGCCCACCGTAATGACCTGGTCTTAACTAATTACATCTGCAAAGACCCTATTTTCAAATAAGGTCCCATTAGCTGGTCCTTGGGCTCAGGACTTCACATGAGATTTGGGGAGGCACACTTCAGCCCCGAATGGTGTCTGGACAAGGGGAGTGGGGTGGGACTGTGAAGCAGGGGATCTTGGGGGTCATTCTGACCCATCCTGTTTTGATATGAGAGGCTGGTGGCCCTCAGGGACTCTTGTCACCCACGGTCCAGTGGCTCCTGGCCTGCACCCTGGGTTTGGTGCTGTGCTCAGAGCCAGGGGCCTGGTCAGAGGAAGGGAGACAAGAGAGGTCCCTGTGCTCAGGAATTCTTGAAAATGGTTGCAGGGTTTCATGAAGTCTATAGAAGTAATGTTGGAGAGCCACTGATGGGGGTGAAGGGACAGGGAGGAGATGAAGTCACACAGATTCCTGTCTCTCTGGGGATGAAGCCATCGTAGGGGAAACTATGGTGGGAGCTCTTCCGATTGGAGCAGGTGTGGTTACAAGTTTCAGGCACTGAGGGCACAGTGATGGAACGAAACAGTTTAGTGAAGCGTCCACACTCAGGAACGAGGAGGGAAGGGGTAATACGTTGACCACCTCTCCACCTCAAAGGAAAATGAAAGAAACAACAACATAAAATACCAAATAGTAGGATGGGAAAAATCAAACCGGGTGTATCCAGTTTTACACTAAATGTAAATGGCCTGAATACCTCTATTAAAAAGCAGAGGACTCTGAGAAAGGTTTTTATTTTTATTTTTAACAAATACGTTGAGGGAAATTCAGCAAAGCAAACTAATGACGGACAGTTGAAAAACAAAGGAACGGCCAAAGGAATGCCCCACAAGTACACACAAAAGCAGGGTGAGCAGTGTCTGTCTCTGCGTCGAGACAAGCCCACACGAGGCTTCTGGAGGAGATGTATTTGTGAACCCTGATGTGTCAAACGCCAAAAAAAAAAAAAAAAAGAATTGGTAAAACGAAAGCTACTGGAAATGCAGGGCAAAACAGGTTAAACTTTAATGCACCTCTGAGAATAGGACAGTTCTGGGAACACAAAATATGTGGGCATGTAGACAGTCCATGTTGCAGTGGGCTCTAACAGTAATCTAAAACAATGGTCCCTGTTACCTACAGCCATGTAACAAGCATCCCCAAACCCCATGCCTCCACACGCCTGTCCCAAGGGCCTCACTGATCCACAGTGTGGGCAGGGCTCTGTGGGGATGGCCCCTCCCTGCTTTGCCTGACCTTGGCAGCAGGCTCCACCCGGCTTCCCCGCAGCTCAGCTCCCAGGACGGGAAGTGGGCAGGCCTGGAGAGTGGGCATGATCCCTTGGCCACCTTCTTTTGGTGCATAGAGCCCAGATACAGCTGGAGGAGCGGCGAAGAATCTCGGGAGCATTGCAACTTTACAACCAGCACTGTAACTGTAGTGATAACAGAGATGTTCTCTTTCCTTATGCCCACGGAACACCGGTAGAACCAATCATTTCACTTGGCTGGGAAGAATCACCTAACACGTTCTGAGAAGTTGAGATGTACCTGGCTGTGATCAAAACCCAATACTACTAGAAATAAACAGATGCAAGTTTACCACAAAGGCCCCGCCGTTTGGGAATTAAGCAGCGCTCTCCTCGGTCACCATCAGGACGAATAGGAGATGAACGTGGAGGGAGCATGCTATGTAGGGTCGTGGAAAGTCAATCCCCCTGTGTGGTAGGAAGCACTTTCCCAGCCTGCCCCCATCCCCAGCACCGACTGTGGACACCTGCGGTCCTCATACCATTGCCCACGGTTACTTGGTAGTGGCTTCCTTGTGTGGCAATGTTGTCTCCCCATGTGGCTGGAAATTCACTCGTTAAAAGCAAATAATAGGTAAAATGCGTACATTATACACACACGCGCGCATGTATTCATAGACTACCTTCTAGGTGCCTGCTCTTTGCCAGGTGCCCCAGGGGAGCCTGGGGGCCGTGTAGCTGCCTCATGAGTCTGTGAGAAGCCCGTTCTGAGCAGGAAGAAGACCACTGCCCCTGGGGGGCCACTCCCTGGTCACGTCTGCCTCCCCCACCACAGCCAGGTGTCCGGGAGTGGACTGGGCTGGGTCCCAGTCCACCTCCCAACCTCGGGAGCACCCAGGTGGGGCAGGGGGAGTGGGTAGTGCTTAAGCACTCCAGGGATGCTGGCACATGGTCTTATACTGCAAGCCGGGTCCCAGCACCAGGGCACCTTGCCCAACCACCGGAATCATGAGTGACTGGAGGTGGCCTTGGTACAGCACGCAGTCCATGGGCAGGGAGGGTGACCGCTGGGCAGCGTTTCCTCAGAGGCTGCGCCAGGCAGCCTGCGATCCAAGGATGATGGGCCCGAGGGTATGTTAGGGCCACGGGTGTGGCCGAGTTCTCTCTTGGTCTCACCCCCCCAGCCCCCCGAATACGCACATCGTCGTGGGGTTCAGACCCCTCTGCGGTGCCACAGGTGACAGCCAAGGGGGGTTTGCAGGTACCTGCAGAGCTTTGGACAGAGGAAGAAGCTGCTGGAGGCCGACACGGAGCTGGGGAGGTTCCTGTGGTTGGGCCAGCCTGAGACCTGGCTGCAGGAACCCCTTGCTCAAAACTCGTCCTCGAGTCTTCTTGCCTCCTCCACCCCCCAAGACCGTTTGGCCTCCACCGATCTTTCCCCAGGAAGCCCAGGCCGGGAGAAGGTGACCTGTCTGCGAGTCAGGACGCCTACGGCCCGGCCCCACCAGCCACTGAGCCCAGGGGTGCGGCTGGGGATGGTGGTTCAAGGGGAGCCTTGGGGCCTGACCCCAACCAGGGGGCCGAGGAGTGGGGGGCCCCTGGGGCCTCACTGCACCCCCAGGCAGCCTGGAGAGCAGGCTGCCCCAGAGCCATCCGCTCGGGTAGTGACTGAGGTGGGGGGCAGCGCCATGGCCCCTCACCAGGCCAGGGGGCCGGACGGCAGCTCTTGCGCACTCGCCGGGCCCGGCGGCTGGTAGATGGGAACGTCCGTCCCCATGGTGACGGAACTAGTGTCATGGCCTCTCCTGCTTGGCCTGCCGAATGGCCATCCCAGACAACTGGCGGGTGGGGCTCATTCTCGGGGGAGAGTGGCCCAGTAGTACCTCCTGAGTCGTCCCCAAACCCATGACAACCTTTCATGGGTAGGGTGGCACCCGAGGTGGCTGGCTTGTCCAGGCTCTCCACCCCCAGGCAGGGGGCTTCTACCTCCTCACGGGGCCCTCATGGGGATTTGGGGTGGCTGGCCCCTTGAGGAGAGGCTGCATGGGGTCCCCAAAGCACCCATGGCTTCAGACCTACATGGGGGTGGAGGCCCACATCGCACCCACAGGGAAGTAGTGTCTGACCCTGGGTCCCTCGGCCCCCTGGATTGTGGCACCCACCCTGGCCCCTTTGAGTCCCAGGTGGGTGCTCTGCTAGGGCCCAGCGCGGGACCGTGCTTCCAGAGCGAAGGCAGACCTCGGCCTTGAGGAGATGGCCAAGGAGGTCGGGAGGGGTCCCCTGGGCTGGGATGAGTCCCACTCCCTTGTCAGGAGGCTGGGAAGGCCAGGGAGACACATCAGGTCCAGATGGGGGTGTCGAGAGCTTGGGGTGCCTCAGACAGGGTCGGGGGTCAGGTCAGGAGGGGCATCTGTGCCGCAGGCCGCCTGGGGGGTCCTGAGACGGGGCTGGGCAGGCCTTGGCGCGCCAGGCCCAGACCAGGCCGGGGACTCTCCACCCCTCCACGCTGCGCCCTCTCCCCCACCTGTCCCCGGGGGGTCCCCTCTATCCTGAGCCCATTCAGTGCCACCCGTCCTACGGTCCTTCCGTGGCATTTCCACAGACCCGAGGGGCTCTTCTCGTTTCAGCGCCCCCAAATGCCCCAGGAGGTGGACACCCCCAGGCCCCCATTTTGTAGATGAGGACGCTCAGGTGTTGGAAGGGTTGAGCGGCCCACTGGGGTCCCTGCCCTGGGGGTTCGGTGATGCTCTGTCTTGCCGTCCTGTGGGGGAGTGGGGGCTTTCAGGGGCCCACCCCTCTCTCCCAGCCCCGAGCTCCCCTCGGGCATCAGGGCCCCCTTCCCTGTCCTCCCGGTGGCTGGCTCGGGGCCTGGCCCACAGGCTGCCTGGAGCAGGGAGCAGACCCTGTTAGGGCCACCTCGGGGAGCCAGGACCTCAGGCAAGAAGCAGAGGGGTCCAGGACCAAGGTCGTGGGGCTACACATTTGGGGGCCTATGGGGCAGGAGGGCTCCCCGTGGCGGGGCTGGGGGGAGTTGACAGGCGGGGTACGCTCCCCGCCCCAGCACAGGCCTCCTGCCCCCTCTGCCGGGCTGAGCCGTGGCGCCTGTCCCAAGGTGGGGCGGCTCGGGCAGGGTGGGGCTGGCGTCCCACGGGGTGGGCGGCAAGTGTGCCCGGAGGGCCCCAGCTGTGCGCAGCACATGTCCCCGGGAGGCCCAGGAGCCCGCACCGCGGGCGCGCACTGGGAGCAGCTGACCACAGGCGGTCCGCAGACAAAGGGTGCTTTGAGCAGCCTGCACGCCTGCTTCGTGCTCTCAGGCCAGATGACTGTCCCGGGAATGCCGAGACCGCCTCCCTCTGCGGCTTATCGGGTCCCACTTGGAGGCACAACAGCTGGGCTGGCCCCAAAGCCTGCCGTCCGGGATCTGCTGGAGGGACCACGGGCCCCCCCGCCGCCCCGTGGGGATGCCTCCTGGCCCCGGGCTGGCCCCCAGGTTTTCCAGGCTTGTCAGGGGAGAAGGGGAAGACCCTCACGCTGGTCACCCATGCCCCTGTGCTGGTGGGTGGCCTGGTTTGGTCCCCATGACCACCCCCCTTCCAGGTCTCTGGGCCCCCACCTCTGCCCAGCGAAATCCTGTTTGCCCCGGACAGTTGGGCATCCTTCTCTCCAAGGAGGCCTTTGAGGGGACCAGGAGCTCCTGCAAAGCCTCCCCCGGCTGCACCCCTGAGCTGGCCATATCCAGGGAGGTGGTGGTGCCTTTTGTCCTTGGCCCCAGTTCCTGCTCTTTCTCATCCCCCACCCGACGGCCCTCAGGCCCCTCCACCCCACAGTCCCTGGCACTTAATCCTTTGTGGCTGGTCGTCCACCTCTCTTTAAAATGTTTCACGTAAAGATAACGGAGTAGTAACATCACAGAGCCCGGGGATAGGGCAAGAGTGAGGGTCTGTGAGGCTGCCTTTACTGTTTAGCAAAAGAAAAATATTTTCCGTCCCAAAAGTCAGGATGTAAGCTCAGCTAATCTGAGCGGGTTTAACCTTCAGGCCGTCCTGCTATCTGTCACATGGGAGCAGTTCGTGGCGGGGATGCTCCCGGTGCTTCTAAATCCTGCGAGGCCGGCAGCGCTGAGCCTCAGAACACATGGGCTTTGGACAATCTTCCCGCCGCCGAGGATCCACTGGCTGATAAAGGAGGCACAGTAGATAAGGCGACCAGCGACCTTCATCCTTCTCTGAGTGCCGTGGGTCCACAGAGTTACGAAATGCTTGAGTAATCACCAACCTTTCCCCCGTGCGCACTCACAGAAGGCACCAGATAAGCACCTGCTTTTCGGACCCTTTATCTCCACTCTTGGGATTTGCAGATCTGCTGTCACAACACCGTTACCCCAAACACCGAAGGCAGGTGTGGGCCGGTGTGCGGGCCACGTGCACCCTTGTGAGACCCGGAGCTTTTTTCCCCTCAGTCGACTCGGACCTGGTGTCTGTCAGCAAAACAGCAAGATTTCAGGTTGGGCCTCACAGTGCCATCCTGGGAGCAAGCGCGCCTGGGCTGTGGCTCGTCTGCGCCGGGGTCCAGAGCCTTCCGGGGAGCGCCTCGCATGCCCTGGCCACACCGTGATGAAACAGGGCGAGCGGAAGTGTAGAGACCCCCCACTCACGGCCACCACCCCCGGCTGGCCCTCTGCACCTCGCTGCCCCTGTGGTCCCTGCAGAAGGGGACCCGGCAGGGTGCCGGGCTTTGGGCTAGCAGCGGCCAGGAAGGTGGGGACTCGGGGCCCCAGGATGGGGGAGCAGTGACTCTCCCAGCCGCAGGTGGGGTGACACGTGGGGTCTGGTGGACGGAGGGGCCCCCAGCGTGCATGTCTATGTTGTGGTAAAGCACACACCGCGTTCGCCGTTCCAGGTACACAGCATCTAGTGCGTTCACGGTGTTGTCCAACCACCACAGCCCTGCAGTTCCAGACTCTCCCATCCCCCCCAAAGGAAAGCCCCTTAACCGTGGGCAGCTGCCCCCCCCCCCGCTCCTCCCTCCCCCAGCCCCTCACACCCACTAATCTGCTTTCGTTTTACAGAGTTGTGGTAAAGTACACATACCGGACGATTTATCAGAACTGTGTCTAGGTGCACAGCTCAGGGGCACTAAGCACATTCACGGTGTTGTGCAACCGTCCCCACCGCCCGTCTCCAGAACGTTCCCATCTTCCCAAACAGAAACTCTGTCCCCGTGAGACACCGACCCCCCAGCCCCACCCCCCAGCCCTGGGGCCCACGGCGCTGCTTTCTTTTTTAAAAAATTCCACTTATTGAAACTAAAAAAGCAAAGCAGTTCACTCATTTCTCCCCGCCAGCCCCCGACCTTTGGCCACCGAGTCCATGAGCTTAGTTTCACATGTATGTTTAGATTCCACGTACAAACGATTGCTGGCTGACGTGGCCACTTACCACAATGCCCTCGAGCGCCGTCCATGCTGTTGCAAATGGCAGGATCTCGTCCTTCTGATGGCTGAGTGATATTCCACCGTAGATACAACATCCCTTCTCTATCCGCTCATCCATCCGCGGCCGGGCAGGCAGCTTACATGCTGGCGGCGGTCAGTAATGCCGCCCTGAATGTGGGGTTGCCACGTGTTCTTTTGAATTAGTGTTTTTGTTTCTTTGGGGTAGATACCCAGTAGTGCGATTGCTGGGTCATAGGGTAGCTCTAGTTTTAACTTTCTGAGGACCCTTCACACTGTCTCCCGGAGTGGCTGCACCAGCCTGCGTTCCCACCGGCAGTGTAAGAGGGGTCCCCTTTCTCCGCATCCTCACCAACACTTGTTTTTTGTGTGTGTTTTTGATTTCAGTTGTTCTGACCGGTGTGAGGTGCTATCTCATCATGGTTTTGATCTGTATTTTCTTGATGCCGAGTGATGTGGGGCATCTTTTCCTGTGTCTGTTGTTCACTTGTATGTCTTCTCTTGAGAAATATCTATTCAAATTCTTTACCTATTTTTTAATTGGGTTCTTGCTTAGGAACCGTGTTTGTAAAAGTCATCGTAAACGATCCAGACAACATCACTGTGAGCCACCCCCACCACCTGCCACCAGTGAGACCCACAGGAAAAGGCCAGGATCAGCCTGAACTGAGGCTCATGGGGCGACACGGGTGAGGGGCCGGTCGGCCGCTCCGTCCCCCAGGGCCCCCATCTCAGCTTCCGGCTGAGTAAGTGCTCAGCTCTGTACCTCGATCTCTGCACCCACCCTGGCTCATGGGCCCCTCGTCCGTGATGCTGACCGCAGCTGGGAGGTGGCCTTACTTTGGCTGTGTGACAGTGGCCAGGGCGGGAGGGGGCCCTTTGTCCCTCTGGTTTGACTGTGGTCTCGGCGAGATCCCGGTCCCAAGCCCAGCCTCTCTCCTTGTATCTGCGGGGCAGAGCTCAGGGCCGCGCTCCATCAACACCCCAGCCTCCCGGCCTGCATCCTTGACCCGGGTGCACACCCAGGAACCAGGCGGAGCTGAGAGGGCCTCTGGGCTGGCTGTGTCTTCGATGGGGGAGCCAAGTGGTTTCCATGGATGGGGTGGATGGTGTTCCCGGGGGGTGGTGGGGGCTTGAGCTGGACTGAGAAGGGCATGAGGACCCGGAGAGGGGCCGTGTGTGTTGGTGGGGGGGGGGCACCAGGAAAGTCCCAGGCACAGAGCACTGGGGGGCTGGGGTCAGGGCAGCACCTGGGGTATGGATCTGCCTTGGGTTAATGGGACACTCTCAGGATAGGCTGGGGGTGAGGCCTGGGAAGGGGGCCTCATACCCTGACCTCACTATCTCGACAGTGAGGAGGGACAGAGGTGGCTTGAGCAGAGGGCCTGGGGGAGGTAACAGCTGTTGGCAGGCTCTGGGAGGAGCTTGAGGCCCCTTTAGTTCACCTTTGGGCTTGCTTAGGGCCTGGTATGCAAGGACAGATGGCCCTGCCAGGTGGGGGAAAACTCAGGGCACAGAGGGTGGCCAGGCGTGGGGGGTCACCCCTCCTGTGCCTGGGCCACTGAGGCTAGAAGCTGGCCTCCCTCAGCCCAGAACCAGGAGGAGAGGGCCCTGCCCTCCCATGAGCCTGCTGTGGACTGGGGGTGTCGTCCGGGGGTCAGCCCTCCTGCAGGCCCCATACCACCCCCCACTCCCCAGTCTCCACAAGTGGATGGTCAAGCCCAGTCACACCCCTGTGCATCCTCCAGCCTGGGGGTGGCCAAGGCACCTCCTGGGAAAACATCCCAGGACCCCTGCTGTTCCGGAGCTTTGGGCTAGCCCGTCCAGCCTTCCTGAGCCCAGGTCAGAGGACAGGTGGCTCCAAGAGATAGCAAAGGGCCAGCCTGGCCGGGAGATCTGCCCCAGGAGTGCTTGAACCGCAGGGAGCCTCCAGAGGTCCCAGCAAGCAGCACCCGCGTCTGAGGCCCTGGCACTCGAGGCTGCCGGTGGTGGAGGTCATTTTGTCTCCGAGCGAACGTCCAACCCCAAGGTCTCATGCCTCCCGACGGTAAAGGGCTCCTGCCTGTCCTTCCCAGCATGCCCACCGCATGGCATCTGTGAACTCGGCCCCGCCTGGGTCTGGGCCTCGCTTGAACACCATGAACGCCCCATGCAGCCCGCCTGCAGCCAGCCGGGCCTCGTGCTGCATTCCAGACTCAAACAGGATTTGAGGATTAGCATTGTTTTAAATTATTCCTACACCTCAGCCCTGCAGAGGGGAATCCGTGTTCTCAGACTGCCGGCCCTGGGAGAGCAGGGGTAACTCTGAGCTGCGGACCAGGTTCTCCCAACGTGTGAGAGCAATTTGGTGGAGGAGACACGGCCATCCCTAATAGTTACTTATTTTTTTAAGTTTTTTTTTTTTTAATAAGATGTTTCTAGTACTTTAAATCTCTTTAGGACACAACTGAAGGGGGTATTTAAATAATAAGCAAATCCAGCAAAATAAGAACAAAAACCACAAAGTGATGGGCCAGATGGTGAGTGGTTATGCGGAGCTAGGATGGAGGCTCCAGGAACAGCTCCTTTGGGGACCACCTGGCGGCCAGGTGAGCCCTCCTCCGTGAAGATGCCAGTGCCCATGTCTCTACTTCGGGAACATGGGGGGTGGCCAAACGCCGGACTCTACAGACGGCCCCCTCCGTTCCCCGTGAGCACCTCACTGACCACGGGCTCATCCCACCTACCGTGACCCGGCAGGGCCAGGTTCTCGGGGAACACGTAAACAAGACAAAGCCTTGTGCGGGCATGGGGCACTCTCGGCCTGCTCACTGGGTTTGTTCACACGTTGCATTCATTCATTCAGGAGATCCACGTGGAGCTGGGGCTGGGGAGAGGGGCTGGGGGGTGAACATGGCCCCGGCCCTGGTGGGCTCAGCCAGCCTCCAGCCAAGGCCACTGCCCCCAGAGCCAAGGGCGAGGTAGGAGCCGAAGCCAGCCATGTGAGGTCACGGAGCCTGCAGGTTTGTGCACCCCCCGCCCCCGGCTCTCTCGCCGTCCTCTACGGGATTCCACATTATGAAGGAGAACTTCTCTGCAAAAGGGAAGAGGTAAACTTTCCTGCGTTTTCTCCCATTATCCGCTGAGCTGGCTCCCAACACCAGCCGGATGGCAGAAGCACCCTGGTTAATGACACTTGGGAGCCAGGGGACAGTGTCCACCACCCCCTCATGGTGGGCTCCCTGGCGGGGAGGGCAGAGGGGGGCATGGGAGCAGGGGCCCCCTGCCAGGGCCAGACTTCAGGGGCATTACAGGACAGGGGGCTGGCTGGAGGCCAGCACGTCTGGCCTCTCCCCCTCAGCAGCGCCCTCGGCGGGGGGGGGGGGGGGGGGGGGGGGGTGGTCTGTGCTGGAGAAGGCATCGGAATCTCTTTCCTTTATGAGGCTGAGTGATATTCCCTTGTATGGATAGACCCCATTTTGTTAGGGCTGCTCAGGGTTCCTTGAGATTCCACGTGAATTTAAGATAAGTTTTTCTATTTCTGCAAAAAACAAAAACTCATCGGGGTTTTGGGAGAGATGGCGTTGCATCTGTAGACCACTTTGGGTGGTGTTGGCCTCTCTGCCCCGCGCGGTCCAGGAACGTGGGGCGCGCCGGCGCTTCTGCGTCTCCCTCCACTTCTCGACATGGTATTTTCCCATTTTCACTCTGCAAGTCTTTGGCCTCCTTAGTTAATTCACAACTATTTTACTCTTTTGGATGCTACCGTAAGTGGGTGTGTTTCTGTCATTTCTTCTGAAGATTGTTGTTCATTGTTGGTAGAGAGAATACGGCTGATTTGTGCTTGCTGACTTTGTACCCTGCCTCGCGGAATTCTAGTAAGATCTGACAGGTGCGCGTGCGTGTGTGTGTGGAATTTATGGCGTTTTCTACACCTAAGGCCGTATCCCCTGTGAACAGAGGTCCTCTTACTTTTCCTTTCCATTCTGGACACTTTTTCTTTCTTTTCCCGTCTATTTGCTCCAGCCGGAGTGCGGAGCCCGGTGCCACACGGTGTGGCAGGGGTGAGTGTCCTTGCCTCATGCCTGATCGAAGAGGAAAAGCGTCCCGCCTTACAACTCCTATGGTCAATGGTGTGCTGTTTACTGTGGGATTTTCAGATGCGGCGTGTATTTCGTACAGGTGGTCTCCTCGTAGTCCTGACTTGTTCCCTCTTTTCAATGCGAAGTATGAGGCATTTTGTCTTAACGCTTTTTCCATCAGTGGAGGTCCCGCGTTTCTTTTCCCCCCTTCGTTCTGTAAACTCAACGTATTCTACTGATCGATTTTCTTATGCAGAACCGTCCTTGCATTCCAAACGTAATTCCCATGTGGTCATAGCATGGGATCTCTGTAACACGCTCAGAAACCGGCTCGGAATCGGGTCTGGGCCCCTCTGTTCTTCCAGGGGCTTCCTCTGGCTTTGGTGTCGGGGGAATGCTGGCCTCACAGGACGAGTTAGGAAGCGTTCCCTCCTCTTCAGTTTTTTGGAAAAACTTGAGAAAGATTGGGATTAGTTCTTCTCTGAATGTTGAGTAGAATTCACCAGTGAAGCCTCAGGTCCATGGCTTCTCTTCGATGGGAGAGTTTTGATCACTGGCTCAGTCTCCTCGCTAGTTATAGATCTACTAAGGTTTCCCATTTCCTCCTGAGTAATCTTAGTAGGCTTGTGTCTCTAAGAACCTGTCTGCTTCATCTGGGTCGTCTGGTTTCCCTTTGAACTTGGTTCTTACACCGTCTGTCCTCATTTGTCTGTCCATCCACCTGACCACCCAGCATCCACCTGACCACCCTGTGTCCACTGCCCATCCATCCTCTGCAGCCTGGATGTGAGCCCTTGGTGCTCTGGCTTCCCCTCCTCGAGGTAGCCTGACTGCAGACTGACGTGGGGAACAGTCCTTGTCAGAGCCCTGGCTGTGGAAGCAGCCTCCTGAGACCCCTCCCCTCCTCCTCCTGGTGCCCAACCCCCCCCACTGCCCTGGGTGTTCTTGCATCTGGGCCCCAGCGATGACTGCCAAGTGTCCCCAGGCACTGTGTCCTTGGTGGCATGGTGGCTGTGAGGCGAAAAGAGGAACCATCCCATGAGGACGGATGTTCTCCAACACCCAAATTAGGATGTATGGGCTGAGCTCTGGGGGCTCAGTTGTTCACATGACTGCTGGCTGGAGAACGTGGGCCCCAGGGCACCAGGTTTCTCAGGGCCCAGCGAGGACACGAGATGTCCTTGGGGGGACATCCTTGGTGCGGATATCCCCTTGGGCCCTGGTCTGGAAAGCAGCAGGTGTCTGCTGGCAGTGGACCTGGCCTTGGGCCACTGGCCTGTCCAGGTGGACCGTGCGGTAGGCGCCACCCACCCCGGGCAGACCAGGGCCCGGGCTAGCTGCTGCTCTTGGGCGTCTCCCATGGAGGCCCCCGGCTCACTTCCCTCTGCCCCACAGGAGATTGTCCTGGTGGTGTTCTTTGGGACGGAGTACGTGGTCCGTCTCTGGTCGGCAGGCTGCCGCAGCAAGTACGTAGGCATCTGGGGGAGGCTGCGCTTTGCCCGGAAGCCCATCTCCATCATCGGTGAGTCCTGCCTGCCCCCAGGGGAGCTTCACCCCAAGCTTTCCGGGCACGGGCTGGGCACCCTCCCCAGGAACAGGGATCCGGCAGGGTGGGTCCCCATTGTGGGCTCCAGCAGACAGGGTCCCCCGAGGCCATGGGGTGACCCCCCTGAGCCCTGCAGTGCAGGAGGGAGCCTCAGACACTGCTCGCGGGGCTGGGCTTGGCCGCACTCAGCACAGTGTTGGGGGGGTCTGCTGCCCCGGCAGCCTGGGAGTGGGGCACGGAGGTGGGCCGGGTGGGCCTGGGTGTGCCTGAGACAGAGGGCCCCGTCCGAGTGGCCCTGTCCTCCTGACTGCCAGGCTCCAGTCCTGAGCCAGCGGCCTGGCTGGTGATGTGCCACCCCTCCCCCCAGACCTCATCGTGGTCCTGGCCTCCATGGTTGTCCTCTGCGTGGGCTCCAAAGGGCAGGTGTTTGCCACCTCGGCCATCAGGTACAATGGGCTACAAGCCGTCCCAGCTGGGGGTGCAAGAGCCCGGGGCGGTGTGCTGGGGGAGGGGCTGCAGGCTCAGACCCCACACGGGAGTTAGGCTGCCCGGGTTGGAGACCCAGCAAGAGCACTTCTGGGACTTGGGCTAGGACCTAACCTCCTGGGGATCTCGGTTTGCTCATCAGTGAACTGGGGTGATCCCAGGGCCTTCCCCAGAATCTGGTCTGGGAAGCAGAGGAACTTGGAGATGTGCAGGTTTGCCTGAGCCCCCGACCCTGTGTTCAAGAAGGAGACAGCAAGGCCTGCATGGTGGCGAGCGGGCAGATTCAGAGTTGGGCTTTGAGGCACTGCACCAGGGGTGGGCGCTGGTAAGAGGTGCCTGAGTGGGGTGAGTCGGGGGCAGGAGCACAGAGGCGTCTCCCCCGCAGGGGCATCCGCTTCCTCCAGATCCTGAGGATGCTGCACGTGGATCGTCAGGGAGGTACCTGGAGGCTGCTCGGCTCCGTGGTGTTCATCCACCGCCAGGTGGGTGGTCTGGGTGGGGCGCAGGGGCCCGAGGTGGGGAGGACGGGGTGCGATGTCTGCCAGGCAGATGATGTGGCCACGCTCCCTCGAGCTGGGGGGCAGGAAGCCAGGGGCAGAAGTGCAGGATGGAGAAAAGAGGCTCTCAGAGGCTCAGAGATCTAAAAGCCACAGATGGGGAACAGTCCGGCGAAGGGAAGGCGCGTCGCCACCATTCTTGGGGTTGAGCCGGAGACCAGCGGAGCCCGGGCAAGCTGGCCTGACCCTCCGGGCGATGGCCGGGGCCGACGCCGGCCACGGAGGCGAGGGGTGGAGGGGTCCTGAAGTCCAATGCGGGCGTGGGAACCACACGGGAATTCACGGAGAACCGTCGTGGGACCCGGAGCGTGTGCTGTGCCGGCCCCTGGCCTGTGATGTCTGTCCGGAGTGTTGTCATGGAGGCCGGGGACGCCACGCGTGCTCGGCTGACGCGCCCTCTGCCCGCTCTGCCCCCAGGAGCTCATCACCACCTTGTACATCGGCTTCCTGGGCCTCATCTTCTCCTCATACTTCGTGTACCTGGCCGAGAAGGACGCCGTGAACGAGTCGGGCCAAGTGGAGTTTGGCAGCTACGCGGATGCCCTGTGGTGGGGGGTGGTAAGTGGGGACAGGCGCCCTGGGCAGCAGTGGGGCAGAGGGCACCGGGTTCTGGAGCCCCGTGGTGGACCCTTCACGCTCAGAGGACGCCGTCGGGAGGTCCTCGATGTCTCGGAGCTGGTGTAACCAGTGTCCGACGGGGCGACGGGGTGTGCGTGGGGGCTGGGAGCTCCTGCCCGCCCCTAGGTGGGGCCCTGTGTGGTGCCAGCTTTCCTCTGCCCTGGCCGAATGGGGAGGGCGGGGTCAGGCATGGGGCCTGCCTGTCTGGGAGGGTCTGTCCTGGCGCCAGGAGCATCCCTGTGCCAGGGAGCACGACGTTAAATAGCAAACAACCCAGGATAGGACGGGCAGGGGTCCTCGTGAGAAAGGAAGAGCGCTCCCCTGTTCTGGCTGTGCCCCAGGCCTGCAGATGCCGTAGTCGGGCCCTGTCTGGAGACGTGTAGGCTCCCCCCAGGGGCCCTGAGGCTCCCCTGCCTGTGGAGATGGGCTCCTTGGGCACACGACAGCAGGGCCCAGCACCCTGGCTGCACTTGCAAGGCCCGGAGCATGGGCTGGTGGCTCTGGGCTCCCTGAGCTGCCCCTCTGTGGGAGAGGGGGACGTACGGTGGGGGAGGCAATTCCCGGCAGGCCAGGTGGCTTGCAGGGACGGGGGACATTCCACAGAGGACCACTCACTGCTGTGGACAGCCAGGTGCAGGCTCCGCCAGCCACACACGCCCTGAGTCCTGCCTGTGTCCTTGCCGTGTGGGCCCACGGAGCCACTGTTGAGGGCATGAAGGGTGCCCCTTACCACACCCTCCACCGTAGCTTGGCCTCGTAGGGGGAGCGTTCTGGGCATGTCAGCGCGGGGTGACTGGTAGCTTCCCCACCCGCGGGGATCAGGACACGGCCTGGGAACCGAGTGCGCAGCGTGCATCCCGGATGGAGGGCTGCTGTGGGGAGGGACGGGGTGTGGGCCACAGGCCAGGCCTTCACACTCCCCACCGTTCCCATGGGACACAGCGCTCCCTCCTTCAGAGTGCTCTGGGGTGCAACCTGCTGGCGCCCCGGAGGGGTCTAGGGCAGAACTGGGGTCAGTGGAGTGGGTAACTGTGGCCCCCATTACAGGCTGAGTGTGGCTGGGTGTGGGGCGGCTGATGTCCGGGCTCGTTAGGGTGGGGGGCAGGGACGGGAGCTGTGGTGAGGCCTTGGGGGCAGCAGAGTGCCTGAGGGGCGCTGGGCAGGGGCTGACAGCCAGGTCTGTCCCCGGTCTTTTCCCTTCCAGAAAAAGTGGGCCTTGCTCTCTCCTGGGGCTCCTCACCCTCCTCCAGAAAGGAGACTCATCCCGGTTTGTCCAGGTGGGGTGGGGAGGCTCGCGGTGGCCCCCAGGCCACCACAGGCTCCTGCTGTGTCTGTGTCTCGCGCCTGTGAGGCCAAGCATCCAGGGAGGGCCCCTGATGTTGGCGCGTCTGCGTGTTTTCTGGAAGCTTCCGCCGTGCCAGGCTGCTCGAGGAAGGGAAGGACATGCTGACCCAGCTCTGGGCCGGGGAAGGCCCCAGTTCCAGCCCTGTTCTCCCCGCCGGCCCAGGTCGGCAGGCCCTAGCAGGTTAGGGCGGGAGGGCTCAGCCCCCGGCAGGGAGCTTGCCGGTGGTGGGCGGAGGGGCCGAGTTCTGGTGATGGGCCCGTGCGGGGACAGGCTGCCCAGAACCAGGAGGAAGTGTGTGGGTGATCGCCCGAGGCCTGGCTGATAAGCGGTGCCCAGCCTTGGCGCTGCCCTCCCTGCCTCCCCGGGCTGCTCCCCTGCCCCCAGCCCTCAGCAGAGCAGCGCCCCCACTCCCACACCTGTGCAAACATCCGCCCGCCGGCCGGGAAAACGGCCCCTTTGTGCCCAGCTTGGCACCGGTGCCCCAGCCCTCGCCGTCAGCTGCAGCCCCAGCCTCGGCCACTGCGGGCCCTGGTCTGGCCATTGTTCCTGCCAGGCCCTGCGCCTCGGGGCCGCCCCGGGCCCCCCGCCCCCCGGGGCTCTGGGGCAAACGGCTCCCATTCATAGCCGCGGCTGCCCCTGCAGCTGTCCGGGCAGGAGCGGCCCCCAAGGCTTGAGTTATGGGCTGTGTTCCTGGCGCATCTCGGACAAACAGAGCTCAAGAAACGCAAGACGGGGCCGGCCCTGATTGGGGCTTTTAAGCTAGTTTGGTGATTCGCAACTGCGCCCAGCAGTTGTTCTCTGCCCGTTCTCTGTGTCCTGGCTCCGTTTACCTCTCGTGGGAGGGGGCACTGGCCCCGAGGCTCTCTGCTGGGGACAGACGGTCCAGGGGATGCTACCCTGGGGCACCCAAGGGAAGGGGTGGTGAAGGTCACATGCCGGGCCATTTCTGGCCTCCACACTGGATCCACCCCGGGATTTGCTTGCACCCCCCACGCCCCTCACCCCACAGGGCTGGGCTGGGGGCCGACCAGAGCCCAGAGCGCATTCTCAAAGATGTGCAGGACAGACCCTAAAATAGGGCGTCTGGGCCACCAGGAAGTGAGAAGGGCCATCCCCTGCATGGGGAAGAGCCGGGGGAGTCCTGCAGGGGAGCTGGTATGCAGACACCCTTGAGTCCATCCAGGCTGCGGGTGCCCCGGGGATGGCCCCAGGTGTGCTCAGCATCTGGGCTCAGCAGTGTCTGTTGTATGGACGAATGAGTGAGTTCACGGGCCGTGGCACTGGGGACAGTGGAGGTATCCATCTCCCGGGGAGGCCATCAGAGTCCCATAGTCTGAGGCGCTTAAGACAAGAGCAACATGTTCTCTCCCAGTCTGAAGACCAGAAGTCCGAGATCAAAGCGTGGGCAGGGCCACGCTCCCTCCGGAGGCTCCAAGGGAGGGTCCTTCCTGCCTCTTCCAGCTTCCGGGGGCTTTAGGCGTCCCTGGGTTTGTGGCCACATCTCCTGTCTCTTATAAGGACACTTGTCTTTGGTTTAGAGCCTGCCCGGATCGACCAAGACGATCTCCATGCAAGAGCTTCCCGTAACCACCTCGACAAAGGCCCTGTTTCCAAATACGCTCATATTCTGAGGGTCTGGGCGGGCATGAAGTCTGGTGGGGGGGGGGTGGCGCGGGGGGTGCTATTCAGCCCCGGACGGCGGTGTCCTGGCCAGACTTCATGAGGAGCCCCCGCCTTCCCAAGCCTCCAGTTCTAGGTCGTCTGGGGGGGGGGGTCCGCTCAATGGCTGAGTGTTCCCTCCTGTCCCCTCAGCCCGGGGGGGACGCCCAACACTGGTGTGAGAGCCCCCCTCTCCCCCAAGTGTGGCGCCCCATGCCTGGCTGCTGAGGTGTTTGGGGAGGATTTAAGACTTTTTTTCTTCGCCCTTGGAACAAAATGCGTTTGTTTGTGCTAAAGTTTGAGTGGAGGGAAAAGCCGTTTTTGCAGACACGGGCTCTTCTGTTTAGCGCCCGGGGGTCTCTCAAATCAGGAGGCTTCTGGGCTCTGTTTACCCCCTGCATCTAAATTTAGTCTTTAGAGTGAACATGCTGGAAGCCCGTCCCTGCATTTCAACCACCATTTAGAGTCTGATTCCTGTTCACTCTCTCAGCCGGTGGCTCCAGAAGGGTCCAGCCTCTGGGGCTAGAGTGCCTCCTGGCTGGGTGAGGTCAGCTGGGTCTGGGGGCTGAGTTAAGGGCCTGGGTGAGGACAGGACCCTCCAGACATTCACATGCAAGCGTGTCGGCACTGCCAAGAACATGGGGCCGGTGCCGGGACCTCACCTGAAGCTGGGAAACCTGAGGCCCGTGAGCCCGGGAGTGGCAGGCCAGGTGCCCACCCCAGCACTCAGACCCCATGCGTTCTGGGGCTCTGTCTGCCTGGAGCTCTCTGCAAAGCCTGCGAGGGCTGTATAGCTGAGACCCAAGGTCTGCAGGACCCCAGGCTTGTCCCTGCAGACCACTGGGTGTGGGGCAAGGACTGTGGGCTCCGGGAGCCCGGCCAGAGAGCCTTCCCCAAGGAAGGACCTTGGCAATAGGTTTTACAGGATGAGTAGGAGACCACAAGGTGAGGGTAGGAAGCAGGATGGATTTCTTCTGGGGTGGGTTTCAGCTCATGTCAGTGAGCGTAAGAACTTTCCAGCTTCAGCCCCGTGGAAAGAAACATGGTCTGCATCAGGGAACACTGTGAGACAGGGGTCCGTGTGACACTGGTCAGGAGCGTGGGGGTCTGTGTGGCCTGCACAGGTTACCTGACCTCTCTGGGCCCATTTGTAAACTGGGTACAAAATGAGTACCCATGCCCACAAATTGTTGGAGAAGTTAAGTCAGCAAGGACATGGGCAGCCTGGGGCCCCGGGCACCCAGCGAGGAGACAGCAAAGGCTGGGTGTAAATGGTGGGGGGCCCTTGCTGGCCACAGCTCTCCAGGCATTCCCCAAAGCCAGACACTTGCGCTGGACCCATAGCAGGCTAACTCACACTAAAGTGTGTATGGCTGCTGTGGTCTAATCACACCCCTGAAGCCCTTCTGGTTTTGAGAGTCTTACTAACTGCCCCTGACCAGCTCCCCACTTCCAGCACCTTCCTCACAGAGTGGCCCCTTTTGGTGCATGTGTTTTAGCCCCTCCTGAACCCAAAGGACCTCGTGTTTCTGATCCCCATCCCGAGGGCCTGGGCAAGGCCAGCCACAGAGAAGGGGCTCCTGGAAGACTCATCAGGTAGTGGAGAGGAAACGAGGACGGCGGACTACGGCGTCCACTTCCAAGGATGCCAACTCAGTGGCACCGTGGAACTGGCCCTGGGTCCAGAGAGCACATGATTGGGCCATTCCTCAGTTTCCCCATCTGTAAAATGAGGAGGCCGCAGAGCACCTCCTCGGGCCGACGTGGGACTCACCAAGAGGACTGCAGGCCCGGGGAGGCAGCAGAGGTTTCTGCGGCCGTGAGGACTCTCCTTGGACCATGAGGTCCTCTTGGTGAGGCCGGCTTTCAGCAGGAAGGCCTATTTCTCCACGTGCAGATGTGACATTGGGGCGTCACTGCAGTCCTACTCAGCGCTGGCGCAGGTGCGGCAGGATGGCGGGCAGCCCTGATCTTGTGCCCTCAGGGCTAGAGCCCTGGCCTGTGCAGGGTGATTTGCAGGGTCCCTGGAGGACCTTCTCTGCCCTGGCAGTCAGGGAGGGCCCGTGAGCCACACGGGTGGGGCTGGAGCCCGAGTCTTCCTGAGTGCAGCCACAGACTCACGGAATGAGAGGCTCCAGTCTGGGTGTGTTCAGCGATTTCGTCCTGCCCATGGAAAGGAAGCCGGTTTCTTTTGGAGTGTTTGCTGTCTTTCGACCCATAGTTTGTCTGCCTGGCTGGGCTGTTCCCCAACCCCCACTGCCAGCACGTGGCCCCTTTGTGGCCGTTTCCCACCAGCTAGACTGGGGCCTCCAGGGCAGACCTGTGGCGGCCAGGGCTGAGCACACCCTCAGGACAGGTGCCCGAGGACCGCTGCACCCGCCGAGACTGTCCCGCCACCTGCCCGGCCGCCCCCCTGCCCGTGCTTCTCCTCACCCTGGCTGCGTCCTTCCAGCCTCTGGGCAGGTTGGTGGCCCGTGGCGGCACGGCAGCCTCTGGCTGGGGGTTTGCTCTGCAGCCTCGCCACGTCGTGATGTGGACAAGTGGGTTGTGCCCGCTCAGTCACTTACCAGTGGTGAGACCTCACACACAGTGCCTGCCCCTGCCAGCCTCAGTTTCCCCTCCTAACTCACATTACCGTCCCAAGTTTGCCAAGTGGATGCACCACCGGTGTGAACCCCTAAGTGTCTACACTGGCACTGCCATCACACCCACACGTGGATAGACAGCCATGACACCTCCAGATGGGCCGCTCGACCCCCCAGGGCAGCCACGGTTTCTGGGCTGGCCCTCCCATCTCGCTGGAGGCTAGCCTTCCAGAGGCTGCCTTAGAAAGGAGAACAAAACACCGGTGCCAGGTCCTCAGGACGGAAAGTGTGTGTTGGGGGGATCTAGAAGTTTCTCTCTTGCCTCCTGTCCCACGAAATGTGAGCAAAGATGCAGAGGCAAGCACATGGCCCGTTGCCACCTTCCGGAGGATGAGGATGCCTCGGTCCCCCTCCCTCCCGCCTCCACGGCCCTGTCCCCGGTGTCGTGCGTCCATGGGTTTGCATGTGAGCTGGTCCGCGTGGGCCACTGCCTGGTGGCTGGCGCCCAGGGGAGCACGGTGGCTGCACTGTGTCTCCCCGCATCTGTGGGCCCAGGACGTGCAGCCCTGCATCCTGGACTGCCCGGTCAGGGGCAAGCGGCGAGCGCAGTGGCTGGAGACGGGCCATCCTGAGCTGCCTGAGCCTGTGATCTCGGGAAGAACAGCAGCTCTGTGGGGTGGGCCTCCGAGAGCTGAAGGGCGTCGCTAACAATGTGGGTCTGTGACTGGGTTTGAGAGGCGTGTGCCCTCCACAGGGTGGGGGATGCCAGGCCGGGCACCCCAACATCTGCAAGCCCGCAGTGGGGAGCCCTGGTGTACCAGCTATTGTGGGGCTGAGGGAACTGGGGTGCTGGTCGGTCCACTCAGGGAGATGGTCTCGGGGGCCCTGGCCTGTGCCCTGCCCCAGCCTACCGCCCACTTTCACTTCCCCATCATCATGGGGTTTTTTGGTATTAATTTTGATCATTTAAAAGGTTGTATTAGGTATTATTTGTCTTGATGCCTGACTTTCCTGGGACGCCCTTAAACCCTCAGACCTAGCACGTGTGCGCACGTGTGTGCACGGTGTGTGTGTGCACATGCATGTGCACTTGTGTACATGGTGTGCGCGCGCACGTGTGTGCACGTGTGTGTGTGAGCCCCCCATGGTGGCCTCTGCATCTCCCCGCCCAGCAGCCACTCTCAGACTTACTGGTCTCAGGTCCACTCTTATCAATCGCTGCAGACCCCAGAGAGCCTCTGTTCACGTGGGTCGTACCTATCCATGCCCAGCGCGTAGGAAAGCACCACTGAGCAATTTAAAAAACGTTTTCATGTTAACTTATTAAAATGGTAATAGACCCATTCTACGTTCATATAAATAACTTTAGAAAAATTTTATTTTCTGGAAGAGGGCAGGATGTAGTTCTGTTGCCCTCACCCCGTTGTAAACCCCACAGCCCCAGACCCGCCTTTTCTCCGTGCTCCCGGTTCTCTGCAGAGGCAGCTGCGGCCCAGGCCTCACACGTGGGGTGCAGGCCGTCCAGAGAGGACACCCTGCAGATGAGAGGGCTCCAGGCTTCCCCGGGGCCCCCTTATCTGCCAGCTGGCTGTCAGGCTTGCCCTTGTCCCCGGGGTGGTCTGGCTGCTCCCTGCTGGCACCTGTGCCGTGGTCCAGGTGTGCACGGCGTGTGTGCGTGCATGTGCACGTGTGTGCACGGCGTGTGTGTGCGCGTGCATGTGCATGTGTGTGCATGGTGTGTGCGTGCACGTGTGTGCATGGTGTGTGTACGCATGTGTGCACAGCATGTGCGCGCGCACGTGCACTGTGTGCATGGTGTGTGTGTGCACGGCGTGTGTGTGCATGTGTGCGTGGTGTGTGCACGGTGTGTGTGGCATGTGTGTATGGTGTGTGTGCGTGCACATGTGCACGGGAAATGGGCCTGAGGGACTCTGGAGTGTATTGGGCTCGACGAGGGCACCGGCCCCTCCTCACGCGCCCTTGTTGTGAGACGCACACACGTGTGCCATGCTGCAGCTGGAGTGCGTTGGGCTACTGCGTGTGTCCGTGTGCATGTGCAGTGTCCCAGCTGCGTGGGAGGCACATTTGTGGTATGCACCCCCCTCCACGGGCTCAGGTGTCCCATTTACAGGACTGGTCCATAGGCAGCTCGGCGTGCTCCATGTGCGTGTGTTGGGGGGGTGTTTCCCAAGGGACAGTGACGTTGTGGAAGTCCCGGGACCCCAAGCAGGACACGTGGTCAGGCTGCCGTGGTTAGGCTGCCGTGGGCCCAGCAGTGGCCGGCCCTGTCTGTCCCCGGTGCTAGAAGCTGAGCGCTTGCCTGGACTCACCTGTGTGCTGACGGGCTCATTGGTACGCCTGTCTCCTCCCCTACGGTTCCCGCAGCTCCAAGTGATCACATGTGTGTCCCTGCCTGGCTGTGGCCTCTGGGTTTCTCCCTCCCTCTGTGCTCTGTGGCTGCTGGGGTGCACCCACCGGGGTCCCAGGTCGGACTGGCAGTCGCTGCCACAGACCTCAACGCATCCTGTCTGGGCCTTGCCTTCTGTTGGAGTCTGTTCTGTAGGCCCCCCAGGTCCTGGCTCTGCATCCCCCATTCCCCGCACTGGCTCCTCAGGGCAGGGGATCGAGGGAGGGCTCCGTGCAGACCTTCCCGGGCCTGCCAGAGGCCGTTCTCACCTGGCCTGGGCTGGAGGCTCTGGAGGAGAGAAGCCAGGCTGCTTAGAACAGGACCCGTGTGCCCACAGGGCAGGCAGGTGCTGGCCAGGCTGACCTCCAAAGGCAGGCAGCCACGTGCACTCTCTGGGCCACTGTGCCTGATGCCCTGGTGTGCAGGTGTGAGCATGTGCCCACAAGATGTGTGAGTCTGGCCAGGCTCAGAGCCCATGCCTGCAAAGGCCATGGGCAGCCCCAGGGCCCAGAGCCAGGCAGGTGTGGGCTGAGGGAGTCGGGGCCGAGTGACCGGCTCAGCCAGGCTGGGCCTTCGAATCCTGCAGGATGTCACATTCAGGCTCGGGCGGGAGGCCCCAGGCAGCAAACCTCAGATGCAAGGAGGACCGGGGCCCGGGGCGGGGCAGTCCCCGCGCCCGTGGCCCCACCACAAGCTCCAATGGTCCGCTCCTCCACCGAGAAGAAGGCTTGGGCTGCGTCTGGTTCTCTCGGAAGAAGGGTGACTGAGACGTCTGGTGCCCGGGGTGGCGTCAGGAAGTGGCACGTCATCCCTGTCCTTTTGGCCGAGGACCAGCCTCGGTGGGAGCTTCCAGCCTCCTGGGGACCGCCGTGTGGCGATGTCGGTGGCCCGGGTGGCGGGACTGCTACAGGGCGGGGCAGGTGGTGGAGCTAGGAGCGCCGCCTTGGCGCCCAGCCCCTGTGCACAGCCAGGGCATTGCTCCTTGTATAGCACTGGCTTCGGGACACCACGACCTTCCGCCGGGCGGGAGCTCTGGGTCGGCAGAGCGGCGGGTTCGGGCTGGACAGTCGTCCGTCCCAAGCTTCCGGGCCTGAGCCCTGCCCCTGTCCCCTCACAGGTCACGGTCACCACCATCGGCTACGGAGACAAGGTGCCCCAGACATGGGTCGGGAAGACCATCGCCTCCTGCTTCTCTGTGTTCGCCATCTCCTTCTTCGCGCTCCCAGCGGTAGGTGCTCCATGCCGGGGGCGTGCGCGCACTCCCCGGCAGGGGTCCCCCGAGCAGGGCGCCGGCTCACAGAGGTGCCCCGCCCTCCCTGCCCCCAGAGCATCCTTTGCAGCAGGTGTGGGCGGCGGCCAGTGGGGCTCTTGGGTAACAAGACAGCGGGGCGCTGGCTGGGGGATTCACCCCGAGGGGTCGCAGGGAGGCCCCACCACAGCTGCCCTGTGATGCCAGAGGCAGAGTCCACGCACCTGCTGAGACCTGGGCCGGGCCTTGACCCGTGCCCTCCCTGGAAATCATGGACCACGAGGGTTACACCTTTTAGTTTCCCGTGTGTGCACAGGGGTACGTGTGTCCGTGTATCCGTGTAGGGTGTGGGCGTATGTGACACGTCACTCACTACAGATACGTGTATGGATTCCGTGTGTGTCACACACACACGTGTTGTGTATCGTGTATGCGTCATGTAAGCGTACGCAGGGTGCACACGTGTGTGTGTGTCTGCGTGTGTGTACGATTGATCCCCTCTGCGGACAGGGAGCTTCCTCCCTGAGAAGCTGGTCACATCCATCCCATTGGCAATCCTGGGGATGCAGCCACAGACCCTCTTGCGCGGGGCTACCTTCTGTCTGAGCCGGCGACCCGGCGCCCACCCTGTCCCCCTGGCACCTGTCCTGTCTCCCAGGCGCCCGCCGTGTCCCCCAGGCTAGGCCAGGCAGTGGCTGCCCGCATGGACACAAGCCCTGGTTTCTGCTCCTTCCCAGGGGATTCTCGGCTCCGGCTTTGCCCTGAAGGTCCAGCAGAAGCAGAGACAGAAGCACTTCAACAGGCAGATCCCGGCGGCAGCCTCGCTCATTCAGGTGATGGCGCCCGCCATTGTCACGTCCAGCCTCACGTCTGTGGGTAAACACCAGTTGGTGTCCGTTCAGAGACTCCAGAACTGCTCTTGGCCATGATGTTCCATGCGGGTCCCTCTGGAGCGGCGGTGCAGACCTGCACCCACTGCCGTGCCTTCTCCTGGGAAACGTGGGCCGTGCTGACAGGGTTGACATGGGAGCAGGGCGCCCAGCTCCCTCCCTGGAGGGTCCTGCAGAAGGTCATGTCCTGCGAGGCAGGCCAGGGGACAAGGTTGTGCCCTACCCAGACCTGGGGGACGTCTTTCCGTGGGCCTCACCCCTCCCAGCCACAGCGACCGGCCTTGGCGTCTTCCTCCTCGTTCTCCTTCCGTGGCCGCTCCCCTACTCTGCACTGGAGCAGGTCTGGGAAGGAAAAGGGCAGGGTCCCGGTGTGGCCATCCCCAGGGGGGCTGGGGCCCTGCTTGTGCAGTATGGGCACCTTCTGGGTATCCCTGGCACCCCACAGGCTTGGACTCCCCAGTGACAGCAAGTGGGACTGGCGAGAGCCAATAGCATGGCCACACCCTGGATTCTGGGGCCCCTCAGTGCCTGATGGGGACCCCAGGGCTGCTGGGGGCCGGAGGAGACAGAGCCTAAGAACAGTGGGGGAAATCAGGGGGCCCCGAGCCCCTGGACACTCAGCTGTGCTCTGTGACCCAGGGCTCTGGGAACACACCAGAGGATGGCTGGTCCTTTTAATGTAAACACAGACTCAGGCAGAAAACCATATTTGAAAACCGGGTCCCAGAGGGCCAGGGGGCGGAGGAGTGGAAATGAGCAGGCCCAGGGCACAGGCGTGGTCCATGTCCAGCCGTGGATGTGGGACTCTCTGCCCAGTGGGGCAGCTGTACCCAGAGCTGGATGACCCCTGGGGACGGCCTGGGGTCACCCCCGTGGCCTTGTCGCCTGCACCCTCTGCCCTAGGCAGGACCCCGTGGGGGACACCAGCCGTCAGGCACGGCTCCGCCTGGGAGCTACAGCTCAGCCCCGGGCTCCCCCTTGTCCCTCTGAAGCCCTTCCGGAACCCACCGTCTGGGGCCTGGACCATGTACCTGGACGGGAAGGAAATAGCAGGGGCCATAAAGCCGAGGGGCTGGGCCCCCTCAGGCATGGTTTTATGGCCCTACAGCCTTCTCCTTTCGGGGAGACCATAAATCAGGCCGTAAAATGAGCCCAGGCCGCTGTGGGCAGACTGCCGGTGGGAGGGGGGCGCGGCGGATTCCTTGCTGAGCCTTGTGCCTTGGGGGCGAGCCTCCCCTGTGAAGGCCGCGCTCGGGTGGTGCGTTCAAGGGGGTGCAGACATGCCTGCCGCTGGAGGATGGGGATCCTGGGGAGGCGGGAAGGACGCAGTGGCTGGCGATACATTCGTGGGCAGGACACGTGCCTGCCGCTGGGGAAGGTGGGACGTGGAGGTGGCGCGTGGGCCTCAGAGGGGCCAGGCCTGTGGCCTTTCTCGTGGGTAGCATGAGAGCTGCCGTGTTTGTCCAGGTCCCCATCGCGGGTGGTGTCACGGCCGCCCGGGAACCCTGCAGCCCCGTGGCCGGCAATGACAAGGCCCCCAGGATACGTTCCCATCTGAGGCTCCCTCCTATCCCTCACTGCCCACCCAGACGCAGCGTGTCCGCCCCTCGGATCCCCTGCGGTGGCGTTCTCTCCTCCAGGTCATCCCTGCATGGTGGCCATTATGGGCATCTCTCTAGAATGTGGGCCCAAGGCCCTTCTCAGCTGCATGATGTCCAGAGACTCCCCATGACTGCAGACGGTGCCCAGGCACTGGGACCCTACATTTGGGCCCCTCTGGGAGGGACCTTGCCCTGCCACCCCTCCTGCCTGGTGCCTGCAGGCCCAGGGCGTCCTGTTTTTGTGCCCGTCCCTGCACCCACCGTGCATGGCCCAGGAGAGGCAGCCAAGAGGTGTCTTTGCATCTGCGAAGGGACCAGGCTGGGGAAGGCGGCGGCAAGTGCGCTGGGGTCACAGACGAAGACTCTGTGGTGTTGAGCTGCAAATCCCAGCCAGCATGTGGGTCTGTGAGCTGCCTGGTGCAGGGATGGCCCTGGGAGGTGGGAGCTGGCCTGCAGGATGGGGTGTGGGCAGGATCAGGGAGCTGCAGCTCCCATGGGGGGCCGTTGGGCAGCTCGGCAGCTGACCGCCTCTCCCTTGTGCTGGTTCAGACGGCCTGGAGGTGCTACGCGGCTGAGAACCCCGAGTCCTCCACCTGGAAGATCTACGTGCGCAAGCCCGCTCGGAGCCATGCACTGCTGTCCCCCAGCCCCAAGCCCAAGAAGTCTGTCATGGTAACAGCCCCCACCTGCCACCCAGACAGGGTCCCTCCTTAGCGGGTGGGGAGGCCTTGGGGGCCATGGCTCCTGGCCAGGGTTTGACCCTGGGGTCAGCTGAGCTCCCGTTAGGGCAGCAACACCACTCTGGGCCTGGGGAAGGGGGGCGCGGGTGTGCCGGGCACCGCCGCCCCGGGGTCCCCATGGCGCCGTGGTGTGTGCACTGGTGCTGCAAGGCCAGGGCCATAGGGGGCCCGGAGGAGGAGCCCCACGGTGCAGGACCGGCCAGTTCTGGCCGGCGGTGGGAGAGAAGGCTCTCGAGAGGGCCCTGATGTCAGGCTCTCTGCTGGGCACGGTGGGTGTCGGTCGGGGCAGAGGTGGCACCCCGGCTCCAGAAAGAGGGCCTTGAGGTCGTGGTGCAGGGGGTTTGGGCAGGTTTTGGGCAAGGATGTCGTGACCGGCTGGTGTGGTGAATGAGGGTGGCGCCCAGCTCTCCCGGGAGCCAGTTGCCCCCAGAGCCCCTGCACCCTCTGTTCCTTGTGCCGAACACCCCCCAGACTCCCCATTGCCTCCTCAGAGAGGCCTTTGCTGGCCCCGGGGCTGGCCGCCGGGCCGCCCCCCCCACACGCCGTCCCTCCGGGTGGCCCTTGTCGGCACGTGCCCCGGTGCGCTCTGGGACGTTTACCTGTTTGCCGGCTCCCTGCCCGCCCCTCAGGCCGAGCTCCCGGGCAGCGCCCGTGCCGAGCCCCCCGTGGGACCCCTGGCAGCCCCGCAGTGCCGCCACCAGCCGCGCTTGGCCCCTGAGGCCTGGTTCCCTGGCAGGTGCCCAGCGGGGGCTGCCAGGGGGTTCTGGGGCTAGCGGACGCCCGGGAACCGCCGGCTTACCGCTTGTCATTTTAGGTAAAGAGAAAGAAGTTCAAACTGGACAAGGACAATGGGGTGAATCCTGGAGAGAAGATGCTCACGGTCCCCCACATCACATGCGAGCCTGTCTCTGAGGCACGGAGGCCGGACCACTTCTCCGTGGACAACTGTGACGGCTCTGGTGAGAAGCCTTCGCCCCAGGCGAGGGTGTGGGGACAGGGACGGGCACTCGGCTCCCGCTGACCTGGCGTCTGCCCGGCAACGTCCTGCCCTCCCCGCCACGGCGCAAAGGCAGGTCCCTCTGAGGAGGCGGGACCCCACTCTGGAGGGACCCTTCCCCTTGCTCTGTTCCATGCTCTGGGGGGCTGGACGCCGGGCCCCGCCTCGGTCGTGCTGTGTGGCTGGCGCCCCGTGTCTGGTAGAACGGAGGCAGTCCGTGCGTGTTGACCCCCCCATTCCTGGCAGAGTGGGGACAGGGCATCCAGAGCCAGCTCTGTGCACCCACACTTGTCCCCGTCCTTGACGCCGTGGGTCTTTGTTCTTCCGGCACTTCTGTGTCCGTCGCTCCCTTCTGGGACATCTTCCCGGCACCCACAAGAGCGTGCCAGCTTACTGGCCGCTGTAGGGACAGTGTTACTGTCTCTACTGGCGGAGAGGGACAGGCTCACATTGTTCCTGACGCTTTGTGCTTATGGGCGCCCAGCCTGCCAAGTGCTCGGTTCTCAGGCGGCTGACCCCTGATGCATCCCCCTGCATGTGGTCCCAGTCCCCTGGCAGCAGGGCGGAAAGTGTTCCGGAAAGGGGCTGCGGCCACTCCCTGTGCCTCAGGGCTGCCTGTGGACCGGGCCAGGGTGCCCACCCCGCTGGGCACTGGGCCACTGCGGCCCCAACCCGTGCGGTCGGGATTCCGCTCTGGCCTGAATCTGGCCACTTCGCTGGTGAGCCCCCGGGATGCGTGCCCCGCCCGCCCCCTGGAGTGGGCACAAGGGACAATTGTGCCAACAAATGCCCGCCCCCCCCCCAACTCCGGATCCAGGGGCAGGACCATTGTCACGATGCAGATGGGGGCTCTCCGCAAATGCTAATGGGCAGGTCGGGCATGGGGAGAAGCATCTCTGGCTGTTTGCTGAATGCGGGGAGCTGCATTCAGACTGTTTGCTGTTATTAAGTGCCCGGGGATGCCTGCGGAATGGTAATGAGGCACGAGAGCAGGGAAGTCAGGCTTCCTTTGTGGAATGCTTTTGCATGGAGGAGTTTTGCTTTCCCGCTGACACGATAGGTCAGCCCAGCCCGGGGCCGCGGCGTTGCCGGAGCCTTAGCTGTTGGCCTGGCCCCAGGGGGCCCCGCGTGGCCCCAGCCTGAGGGTGGTGGCTGAGGCTCTCCAGAGCCCTGGTGGGGGAGGAGGGGCCTCATCCCGGGCAGATGCCGTCTCTGGGACGGGCCCACAGCCCCGGCCCCGACACAGCAGGGCGCGAGCAGCCAGGATGAATTCCACCCCCAGCCGGATCCAGGCCTTGCACTGGAGCCTGGCCCGCGTGCATCATCCAGGTGCACCAAGGGGCGTGTGAGGCAGGTGCCCTCCCCTTCCCGGCGCTGGCCTGTGCACAGCCCCCCACCTCCGTGGTTTCTCTCCATGTTTGGAGCCCACGGCGTCTCTGGGCTTCTGTCCTGTGGCACCTAGGGTCCTCGGAATGACTGCCCACCCGCATTCATGGCCTCCGGAGTCTTGTCTCCACCCTTGTAATCCCTGGGTGGGTCTCCTGTGTTCATGGAAAAGGCCCTAACTGGCCACAGGAGGACCTGTGGTGGCAGCAGGCAGGGTGGATGTCAGGAGCCCTGCCCTCCAGGCTCACATCCTTCTGCAGGTTCCAGCGCCCCACTGCTCACCTTGTTCTGGTCACCAGGGTCTACGGTCAGGAGCCCGGCGCGCGGGGGTCTTGCTGTTTGTTCCTGCTTGTGGTTCACAGGAGAGCCCGGTGCTCATGAGCCTAATTTGTGGGCGCCGTCTAGAGCTGGCGCTGTGCCCCCGGCCGCACCCGCCAGGCCTCGCCTCTCTCCCTCCCCTCAACTGGCAGCCATCCCCGACCGCAGCCCCAGATCCCACCCCGCGCCCCTTACCCATGCTGCCGTCGCCCTGTGTTTGGGTTTGACCTTTTTAAACCATCCTCTGAATCAGTCACTTGTATAGAGTTGAGACTTGCTTACATTTACCAAGAGATTTGCTGGGTTTCTGCTTCAGAGTTTGGGTTTAATGTTCTTCTTCCTGAAGGTCCGCCGACGGTCAACTCGGTTTTTGTTTGTCTGACATCATCATATTTTGCCCTTGCTGTTGGGTGACAGTCTAGTTGAGGAAGAGGTGACGGGTTGAGATACATATTCCCTCCAAACGCTCAGCAGATGTGCCGCAGAGTCTGGTTTCCGCCTGTCGTCCAGCTCCTTGGCCACCCTGAGGAGGTGACCTGACCCCCTCTGGGGGCTCCCGGTGCCTTCCCTTGGACTCCAGTGCCGGGTCGTGTCACTGCAGTGGGGCAAGGTGGGGGCTAGCTCTCTGTCCCACCATCCTCTGTGATCCCTGAATCTGAGGGTTCGTGTCTTTCATCCGGCGTGGACATTAGCACAACCCTGTCAGAAATTATCGCCTCCCCTAATGGCTCTGATCTGCCCTGGAAACTTTGACTCAGCCATCTCGGTCTGTCCTGCTTGATTGTCTCTAATATTTTCCTACTCTGTCTCCCCAGCTGCCTTCTTGGCAGCTTCTTCTCAGTTTGCGGACTGTTCCGACGTGTCTGACCCACTGGTTAGTCCACCTGCTGGGATTTTAATTTCAAGGACCTCACATTTTTTCCACTTCTGTGCATCCTTGTGTGAGGGCGTGATTTGCTCAGTCTTCGCAGCTTGTGTCTTCCTCATAGTGTACAACTTGGAATTAATCAGTCACTTGAACATGCTAATGTCATCATCCGGGCCACGATGTCATCGTTCGTGCCACCACGTCATCACCCGTGCCATGATGTCATCACCGGGCCATGACATCGCCATCTGTGTCATGCTGTCATCATCCGTGCCATGACATCATCACCCATGTTAGCACATCACCATCCATGTCATGACATCATCATCTGTGCCACAGCATCATCATCCGTGCCACGACGTCACCATCCGGGCCATGAAGTCACCATCCCAGCCACCACATCACCATCCGTGCCACGTCTTCATCTGTGCCACACTGTCGTCCATGCCATGGCATCATCGTCCATGGTTCTTGGAGAGTCTACCTCTGTTCACGGTGGCTTCAGCAACTCCTTCCCATGATGGCTGGTTTCCCGGTGGTCAGTGGGGGTCTTTATTTGGGGCTCCTGTGGGCCCTGTTGAAGGGACGTTGCCCTGGAGACCTTGTCCCTTGGATGGGGTGACGCAGTGAACCCCTTCAGAATGTCTGTTGTGTGGGATCTTCGAGATGACCACACGGTGTCAATACAGGCCCGGTCTCTCGTGAGAACAAGCCCGTCCCCACGCAGCGAGAGGAGACCTCACTCGTAGTCCACAGACACAGGCCAACACCAGTTGGTTTTCTCTCTCCTCGGCATTTGCCCCACCTGGCTTGGCGGCTTGGTTCCTGCTTTGCGTTGTTTCTGTGATTGGAGTCTGCCCTCCGTTCATTCGGCCTTGCTGGAGGCCCAGGTTTACGTGTGGCGTCTCAGTCCCCACTTCTGGCTTCATGCTGGTCCCCGGCCTGGCTCTTCGTCCAGACCACAGCATGGCTCCTCAGGTGAGCGGACGCCCGGGACCGCCCATGCACATGGTCTGCGCTGTGGCCCTGAGGGACGCCCTTGGCCAAGCCTGTAGAAGACATTTGTCATTTTGGCGAGCTTGTTCGGGAGTTTGTCCAGAGAGGGTTTTGACGGCATCAGGTTATTGCTGGAAACAGAAGTCCTCGTGTTGGTGACAGAGAGAGTGTCCCCGGCAAGGGAGGCCGTGAGCTCCCTGCCGGCAGAGGGCTGGGCCGTGACCCTCCCGGTTGGAACTGCCCGGGGCTCCCTCAAACCAGCAGTAGAATTTCAGAGGCTGCCCCTGGAGATTCTGAGTCACAGGGCCTGCGGGGAGGCCCAGGAGCGTGTCTGTAATGTGCCCCTGCTTATTCTGGGGACTGTCCCTGGGGACCCCGAGGACACAGCCCAGCACTGACCACAGGGGACTAGAGCAGGGCTTCTGTGATTCCAGGTCTGTCTGACCTGGGCCCCCTCCTGGCACCTTCACCAGGGTCCAGGCCAGCCTTTCGTTACAAGAGCTCTCCCCAGATGGAAAACACAAAAGAGCTTTCTCCATGCAGTAAGCCTATCAACACATAAACTTCAGCTAGGATGCTTCACAAAGAGAGACGGGCTACTCTCCCCCTGAGATCAGGGATACAACAGGAACAAGGACACACTGCTCTTGTCACTTCTAGTCCGCATGAACCTGGAGGTTCTAGCCAGTGGAACAGTCGAGAAAAAGACATTGCAGACGTCCAGGTTGGAAAGGAAGAGGTAAAACCCTGTCCGTTGGCAGGTGGCGTGGTTCTCTGACGCGCGGGCAAGATGACCACGGAACGAGCGTGTGAGCGGACCCAGGGCCACATGCAAACATCAATTCTACCTCGACGTTCTGGCAGCAAATAATATGATGTCAAAATTTTAAAAATACCCTGTTCAGCGGGGAGCCTGCTTCTCCCTTTCCCTCTGTTGCTACCCCTCTGTTCATGCTCACTGTCTCTAAAATTATTTCAAAACTTGCACTTACTGTAACATTAAAAACATGAAATACTCAGAGGGCGATCTAACAAAAGATGTGAACATAAAACATTGCGGGGAGGCATCACAGAATCCCCAGGTCTGGGGAGAGGTGCGCCGTGCTGCCGGATCACCAGCCTCAACATTCATCTCTGAACTCAATGGGTTAGCCATCAGAATCCCACCGGGCACTTTGTGAAAACTAATGAGCTGGTTCTGAAATTTGCACGGAAATGACCCTGAAGTTCCAAAACAATGTTTAAAAACGAGCAGAGTTGGAGGACTAGCATGAGCATAGAGATTAAGTGAATAGAATGATAAACAGAATAGAGTTCGGATAAACCTACACGCGTAGGGACAGGTGACTTCTGACCGAGGCACAGAAAGGAGAAAGGATAGCAGTTTCAACGAATAGCATGGGAACAGCTAGAGCATCAATCTGCCAAACAGTGAACTTGGAGCTACGTCTTACATCATACACAAGAATCAGCTCAAAATTTATCACGGAAATAGAAGCCTAAAAGTTACAGAAGAAGATGCAGGAGAAAATCTCTGTGACTTTGAGAGCTAAGCTTCTCGAACATGACACCAGCAGCATGAGATATGATAAGAACCAACCATTTGGACTTTTCAAAATTAAAAACCTCTCTTTGAAAGACGGTATTAAGAGGATGAAAAGATAAAGCCCAGACGGGGAGAAAATATTTTCAAATCATCCATCTGATAAAGGATTTGTGTCCAGAATATGAGAGGGATGCTTATGGCTGAGGAATAAGACAAAAACAAATAAAAACAGGCAAAAGGTTTAAACAGACACTCATCAAAGAAGAGAAACAGGGGCGCCTGGGTGGCTCAGTCAGTGAAGCATCTGCCTTTGGCTTGGGTCATGATCCCGGAGTCCTGGGATTCAGTCCCATGTCAAGCCTGCTTCTCCCTCTGCCCCCCCCCAACTCCACCCCCACTTGTGCTCTCTTGCTCACTCCCTCTCTCAAATAAGTGAATAAAATCTTTAAAAAGGAGAGAGAGAGAAATGGATAAGTATAAGAGAATATATTTGATATCATTAGTTATTAGGGAGATGCAAATTAAAACCACAATGAGGGGCGCCTGGGTGGCTCAGTCGTTAAACGTCTGCCTTCGGCTCAGGTCATGATCCCGGGGTCCTGGGATCGAGCCCCGCATCGGGCTCCCTGCTCATGGGGAGCCTGCTTCTCCTTCTCCCTCTGCCTGCCCCTCCCCCTGCTTGTGCGCTCTCACTCTCTGTCAAATGAAATAAAATGAGTTGTTACTACACAATTACTATATTGGCCAAAATTAAGATAATTTTACCAAGTGTGGTGACTGGCCTGGGGAAGATGCTATCACCCACACAGGTACACCGGGACATGGTGCTGGCGCCCTCGTGCACACCCAGCGGTACAGTAAATGGTGCCGCTGTGGAAATCAGTCTGGGACTTTCTTAATATGTTGTATGTGCACCTGCCATATCATCCAGCGATTCTATTCCTCAATACGTGTCCAGGAGGAATAAGAGCAGACACACATACTGACACGGTTTCATGGAGTTTGTTCATAGTCATTTCATGGAAACTGGAAACGTTGCAAATGCCCATCAACATCCGACAAAATGTTTTTTAAATCATGGTATACCCACACGATGATATACCACTACTCAGAAATAGCAGAGAATGAGCCACGAGCACACAAAACAGCCTGGATAAATAGCAGGATAATTCTGATGACTGAAAGAAGCCAGGCACAAAATAAATAAATTAATTAATAAGAGGAAAGAAATAAAGAAAAGGGGAAAAAAGAGTTCAGGGTGCCTTTTTCTATTTGTATGAAACTCTAGGAATCGCTGACTGGTCTAGAAGGAGGGCAGGCCGAGCGGCTGTCCTGGGATGTGTGGGCATGGAGATCTGGTTGGGGGGCGCTCAGAAGGCCACAGAGAGACCCAGGGGGTGAGGGCTATGCGCATGATCCTGATTGTGCCAACGGTTTCATGTGTCCAAAGTTACCAAAATCGTATACTTTGAACATGGGTAGTTTGTTATATGTCCATTATGCCTTGATGAAAAAAAAAAAAACATAAAAATATCTTGCATAACAAGAAATACCCCAATAGATTTTTTTAAATGATAATCCGGGGAAAATAGTCACCGTTCATATCATACACATAGGGCTAATTTCATCAGGCTGTCGGGAAACTCTGTAAGTCCTGAAGACAAAAGGATAAAAGATATAAATACAGTTCTAGAAAAAGGAGATACTGAGCTGCTTACGGATGAACAGATGCTGATAACCTCAGTTAGGATCACAGAAATATAAATTAAAGCCATGGGGGCTTGACTTCTCTGACGGGTAGTCGCCCACGGGCCAGTGTGCTTGGAAAGCCTAAGCTCAGCCATGGACGCTGGGAGGGTACACGGATGCAGGCGCTATGGAGACACATGAGGCAGTTTGCATGAAAATTCCAGATGCACGTGCCCTTCTACCCTTCCAGAAAAGTATTCTGCACTCACATTGCACATTTGCAAAATGACCCCTGGTCAGGGGACTGATTCCTGCAGTTGTTAAATAGCAAAAGATGGCCAACCACCAGCATCCCCGAGTGGAGCTCAGCTTCAGGGGAGTGTCGTATGTGCATCCCTGATGGCCCCCACCTCGGGCTCAAGAGGAGGAAATCGGGCAGCATGTGTGTGCAGATACAGTGTTGGAGGAAAGGGAGCCCCGCGAATGTGTCTGGGGACAGCCTGAAAAGAATGCTGGAATCACCTTCTCTGAGACTCAACCACACAGCAAAGTTGTAAAACCATCTGGGCTGGTGCATGTGTTAAAGGAGATCTTTAATCTCTTTTTAGTCTGCTTTATGCTAATTTGTTCTAAATCAATGTGCTGCCTCTCTCAGGGTAATGTATTCATTGCTATTTAATCTTCGAGGGTTGCAATTATGTTGCCATTTGGTAGCAACAAAGTTACTTCTAGTGATTTTATGTTCTTCTGGCTTGGTCAGCCCTTTGTTTCTTGCCTGAGCTTTCAGCTTTTACAGTTTTGCTACCCTCCCCCCAATCTCATGAGAAGTTGATCCAGTTTATCTCATTTTATTATATACTTACATTCTTATTCAAGAACTACCTTTTTGCTTTTTTGTTTTCTGTTTCCCCAACTTGGGCTTTTATATCTATTCATTCCCTCTCTCAGATCAATGCACTTTTTAAAAAACTTAAGGAAGAGTAACAGTGGGTTGATTTAAAGTCTCTCTTCTGCAAGTTTTAGAAGTCAGATGTTTTCCTCTGGTGCAGGGTTAGCTGAGGCGTAGATCTTGCTGTGAAATATGTTCCTTGTCTTTGCTTTCTTGATCGTTGTTTATGTTTTGACTTTCTCTTTCATCTGAAGAAATGTTTTCTCACTTTTTAAGCAGAACATTTTTTATCTCTGTTGCAGTTTCTAATTTAACAGGCTTATAGGGAGAAGATACGGCCTTTGAAATAGTTGCATTTTTCCAGTAAAGATTTTCTCTGTGTCCAAGTACAAACATGAAAGCATTGCTTTTGTAAATGTTCCGTGGGCCTAAGTTAAGATATATTCTCTATCTGCAAAACACAGACTTTCATTTGTATACACAGATAAAACCTACATTGTGACGGATCACACACACAAGCGCGCACGCGTACATTCATGGCATCATTCAGATCTGTCCCACCTTTCCTGGCTGTTGTTACTTTAAAAAATCTAACACCAAATTCTGCCAGATTCTGAAACAGGAAAATTAAATCCTTCTTCCTTTACAATTTTGTCTTTAGAGGTCGAGTGGCAGATTCATGGGGTGGTTCTGAGCACAACCTGACAGCCAGGAAGCTCTGCGATTCTCCCCTGTGTGACTCTGAGCCGGCTACTGCCTTCTCTGGGCCTCAGTTTCTGGACCCGCGAAATGGGGATCCTAGCAGGGCTGCGCCCAGGACTATGGTGTTGACCAAACAAGTTAGGACCCTGGGCCTGTGTGTCGCTGGCTTCCGGGTGCCTCTGGCCTCCTCTCCTGCCAAACAACCCACTCTCCACCTGGCTCCTCACACCACATATCTTGGGGCTGGTCTTTCTTTTACGGTTTCTTAAAATTGTATCGCTTTATAATCTTCACACCATGAACTCTGCAGCTGGGTATGATGTGTAGGCTTCGGTGAGTCCTTTGTTCCTTGTTTGCTTGGTCACCTTCCCCTCTGGGACCCAAGTGAGTAGTCTAGGATTTATTCTTGTTCTCCGCATGCTCCAGCTGTAACAGGGGCCGGTCAGTGCCATCCAAGCACATGGCCTTGTGTCACGCCTGCTTTCTTGCCTTTCCCCTTCAGTCCACATGGTGAGACTCCCTCCAAGGCTGCTGGAGCAATTCATCCTGAGATTTTCAATCTCCCCTTCATCCCCCATGGTGGGCAAGAGCCACAATCTTTCCCACTGCCAGAAGTCTCCTTTGCGTCGGGTTTGGGCCAGTCTTCCAGAAACCTCCCTCGAACCCCAAGTACAGGTCCTTTCGTTTCTCTGTTCAACTAATGCTGGGATGCATTAGTTTACTGGAGGCTGCATAACTGCGTGGCTTAAGCCACAGAAGTTTCCGTCACTGTCCTGGAGGCGGAAAGACCGGATCAAGGTGTGGCCAGGGCTGCTCCGTCCTGGGCTGGTGGAGGGCCACCTTCTCGCCTCTCCTCACCGAGTCTTTCCTCGGTTTCCTGCTTTGATAGAGACACCGGCTGTATTGAAGTGGGAGCCTCACTCACAGCCTCATTGGAACCTAACGTCCTTTGAGGCTCCTTCTCCAAATATCACATACGGAGATGCTGGGACGGAGCGCTCTGAACTCTGAGCCTCAGGGACTTGGTTCAGCCCTTAACACAGAAACAGGTGCATTAACCATCAGTGAGTGCTGCCTGGCCTCGCCCTTCTGCAGGCGGGGCTCCCCTTCCTGGCACCCCCGCCAGCCATCCATGGCAGGGCAGCATCCTCTCCCGTCAGAGGAGGGAAGCAGTGCTTCTCCCCCGAGGCCCTGCTGGCATTTGGGGTCAGATCAGACTTTGCAGAGGGGCTGCTGTGTGCACTGTGGGACACCGACAAGCAGAACGTCTCTAGATATTGCTGAGTGTCCTGCGGGGGGGGGGGGGGGGCACTGGTCCCAGTTGAAGACCACTAGGCTGAAGGGACACCTGAGAGCTTTTGGAGGTTTGGGTTTTTTTTAACTGTTTATTTGCACATGATTTTGAGCTACAGAAAAACAGCAAGAATATGAATGAGATCTAAAACATTCACATGCCCTTTAATCTGCAGTTTGCTGATGGTTAATAGTTTGCCCCCACATCGTGCATCCCCCTTTCAATATGTACAATCACGTAGCTGGTCGCTAAGCCGTTGCCACATAAGTCACATGCCCCATAGACCTTTGCCCCTAAACCTTCTGCTGGGTATTTCCTAAAAATAAAGGGACCCCCTTTTAAAGTGACGGCACACTTCAGAATAGCCTCCTCCCACAGACGTGGATCCAGTCCCTTCACCTCCTCAACCGTCCGTGTCCTAGTGTTGCCGGAGGACACGGCTGAACCTTTCACATACTCCTCCCTCCGGGGCAGTGTCTAGTGCGGGGGCCCAGGGGACCAGCTCTTTGGCCCTCTTTACTCTGGAACATGCCTGGTCTCTGCCTCTTATGACATTCAAGTTTCTGAGGGTGACAGTCCTGCCATTTCTTGGGGGTTTTGCTGGATGTTTCCTTGTGGTTGGATTTGGGTTATAACTTCCCAGCTGGAATGTCCCATCAGTGACAGGGTGTCCTTCTTGGGGGGACCCACCCTGAGGCACATGATGCTCCCCACCCCTCACTGGTGGTGATACAGCTTTAATCACCCATCAAAGAGTCAGTCATTCTACATTGCTTTGCAGCCGATAAGCAACTGGGGGAAATAATCTAAAGCCATGAACATATCCTGTTGCTTATTAAAAAAATGTCTTCTGGATTTAGAGGCTTTCTGGAACCGGGCTTTATGAGGGTGATTGCAAAACGATGCTTTTCCAGCTCTAGCACTCTTCCACTAAAATCGGTCCAATGAGAATGGTATTCCAAGGGAAAATATCTCAACTTTGTACCGTGGGAAAAGCTTTCCTTCTCCCCCATTTATTTACTTCTGTTGACTTATTATCTATATGCATGGGATCATGGATTTTTGTATGATAATTCTTACTGTCCTTCATTATTTCGCTAATTAAATTGTCCCAGATTTGGCTGGCTTCTCTGTCCTTGTGACATGCTCACATTTTTTTGGTTGTTTGTTTTTTAGCATTTCTTTATGTTCTGGTAAAACAAGATTCAAGCTTATTTCATACACACTCTGCTCCAGCCCCAGAGTCCGTCAATTTTCTGAGGAGCTCTGGTTCTTTTGAACGGGGGGTGAAATTACTGGAAACCAAAATCTGGGCACTGGGTGTGCCTGTTGCTACTAGGCATCTTTTCTCCTCCGCCCTTCTGTGCACGGAGCTAAGGAAATACACACAAAGGTGTGCACATGTAAATACCTGTGTGTGCACAGGCACACCCCTGGGAAATCTGGAGCCCACGCCCGTGTCCCTCCTTCTCCTCTGTCCAGACTGGGCATCCCTTACCTGCAAGCCTGCTTCGTCCCTAGTGAGATGACTGCCTCCCTGCCCCATCAGCACACAGACTCGCTGCTCACGACGCACCTAACATGTTTTCTTCGTCGCTTTGTCCTTGCCACCATCAGATCAGACCTGCTGGCTTGTTTGTAATTCTCCGCCTCCTCCCACTCAAGATTAAGGTTGCTTAATCAAGCACTATGGTCTCAAAGTGCTTGCGATAATGATTTTTCTCCTCTCTCCCACTCTTCCTCGTCTCTCTCCTTTCAGTGTGGTTTTGTCACTCATTTGAAAATTAGTTCTGTACGCTTCACTTTTTTTTTACTTGTTTTTTAAAACCACTTCATGGAGGTACAATTTGTGTACCATAAGACTCACCCATTTTCAGTGTAATTCCAGGAGACTTACTGACTTCTGCAATCATCACCACGATCTGGGTTTGGACCCCCACCCCCACCCTGCCGTAAGACCCGCCGCGCCCACGTGGAGTCCATCCCTGTCCCCACGCCCAGCACCAGCCACCCCTCCCACAGCCACAGCAGGCCCTAGATGTGCAGGCTCTAGACAATGGTAGAAAATGGAATCTTTGCTTTCCTGGCTGCTTTAAGCATGTTTTTGAGGCTCATCCAAATTATAGCACCTAAAGTATTTCATTCCTTTTTGTTGCTGAAAAGTAAGTACTCATCGTGCGGACAGCCCCATTTTTTGCTCACCCACTCACCAGTTGAGGGATCTTCCCGCATTGTTTTGCCTTGTTCCCACCTCCTGGCGATTATACGAAACATGGTTACGAGCTGTGTGCGCGCACTTTCCTTCATCCTGCGGAGATACCGGCAGAGGAATGGCTCTCATGGTAACTTTGGGTTTCCCTTCTTGAGGAATTGCTAGGCGGTTTTCCAAAGTGGATGCACCGTTTTACATTCCCACCACCAATCTGTGAGGGTTTCTGTTTATCCAGAACCTTATTACTATTTCGCTTGTTGTCTTTATTCTAGCCACGTGGGTATCTCGCTGTGGCTTTGATTTGTGCTTCCCTAGTGACAAATGATGCTCAGAATTTTTTCATGTGCTCGTTGGCCAGTTACATATCTTCTTTGGTGAAATGTCTATTTGGATCTTTGGCCCATTTTTAAACATTAAACTTTGTGTTTTTAGACATTCAGATGCAACCGTAAGAGAAGCCACAGAGATCCCACATGTCCTTTATGCGGTTGTCCTGGGGGGTCTCGTCATTGGAAACCAGAGTCCAAATCACAACCAGGCGGACGTTGAGACAACCGAGAATCGGGCCATTCCTGTGTCAGGGGTCCCTGATGTGCCCTCTTTGTAGCCATACCTACTTCCCTCCCACTCTCGCCGCCCCCCTTAATCCCTTGACACCACTCACCTGCTCTCCACTCCCCTAATTTTGTCATTTCAAGAACGGCGTATAAATGGGTCACACAGCACCTGAGTGTTTGCAGTTGGCTTTTTTCATGTAGCGTAACTCTCAAGACTATCTGTAGCTCGTTCATTTGTATAGCCGAGTGGCATTCTGTGGCGTGGACACACCAGTTGGTTTAACTCCTCGCCTGCTGGAGGACAGCTGTGTGGTTCCCAGTTTGGAGTTACGACGAATTCTGGTAGGCTGAATAACAGGCCCCAAAACATTGAGGTCCAGATTCCTAGAACCAGGGACTGTCACCTTATATGGTGAAGGAGACTCCACCTACACGCTTAAATTAAGGATATTGAGACTAGGGGGGATCCTGGATTATCCTGGGGTCCAGTGTCATCATAAATGTCCTTGCAGGAGGGAGGCAGAAGGGGATTGGGCGACAGGAGAGAACAGTGACGTATCACCGGAAGCAGGGGGAGAAGACGTGGTGTGCGTGTGAGTCAGGACCACCAGCTAGGGAAAACAGGCAGCTTCCAGAGGAAAGAGAAGGCAGGGAAATGGATCCTCCCCGAGAGCCTCCACAAGGAATCATACCTGTCCAGGATGTTCACTTCCAACTTCTGGAACAACTCTTCGGAATTGCCGAAGAATCCATTTGCGTCATTTTAAGCTGCTGAATTTGTGGTAATTTATGACAGTGGCCCCAGAAGAGTAAGACACAGATGAAGTTGGCATGAATACCCATGGACAGGTTTTTATGTGAATGTGATGTGGTTTCTCCGGGATAAGGCCCCGGGGGTGTACTTGCTGAGTACGTCTTCTAGAAATGGCAAACCCGTTCTCCCCCGTGGCCGTACCGACCTCACGTCCCCTCCTGCAATGTCGGGGTGACCCCGTTTCTCCGTGCCCCTGCCAGCGTCTGGTGTGGACACTGGTTTTCAGTTCACCTGTTCTCACAGGTGTGTAGCAGTATCTCATTGACTCGAGTTTGCATCCTCCTGACGGTTGGTGATGCTGAGCATCTTCTCGTGCGCACATCGGCCCCTTGTATCTCTTACTTGCCGAAATGTTCCAATCATTTGCCCATTTTCCAACTGGAATGTTTCTAACTCCTGAGTTGTGAGAAGACGGTACTTACTCTAGATACATGTCCTCACCCAGCCTGGGGTTGACCTGGTGCTCCTCACCAGGTCCTTCACAGAGCAAATATTTTCATTTCAATGAAGTCCAGTGTATCCTGTGTATGGATTGTATTTTGCTGTCGAGTCTGAGAGCTCTTTGTCCTACCCTCGATCCTGAGCGTTGTTCCCCATAGTCTCCTTGGTAACAGCTCTACTGGGCTCTCATTCGTGAACCGTGCAATCCAGCCATTTGAAGTGTCCGATTCCGCGGTCTCACTACATTCCCAGAGTTGTGCAACCGCCGCAGTGTCAAAGCCGTTTCTCATCACCCCCCAAAAGAAACCCAGCCCCCTTTAAACACCATGTCCCAGTCCCCCATTCCATCCCCTTAAGCCCTAGCCAACCACTCACTGGCTTCCTGCCCCTATGGATTTGCCTGTTCTGGGCATTTTACATAAATGACGTCATACCATACGTGGTCTTTCGTCACTGGCTTCTTACACTGAGTGGCATGTTTTTAGGATTCACCCAGCATGTTGTCATGCATAAAAGTACTTCATTTTACTTTACAGCCAAATAATATTCTGTTCTTTGGACATATCAAGGTTTTTTTGAATCCATCCATCAGCTACTAGGCACTTGGGCTGCTTCCACCTGTTGACTGTTAGGAATAATGCCGCTGTGAACATTCGCGAACACGTTTTTGTGCGGCCATGTCCTTTCTCTTGGGGAAATATGTGGCAGAGGCATGCTGAGTCACAGGGTAACTCTATGTGTAATGTTTTAAGAAACTCACAAACTGTTTTCCAAAGCGAGTGTGCCATTTTTCATCTCCTCACCGTGTATGAACGCTACAATGTCCCTGTATCTGTGTGAGCACTTGTTATTACCTGTCCTGTTATTTAGCCAACTTCGTGTGTGTTACGTGGAATTTCGCTGTGGTGTTGATTAACGTTGCCCTAGGACTAGTGATATATTGAGCATCTTGTTGTGTGCTGACTGACTGTTTATATATCTGGTTTTTGGAAGAAATGTCTATTCAGATTCCTTCATCCGTTTCTAAAAATTAGAATATTTGTCTTTTTGTTTTTGAGTTATGAGAGTTCTTCATCTGTTCTAGCCATCATTCCTTATCAGATAAATGATTTGCCAATATTTCTTCCCCGCTGGGGGTTTCTTTTTGTTTTCTTTAGAATGTCCTTTGAACCACAAAGTTTTAATTTTGTCAAAGTCCAACATATCTTTTTTCTCTTGTTGCTTCTGCTTTTGGTGTTATGTCTTAAAACGCATGGCCAAATCTTGGGTCATGAAGGTTTATCCCTATGTTTTCTTCTAAGAGCTTTGTTGTATTTTGGTCTTTGATCTATTTTGGGTTAATTTTTGCATGTGGTGTAAGGAGGGGTCCAGATTCTTTTTCCTTTTTTCCATACAGTTCCAGCACCGTTTGTCCACAATGTAATTCTTTCCCCACTGAATACTTTTGGCACCCATGACAAAAATCGATTGACCACAGATGGAAGGCTTTACTTTTCGACTCTCCTCCTATTCTACTGACCTAAATGTCTTGTGTCTTGTCTTATACCAGGAACCACACCGTTTTGAACACTGTTACTCTGTAGTAAGTTTTGAAATCGGGAAGTATGAATCCCCCAACTTTATTCTTTTTCAAGATTGCTTTGGCTATTCTAGGTCATTAGAACTCCCATATGAATTTTAGAATCAGCGTGTCAGTTTGTGTAAGGAACTCAGTCGGGATTCTGGTGAGTGTTGCGTTCAATTGGTAGATTGGTGTGTGTGTGGGGGGGGGGGTTATTGCCAACATGACAGTATTGTCTTCCAATTCATGAACATGGGATGTCTTTCATTTATTTAGATATTTTCTTTCAATAATATTTTGTGGTTTTCAGAGTATAAGTTTTGCATTTCTTTTGTTCAATTTATTCCTATTTTTTTTCTTTCTTTATTGTGGTAAAGTGTATATAAAACAAAATTTACCATTTTAACCATTTTTAAGTTTACAAATCTGTGGCAGTAAGTACAGTTACATTGTTGTGCTTTATTCTTTTTTGATATTGTGTGTGAAATTTTTTTCATAATTTCATTTTCTGATTGTTTATTGAAAGTGTGTAGAAATACAATTGGTTTCTATATATGAATGTATCTTGCAGTCTTGCTGAACTTGTTTACTAGTTATCATAGGTTTTTAGTGGATTGCTTGAGATTTTTCTATATATAAAATTATGTCATCTGTGAATAGAAATACTTTTACTTCTTTCTTTCCAAACTGGACGCCTTTATTTTTCTTGCCTAATTGTCCTGGATAGAACCTCCAATATAATGTTGAATAGAGGTGGTGGGAGCAGACATCTTTGTCCTGTTACCGATCAGGACAGTCTTTCACCATGAAGTCCCATGGTAGCTGTGGTTTTATACTAAATGCCCTTTATCAGACTGGCAAGTTCCTTTCTACCCCTAGTACCCTAAATGTTGTTCTATCATCACGGAAGGGTATTGAATTTTACCAAATGCTTTTTGCTGTCTGTTTTCTTCTATTGATAATCATGTCGTTTTTGCCCTTTATTTCATTGACCTGGTGCATTAGATTAATTGATTTTTCAGACGTTAATCCAACCTTGCATTCCTGGAACAAATCCCACTTGGTCCTAGTGTATAATCCCTCCTATAGAGTGCTAGATTTTATTGGCTGGTGTTTTGTTGGGCATTTTCCACCTATTTTTGTAAGAGTCATTGCTCTGTAGTTCTCTTTTCTTGCTGTATTTCTCTCTGGTTTGGTCACAGGGTAATGTCACCCTTGCAGACTGTGTCCAGAAGTGTCTCTTCCTCTTCTACTTTCTTTCTGGAAGAGTTTGTAAAGAATTTTTATTCTTTTATTTTTCAGTAGGATTTATCAGTGAAGCCATCTGGGCCTTGCAGGCTTTTGTCTGTGGATAGTGTTTGGATTATTAATTCTGTCTCTTTATTTGTTATAGGTCTGTTCAAAGTTTCTACCTATTCCTAGTCAGTTTTAGTGGTTTTTTGCTTTCTAGGAAATTGTCCATTTTATCTAAGTTGTATAATTTATTATTATAAAATTTCTACAGCATTCATTTAAATCCTTCTTATTTCTATAAAGCCAGCTGTAAAGTTTTCTCTTTCATTTCTAATTGTAGTCATTTGAATCTTCTCCCTCCCATCAGACTCACCAAGGGGTTGTCAATTTTGTTGATCTTTCAAATAATGGACGTTTGGTTTTACTGATTCTATTATTTTTTCTAGCCTCTATTTCATTAACTTCTACCTTAACCTTTATTATTTCATTTCTTCTGCCTGCTTTCGGGTTAGTTTTTTTTCTCTTTTTTTCTTCCCGCTTTCTATGGTGGAGAGTTAGGTTATTGATATGAGGTCTCTTCTCTTTTTTAACGTGGGCATCTGCAGCCAGAGATTTCCCTTTTAGCACTGCTGTCCCTGAATCCCACAAGTTCTGGTATATTGTGTCTGCACGTTCATTCATCTCAAAGTATTTTCTAACTTTTCTCATGAATTCTTCTTTGATGTATCGGTCATTTAAGAGTCTGTTGTTTAAATTTCACATTTTTCTACTTTTGATCCATTGTGTTCAGAAAACAATCTGTATTATAATCCTTTAAAAAGCACTGAGGTTTGTCTTATGGTGCAGCATATGGTCCCTCTTAGAGAATGTTCCATGTGCACCTGAAGGCTACATACTCTTTGGTTGTTGTTTGTCATGTTCTGTCGATATCTGTTGGGTCTAGTTCGTTTATAGTATGGTTCACATCTTCTTTTTCTTTATTGATCTTTGGCTTATTTGTTCTATACATTATTGAAAATGGAGTATTGAAGACTCCAACAACTGTCTCTTTGGCTGTTTCCATGGCTACTTTGATTTCGGTATAGTGCTCCAAGTAGCGTGTGGTTGTTATTCATGTGATGTATATTTTTCCATCCTTTTACTTTCAGTCTATTTGTATCTTTGAATCTGAAGTATACTTCCTGTAGACCCATATCACTGGACTTTACTTTTTCATTCAGTCTGATTAGCTCTGCCTTTTTATTCTTTAATGCAACCATGCCTAATGTTATTAATATAGTTGGATTTATGTCTTCAGTTTTACTTTTTGTTTTCTGTCTCCTGTATTTTTGTGCCCACTGCTTTCTTTTGCATTTGGTGAATATTTTCTAACACCGTTTTTAAGGTTCTTTAGTGATTTTTCACTACTTGAGTCACTTCCTTGGTGGTTGTTCCTATATTTATCATATACATCCTTGTGTCAGATTCATACTCATCCAAGCCTGGTCAGGTACAGAAGTGACTTCTATATTGCTTTATTACATTTTACCCATTTCTGTGTTGTTATCGTTAAATATGTTATATCTACATGTTATAAGCCCAACAGTACACTGTCATAATGATTAACTTATGTAACTTTGTCTTTACAGAAGCTGAGAAAAGAACGTATGTAGTGTTTGTTTCGTTAACCTTCTTACTTAACATTTTTTATCCTCTTTGTGTGCCTCTGTGGATTCAGATTACCGGCCGGCGGCATTTCCTCAGCTCAGTGCCGCTTTGTAACAGCCAACCTGCTTTGAGTTGGTACCGGCCAGTATATTACATTCTAGATGGTACAAGCCAAACAATACAACTAAATATGTGTTGTTTTATACAATTACTTTCTAATTCACTTAAAAGAAATGGGATGAAATATATGTTTATATTGTCATCTATTAATACATAATTACCTTTATGGATGCTTTTTGTTTTTTTTATGATTTTGTTTATTTATTTGAGAGAGAGTGAAAGAGCACGAGCGGGGTGAGGGTCAGAGGGAGAAGCAGGCTCCCCGCTGAGCAGGGAGCCCGATGTGGGGCTCCATCCCAGGACTCCAGGATCACGACCTGAGCCAAAGGTGGACGCTTCACCGACTGAGCCACCCAGGCGTCCCTGCTTTTTGTTTTCTAGTGTGATTTTGGTGTACTCTGTGGAGTCACTTCCCGCCTGAAAAATGTCTTTCAGTAGTTCTTACAAAGTCGGGGTGCTGACAAGGAATTCTCTGTTTTTGTTTACCTGGGAATGTCTTTATTCTGGCTTCCTTTTGAAGGATAGCCTTTCTGGATATAAGATTCTTTGTTAATTTCTTTTCTTTGAACATGTCGAATGTGTTGCCACGCTGCTTTCTGGGGACCATTGTTTTTGACGAAGAGTCACCTGTTAATTTTTGGTGGGGTACCCTCTTTCCTGTCACTGCTTTCAAGATTTTTCTCCTTGTCTTTGGCTCTCAGCACTTTTACCATGATGTCATCTTCAAAGAGTGACCATTTTCTTTTTTCTTTTTTCTTTTTCAAATTGCATTTGGTTTCTTTGGGTTGCTTCCACCTTTGTCTGTTGTGCCCAGGGCTGCTACAACCATGATGTTACCAATATCTTGTCAAGTCCCTGCTCTCAGCTCTTTGAGAGAGTCTATACCCAGAAGTGGAATTGCAGGATCATATGGGAATTCTATTTTTAATTTTTTGAGGAGTGACTTTATTGTTTTCCATGGAGGCTGCACCATCTCCCATCCCTCTCGGCAGTACATAACTGTTCCAACTTCCCCACATCCTCACAAACACCTGTTATTTTCTGTTCATTAAAAAAATATTCTTAGAATAGCCATCCAAATGGGTGTGAAGTGGTATCTCATTGTGGGTTTGATTAGCATTTGCTTCATGATTAGTGATTTCACCCTCTTTTCATGGGCTTGTTGACCATCAGTTTATTCTGGTTGAAGAAATGTCTGTTCAAGTCCTCTGCCCATTTTTGAGTTTTTGTTTTGTTGGTTGTTGTTGAGTTGTAGGAGATCTTTACATATTCTGGATATTACACAGTTTCATTTTTCTTTTCCAATATGTATGTCTTTTATTGACTTCTTGTGTTACTGCAGTGGTTATAAATTCCAGTACTATGTTGAATAAGAATGGTGAGTGAACATCATTGCCTTGTTCTTGATTTAAGAGGAAATCATTCAGTCTTTCACTACTAAGTGTAATATTAGATATAAGGGTTTTTTTGGGGGGTTGACAGTATTTATCAAATTGAGGATGTTCCCTTTTCTATTTTTTTTCTGAGCATTTTTATCATGAAAAGATGTTGGATTTTGTCAAATGCATTTTGTGCATCAACTGATATGACCATGTGATTTTTATTATTTACCTATTAATATTGTGCATTACATTGAATGATTTTGAATACTGAACCAACTTTGCATCCCTAGGATAAATCTCACTGGTCAAGGCATAAACTCTTTTCATATCTTGCTGAATCATATTTGCTAATATTTTAAAGGGATTTTTGCATCTACATTCATGAAGAATATTGGTTTGTACTTTTCTCTTTTGGTAGTATCTTTGGTTTTGTTATCGGGGAAATTCTATAGAAAATGAATTGGAAAGTAGTCCCCCTCTCCTGTTTTTTGGAAGAGATTGTGTGGCATTATAATTAATTCTTTAACAGTTCTGGAGAAATCTCCAGTGAAGCAATTGATATCTGGGAGTTTCTTCTTGTGAATTTTTTAAATTAAAATTCAATTTCCTTAAAAAATTTAATCATAAAGATTACCTCTTTCGTATTGGGTAAATTATAGTGTGTGCAGTTTGAGGAATTGGTCCATTTCGCCTAGGTTGTCATATTTATGTGCGTAGAATTGTTTGAAATATTCTCTTAGTATCCTTCTGATGTCTTCAGTGTTTCTGAGTGAGAAGTTTTATATAGTTCTCTTGGTAATTGCCCTAAGTATTGCAATATAAGTATATGTAGTTTATTGTAATCTGTTTTCAGTGCTTTGCTTCTTTGAGCGAAGTGTTGAAACCTTACTTCCCTTTGGTTCCTTGTATCTTTTTTTAATTTATTGAACACACTTGACGTGTTAACACTGTGTAGGTTTAAGGTGTATGCTGTGTTGCTTTGATACATTTACATATTGTAATGTGGTTGCTGGTGTAATGGTATTTATCACAGTACGTAACTGTAGCATGATATTAAATTCCTCACACTGTGTGTTAGATATCTAAGGCTAATTTACTACTCATTACAAATTTGCACCTTAAACACCATCACTCTTATCCCTCGTCCCCCACCCCATCCCCTGGTAACCACCATGGTCCTCTCTGTTTTTTACAGATTTAGATTTTTTAGCTCCCACATGTAGGTGATATCATACAGTACTTGTCTTTGGCTGACTTACCTCACTTAGCATAATGTGCCCAACGTCCATCCATGTCATCAGAAATGGGAGGATATCTTCCTTTCTCAGGGCTGAAGATTATTCCACTATGTTTATGTATCTTTTTTATCCATTCATCCATTGATGGCCATTTGGGTTATTTCCATATTTTGGCTATTATGGATAATGTTGTCATAAACATAGAAGTGCATATATCTCATTGAAATCCTGTCTTCATTTCCTTTGGATCTATACCCAGAGGTCAAATTGTTGGATTATATGATAGATCTATTTTTAATTTTTTGAGGAACCTTCATACTGTTTTCCGCAGTGGTTGGACCAATTTGCATTCCCACCAACAGTGTATAAGGGTTCCCTTTTCACCACATTCTTGTAAGTAGCTGTTGTCTCTTGTCTTCTTGATGACAGCCATTCTAACAGGTGTGAGGTGATATCTCCTTGTGGGTTTTGTTTTGTTGTGTTTTAAAGACTTATTTATTCATTTTAGAGAGGGGGTAGGGACAGAGGGAGAGAGAGTCCCAAGCAGACTTGGTGCTGAGCATGGAGCCTGACACGGGGCTCGATCCCATGACCCCAGAGATCATGACCAGAGCCAAAATCAAGAGTCAGACACTCAACTGACTGAGCCCCCCAGGCACCCCTCATTGTGGTTTTGATTTTGCATTTCCCTGATGATTAGCAAGGTCAAGCATCTTTTCATGTGTCTGCTGATCATTTTTATGTCCTCTTTGAAGAAATGTTAATTTAGTCTTTCCCATTTTTTAATCAAATCGTTTGGGATTTTTTTTGTTATTGAGTTGACTGGGTTCTTTATATATTTTGCATTTTAACCCCTTATCAACCATATGGTTTCCAATTTTTTTCTCCCATTCTGTAGGTTGTCTTTTCATGCTGTTGTTTCTTTTGCTGTGCAGAAGCTTTTGAGTTTGATGTAGTCCCATTTGTTGATTTTTTTTCTTTTGTTTATATGGTTTGGCATCATGTCCCCCAAATTATTGCCATAACCAATGTTTGATGAGCTTCTTCCCTACATTTTCTTCTCCGAGTTTAATGTATCAGGTCTTATGTTTAAGTTTTTGATCTATTTCAAGTTAATTTTGTAAGCGGTATGAGATAGAGATCTAATTTCATCATTTCTCCAGTTTCCCCGACACCATTTGCTAAAGGGACCATCCTTTCCTCGTTGGGTATTCTTGGCTCCCTTGTTGAATATTAGTTGGCCATATATATTGGCATTTAATCCTGGACTCTCTGTTCTGTTCCATTGGTCCATGTGTCTATTTTTGTGCCAGCACCATTACAACTTGTATTACTATGGCTTTGAACTAGTTCAAACTAGTTTATAGTTTCAATAATACATAAATATATATATACACACACACACACACACATATAGATAGTGATGTATAACATATGCACACACACACACACAGATAGTGATGTATAACATATGCACACACACACACACACACATAGATAGTGATGTATAACATATGCGCACACACACACACACACACATATGCACACACATAGTGACATTAGAAACTGGTTTATAGTCATACCTCCACCTTTGTTCTTTTTTCTCAGGATTGCTTTGGCTATTTGGGGTCTTTGTGGTTCCATACAAATTTTAGGATTGTTTCTTCTATTTCTGTGAAGAATGTCTTTGGTATTTTGATGGGGATTGCATTGAATCTATAGATGGCTTTGGGTAGGATGGCCATTTTAACGGTATTAAATCTTCTGATCCATGAACATAAGTTGTCTTCCCACTTGTTTGTGTCGCCTTCAGTTTCTTTCAGCAAAGATTTGTTGTAGTTTCCATTGTATGGACATTTTACTTCTTTGGTTAAATTTATGCCTAAATATTTTATTTTTTCATACTGTTTTAAATGAGGCAGTTTTATTTCTTTCTCAGATGCTTCCTCATTAGTGTAAAGGAATGTAATTGGTTTCTAGATGTTGATTTTGCATCCTGCCACTTTACCAAAATCACTGATTAATTCCAAGTTTTTCAACTGATTCTTTGGGATTTCCTATATATAGGATCCTGTTATTTTTTAATCTTTATTATGTTTGGGTATGTTCTTTCTATACGCAGTCTGTTAAGGGTGTTTATTGTGAAAAGATGTATTTTGTCAAACGCATCTATTGAGATGATCATGTGATTTTTATCTTTCATTTTATTTATGTGTGTTGTATTACAGTTATTTGTGTTAAGTTGAAGCAGTTGCCTCCCAGGGGGTAAATCCCACTTGGCCATGGTGTATAATCTTTTTAATGTATTCTTGAATTCCATTTGCTAATATTTTGTTGAGAATTTTTGCATCTATATATTTTTTTGCATCTATATTCACCAGATATTAGTCTATAGTTTTCTTGTGGTGTCCTTATCTGGTTTTGGTATCAAGGTAATGCTGGCCTGGCAGGACAAGTTTGGAAATGTTCCCTCCTCCACATTCACTTCCTCTGGTCTCCATGGTTTCTGATGACAAATGCACTGCCATTCAAATTAGTGTTTCTCTGTAAGTAATGTGCCATTTCTCTTCTTCCAAAATGTTTTATCTTTAGTTTTCAGGAGTTTATAATGTGTAATGGTGTAGATTTTTTTGGATTTATGCTTTGTATTCAGTTAGCTCCTTGAATCTGTAGGATTGTATCTTTCACCAAACTTAGGGAGTTTTAAGCCATTATTTCTTTGAATACAGTTTTTTGTCTCACTTTCTCCTCTCTTTTGGGACTCCAATGATAGAAATGTTAGCTCTTTTGTTATTGTCAAATGGGTCCCTGAAATTCTGCTCACTTTTTATTTTCAGTCCATTTTCTGTTGTTCAGATTAAGTCAGTTCTATTGATCTAACCCCAAGTTCACAGATTCTATTCTCTGCCATGCCCACTTCACACTTGAGTGCATTCAGTGAGGTTTATTCTGTTATTACATTTTTTCAGTTCTATATTTACATTTTAAGAGCTTCTATTTCTTTGCTGTGATTTTGTTTTTTTTTTCATTTGTGTCAAGAAAATCTGTAATTGCTTATTAAATCATTTTTGTAATGATGTCTTTAAACCTTCTCAAGTAATTCTGACATTTGACTTATTTTGGTTATGGCATCTCTTGATTATATTTTTTCATTTGTGTTGTGACTATCTTGATTCTTGGCATGACAAGGGATTTTCAGTTGTACCCTGGAAATTTTAAAGCTTATGAGACTCTGGCTCATACATGTATGTGTGTGTGTATAAAATATATATATATATATTTTTTTTTTTTTTTCCAGACTAGTCCCCTGTTGAGGTGTAGCAAGAGGGCCTGGTAACCATGAATGTTTAGCTTCCCCATGGGCCCCACCAAGCCCACCCCAGAAAATGTAGGCAGGGCACTGTCTTATACTACTTCACTGTAGGAGAGGGAGTAAAATTTCAGTTTCCCTTTATGGCCACACACATCTTCCCGGTGAGAGTGCAGTTGCCAGCTCAACCTGTCATGTTGCCTGAGTGAGGTGTGAGGTGTGAGATCAGATCCCAACACCGGAAGGGTGTGTGATCCCCAGAACAGGGGCAGGGGGAGGGCATTAAGCAGAGGGCCCACACAGCTTCATCTCACATGGGCACACGGCCTCATTCAGCGGTAGTTCAATTCTCTTAATAATTGACGAAACAAGACGGAAGATCAACAAGGATATAAAAGACTTGAATACTGTTATTTTCCTGTTGAATTGTCTATCATTGAATTGTCTGCTTCTTCAATTCCATCAGTTCTTGTTGAATGTATTTTAGGGCTCTGTTGGCGGCATATATAACTTTGAGTTCTTTGTAATTTTATTTTTTATAACTTTTGTACTTTATGATTTTTATTTCTTCCTGATGAGTTGATCCTCTTATCATTATAAATGTCCCTCATTGCCTCCAGTAAGAGTTTGTTTGAAAGCCAATTTTGGCTGATATTTATTATAGCCCCTCTAGCCTTCTTGTGTTTAATGTTTGCAGGCCATCTTTTTCCATCCCTTTACTTTGAACCTATTTGTGTCTTTGAATATATAATGTATCTATTGTAGGAAGTATATGCTTGGTTCCTGTGCTAGGCAATCTGGCAATCTCTGTTGCTTTATTGAGTGTTTAATTCACTTACAGTTAATATAATTACTGATCTAGTAGGACTTACATCTGCCACTTGCTACTCATTTTCTGTAGGTCTTGTGTCTCTTTTATTCCTCTCCTCCTCCTCTGCTGCCTTCTGTCGTGTTGAATAGATGTGTTTTAGCGTGCCATTCTAAGTCCCATGCTAGGGACTTATTATTTTTTTTAATTTATTCTTATTTATTTATTTTATTCTTATTTATTTCCCCTGTTTGTAAGTTGTTTTCTTAGTAGTACAGTCTGGGGATTACAGTCAGCATTTCAACTGGAAACAATCTGCATCAGGTCACTCCTGGATAAGTCTTCAAATGTTTTTGTCTGGCTCTCCCTCCTCTCCTTCTAGGGACTCCAATCACATGTACGTTGCTACTCCTAGTGGCACTTAACGGGGCCTCCATGGGTGCACTGTTTTCTTCACCTGTTCTATGTTCTTCCGAACGAGCGCCCTTTACCAGTCTATCTTCAGGTTCATTGATCCTTTCTTTCTTCTGCCAGCTCACATCTGCTGTGTAGCCCCTCTGGTTTTCCAAACCTCTCCGTTACTGTACTTGGCAACCCCACGATGCCTATTTGACTTATTTTATATATCTCATCTATTTACTAATGCTCTCCATTTGATGAGTCACCGCCATCATCCTTTCCTTTCGTTTTTTAAACATGGTTTCTTTGCAGTGTTCAAACATCTTTATAGTAACTGCTTTGGAGTCTTGGCCTACGAAGGCCAATGTTTTGCACCCCCCCCCCGCCCCCAGAGATCATTTCTATTACTGCTCTTTATCCCTGTTGAAGGGTTACACTCTCTGTTTCTTTGCATGTCTCATAATTTTTCGTCCAAAAAATATGTTTGATTTTACATAGTGTAGGAACTCTGGATTCTGATTCTTCCCCCTGATCAGCAGTGATCATTCTGCCTGGATTCTGCAGTTTGTGTCTCCTGCAGCGAGGGGCCACTGATGGTCTCTGCTCAGGTTGTTTTTTGGGTTTTTTTTAACATGCTTTTGTTTTTAAGCCTGGCTTTCTTTGTGTCACCCCTGGATCGGCATAGCCTGGTGGTCAGGCCAGGATTGGTCCGAAGTTTTGTTTGAACAACTTGAGCCAATGAGGCGTCCTCCCTTTGCTGAGGTGATCTGCATGTGAGTTGAGACACTCATTCAAAGTTCAGGCAGTTTACAAGTGTCTCGTGGCTGTTACTTTCTGCCCACATGGGGTCTCACAGCCAGCCAAGGATAAGCAGATAACAGGTGTCCTTGCTTGTCTCTCTCGAGTGTGCGTGCAGTCTGCCAGATCTCAGGATTCCTGTAAAAATTCTTGCTGGTCTGTTGCTTGTCCCAACCAGTACTGCAGCCTCTGGAAGCTGTGGTATTGGCCTTCCCCAGTGATTTGCTGATTTGCTCCTGAGATTGCTGTTGTTTGACATAGTCCATGGGGTCTCCCATGAGGCTCCCGAGTCAACTGGGCCCTCTTTGTTGGCCCCGGGACTGAGTGTCCTCAAGGCTCCTGTGCCGCTGAGCTCGGGTAGGGGGATGGAAGCGGCCCCAAGTGAAAGTATCACAGACAGTGCCATTCTAAGGTTTCGTAGTTTTTTCTCGAATAAACAACTCTCAGTTAACCTTCGGTTAATTTCTGGAATTCTTAAATGGTGGTTTCTGATGGTCTCGTCCAGTTTTATCACTGCCTCCTAGGTTGCAGTTTTGCCAAGGTCCTCATTCCACCTTTCAAGAGGTGGGCTGAATATTGCCGATTTCATGTTATTTTCTGGATATGTAGAACACTAATATACCTCCAAAGTCTAACCCATACTAGAAGGTCTACTGCTTCCCTCCTTCCCTCCTTCGCATCTTCCTTATTCCTTCCATCCTGATTCTCCACCCCTCCGAAGTAACCAGGTTCAGTACTCTCTGGTGGATTTTGCACATGTGATGGGGTGTGTATGTTCTTTATCAAACATACGTGTTTATTTTCTCATTTCCCCTTCTTTATTCCAAAAACAGGTGGTACTCTATATATGTCCTTTTGTACTTTGCTTTTCTCGCTTAAAACCACCACCTAGAGTGCTCGCTTTGGCAGCACATATACTAAAATCACCACCTAGAAATCATTCAGCATCCACTCGTGGAGAGCTCTGTCCCTCTTCATTACAGTGCCACAGCGCTCCTCAACGCGTGCGCACTGTGGTCCCGTCGACCAGTCTCTGAAGCTTGTCTGTGTACGTGGCTTCCTCGTAGCAGCTACGCTCCCCACTCTGCGGCCAGAGTTTGGGTTAGTTTCCGACATTTTATAATTGCAAATAAAATGCTGCACTGAATAATCTTATGCATATTTTTACATTTTGTTAGAGCTATACCCTTAAGGTAAATTCCTAGGAGTGGGATTGCTAGGTTGGAATACAAATACACATTTAGATTTGTTAAATATTGCCGAATTCCCCTCCCCGGGAGTAGCGCCATTTTGCACTCACACCAGAGGATGTGAGACTGTTCCACACAGCCTCGCCATGGGAGTAGGTTATCGATATTTTGAATTTCTATTGATCTGATAAGGGAAAACTGATATCTTGATTTAACTTTAGCTTGCATTGATTTTTTTGAGTGAAATTGCAATCTTTTCATAAGTTTAAGGGCCATTTTTATATATAATTTCCTGAGCTGTTGATACCTTTTGCCCATTTTTCTGTAAACATCTTGGTCCTTTACTTCTTCAGTTTTACGTTTCGTGTCTGTCGTAACCATGAGCCTTCTGTTGGTGATATATGCTGCAAAGATTTCCTTCCATTTTGTCATTTGCCTTTTAACTTTAAGGTACTTTTATTTCTATGCAAAGGGTTTATTTTATTATACCTGTAGTCAAATTCACTGATCTTCTCTTATGACATCTGGATTTTTAATCAGAGTCAGGAGGCCCTTTACTATGTGTAGTTTATAGAGGAATTCATTCTGTTTTATCCTTATATTTGTGTAGTTCTGTCAAGGGGGTATCCATCCGCAGTATCTTCATGAGAGCTTTTAATAGGAATGGTTGATAAACTCTTAGATGTAATCATATGTTTCCTCTTAAACCTATTAATATGGGGAAATATTTAGAATTTTTGCATCAGCATTCACAAATATTATGGGACTTTTATTTTCATGCTCTGTGTTTATCAGGTTCATGTATCAGTGTTACACTTTAGAAAGTATTTGGAAGCTTTCCTTCATTTTCTGTGCTCTGAAACAATATATATAGTATTAAGACTCTCCAGTTTCTAAAAGGTTTTGGTAGAATTCCCCTGTGAAACCAACTGGATATGGCACTTTCTCTCAGGGTAATTCCTTGGTAACTTTTTCTACTGATTTTTTTGGAAATCAGTGTGCGTAAGCTTTCTATTTCTGCTGAGATCAATTTTAGATAAACTGTATTTTGCAAGGAAGTTATCCATTTCATCTGGGTTTTGCAAATTCTTTGCATAGAAGTGTACCAAGTAGTCTATCATTATTTTAAAAATTTCCTTCACAGCACTTTCTCTTGTTGTTTCTTTTGTATGTTTGTGCTTTTTCTCTTTGCTCCCTAATTAAATGGTAGTTTGTCTATTTTATTTCTTTCATGTAACCAGGATTTTTATTATGTTAATTTGGTCTAGTATTTTACTGTTTTCTGCCTCATTAGTTTCTTTTATCTTTGTTATTTCCTTCCTCGTGCTTTCTTTGATTTACAGTCTCTCTCTTTTTTTTTTTTAGCTTTTTCAATTGGTAGTCTGTGTATTTTTATTTTTATTGATCTGTGTATTTAGACCTATAAATGTGTGCTCAAAAAAGTATATTTTCTATTGTCATGGCGTAGGGTTCTCTCTATATGAACACAAAAGACCTACCTTATGGATTATGTTCTTCAGATTTTTTATGTCCTTTCCTTTTAGTCTACTTCGGTTGCCATATGAATGTGGGATGTTAGACTCTCCCATCACTAATGTGTTTATATTTGCCCCTGCATATCTGGTAGTTTCTGTTTTATATGGGTGGTTGCTGTGGTATTTGTTACATAGTTTTCCATAATCGTTAAAACTTCATTATGAAATACAGCTTTTAGCATCATGAAGGATCCTTATTGGTCTCACTTAATGCTTTTTTAGCATTAATTATTCATTTTTCTGCTATCAGAATCATAACCCCTGCTTTCTTGGTGTTGACCCTTACCTGGTAAATCTTTATTCATTCTCGTATCTTTCAGCCGTTTCAATCACTGAATTTCAGATGTCTCTCTCTCTCTCTCTCTTTTTTTTTTTTTAAGTTGCATAGAGTTGGATTTTGCTTTCTAGGCCAATTTTGAATGTATTTTCTTTTAAGAGGCACGTTTTTTATTGTCATTTATCAATACAACTGATCTGCCTGTATTATGCCGTATTGCAGTTGTTGCCTGAATTACGTCTTACTGATTTTGTTGCTCTGTTCCGTGTGTCTGCTCTGCTTTTGCATTAATTATTTCAGTATTTAAGAATGTTTACATCTTCTTTTTCCTGGTGGATTCCCTCGTATCACTAGTTTTGTTCTGGTTTAATACCTCTTTCTCTTACTCAGGCGTATGTTGTTTGGTGGGCCGGTTTGAACTGATTCCTAGCTGTCATGTATGTAAGTCATATGTTCTGTATACTGTATCTACTGTCTACTATTTTCTCACTCCCTCTTCATTCTCTCAGATTTGTATTCTATTTTGTCAGAACACAGGATGTCCATATATTATTATTCAGCCATGACTCTATCTGGGTCTTCGTGTGTAGTTAAATATACAAATCATTCACCATCACTGCCCTTGCCAGAGCTTTCTAATGTTCCAATGGTGGCACATAGCTCATCCTCTGGTAAGTTCCTGAGCAAGGACATGTGTGTACAATATTTGTACACACGTAAGTCTGCTTTTCCATCTCTTTGATATAGGAAGGTCAGCTTGGCTGAGTAGAAAATCCTTGGTATGCACTTCCTTAAGTTTTTTGAAAATGTTGTTCCACTGTTGTCCTGCTTTCTGTCCTGTTTTTGATAAGTCTGTTGCCAGCATGCTTCTCTTGCCTCCAGAAGTTATTTCATCTTTTTGCTTGGGGGCCATCTTCATTTGTAAAGTCTTATAGTTTTACTCGGAAATATCTCAGAATTGATTACTTCTAGATAAATTCCCTGGTACCCACATGGTACCAGAAATGCAAGAGTTCAATTGTGGTTCTTTTTAAGATTTTATTTATTTGAGAGACAAAGTGAGTGAGGGAGAGAGTGCATGAGAAGGGGCAGAGGGAGAGGGAGAGGGAGAAGCAGGCTTCTTGCTGAGCAGGAAGCCCGAGGCGGGCCTCGATCCCAGGACCCCCAGGATCATGACATGAGCTGAAGGCAGACGCTTCACCAACTGAGCCACCCAGATGCCCCGCAAGAGTTAGATTTTATTTTACTTACAGAAATTTCCTTAGATAAGGTTTTAAATGTTATTTCTGTTGTATTATTTTTATTTCCTTCTTTAGAGACTTCAGTGATATGAATGTTGGGCTTCCATTAATCACAGCCACTGTCTTTTTATTGGTTTATGTCTCTGCTTCTTTGAAGTCTTCTGTGCCTCCTCTATTTTTTAATGAAGTGGTGCTCAATAATGTAAATTGATTATTTTAAAGTCAAGCAATTCAGTGGCATTTAGCACATTCACAATGATGTGCCTGTTGTTTATATCATATCTAACAATTTATTGCCAGATCCAAGGTCATATGATTTACCCCTAGGTCTTCTAAGAAACTTATGGTTTTAGCTCTTATATTTGTATATAAGCTTTTATTTAGCTCTTGTATATGGTGTGAGGAGGGGGTCCAACTTCATTCTTTTGCCAACTTGTCCCAGCACGATTTGTCAAAGAGACTGTTCTTTCCCATTGAATAGTTTGACACCATGTTGAAAATCAGTTGACCATGTATGTGAGGGTTTATTTCTCGTGTCTCCATTCTATTCCATGGATCTGTATGTCTGTCCTTATGCCACTACCACACTGTTTTGATTACTGTAGTTCTGTGTAAGTTTTAAAAGTGGAAAATGTGAGTCTTCCAACTTTCTTTTCAACACTGTCTTAGCAATTTAGGTCCCCTTGCAATTCTGTAAACATTGTAGGATCAATTTTCCCATCTCTGTTTTTTAAAAAGACCATTAGAATTTGGGTAGGGATTGCATTGACTCTGTAGATCACTGAGTAATACTGTCATCTTGACAATAATAAATCTTCCAATCCATGAACATGGATGCTATTGTAAATGGGACTCAAAAATCATTTTCCTTCTCAGATTGTTCATTGCTCCTGGATAGAAACACATGATTTTCTGCGTGTTGACCATGTGCCCTGCAAACTTCACTGAACTCACTTAGTAGCTCTAGTAGTAGTTTTTCTTATCTTTTTTTTTCCTTTTCCTTCTTTTGAGGATTCTTTGGGATTTTCTATATATAGGATTATGTCATCTATGAATAAAAATAATTTTACTTCTTCCTTTCCAATAGATGCTATTTATTTATTTATTTATTTATTTATTTATTTATTTATTTATTTATTTATTTTTGCCTCATTGCTATAGCTAAACCTTCCAGTACATTGTTGAAAAGCAGTGGTAAAAACAGGCATTCTTGTCCAGTTCCTGCTTTGAGGGGGCAAGTTTTCAGTCTTTTCACCTTTGAGTATGATGGTAGCTGTAGGTTTCCCATAAATGTTCTTTATCATGTTGAGGAAGTTCCCTTCTATTCCTATTTTTCTGGGAATTTTTATCCTGAAAGGTCACTGGATATTGATTTCTGCCTTGGAGGTGCTCGTGTGTGTGTGTGTGTTTTTTTTTTCCACTGTCTTTCAATGTGATGTATTATACTGATTGATTTTTCTTATGTCAAATCACCCTTCCATTCTTGAGATAAATCCCACTTGGCCGTGGTGCAAAATCTTCTTAATACACCGCTGGATTTGGTTTACTGGTATTTTGTTGAGAGGTTTTGCATCTCTAAGGATATTGGTGTCTAGCTTTCTTGTGGTATACTTGTTTGGCTTTGACATCAGGGTAATACTAATTTTATAGAATGTATAACAAAGTGCCCCCCCTTCTTTTATGTTAGAGTTTGAGGATTGGTGTTAATTCATCTTTAAATGTTTGGTATAATTCACCAGTGAAGCCACCATTTCCTGGACTTCTCTTCCTTAAGAGTTTGTTGATAACTGATTCATTTTACTTGTTGTATATCTGTTCAGAATTTCTGTTTGTTCTGGAGCCAGTTTTGGTACTTTGTGTGTTTCTAAGAATTTGTCCACTTCATCTAGGTTATCTAATTTGTTGAAGTATGACTATTCATAGTATTCTCTTATAATTCTTTTTATTTCTGTAAAGTCAAGTGTAATATTCCTACTTTCATTTACTATGTTATTTATATTCATTGTCTCTAATTCTTTTCTTAGTCATTCTAGCTAAAAGTCTGTCGATTTTGTTGATTGTTTCAAAAATAGCCAACTTTTTGTTGAGTCTGTTGTTTTCCTGTTTTCTTGCATCTCTCACCAGTCTCATATTTATTATTTGCTTCTTTTGGCTAACTGTGGGTTTACTTTCCTTTCCTTTTTCTAGTTCCCTAAGCTGTAAAGTTAGGTTAGTGGAGATCTTTTTTCTTCGTAATGTGGAAATTTGCAGGTATAATTTTCTCTGAGCACTGCCTTCACTGCATCCATGTCTGGGTATGTTGTGTTTTCATTTTCATTTATCTCAAAGTATTTCCTAATTTCCCTTATGATGTCTTCTTTGACCCATTAGTTTTTAAACAGTGTTTGAGTTAGTTAATTTCCACATATTTGTTAGTTTTCCTTCTATTCTTGATTTCTTGCCTCCTTCCATTTTGGTTAGAGAAATACTTCATATGATTTTAATTTTTTAAAATTTACTGAGACTGCCTTGTGGCCTAACATGTGGTCCATCTTGGATTCTATTCCATGTGAACTTGAGAAGAATGTGTATTCTGCTATTGTTGGATGGAGCGTCCTCTATATATTAAGTGTAGTTGGTTTATAGTGTCGTTCAAGTTTTCTGTTTCCTTGTTGATCTTCCATCTGGTCCTTCTATCCATTACTGAGTGTGAGGTATTGAAATTTGCAACTATTATTAGAGAACTGTCAGTGTCTCCCCTCGATTCTGTCAATGTTTGCTTCATATATTTTGGAAGCCTGTGGTTCAAAGTATATATATCTGTATTTGCTGTGTCTTCTTGATGAATTGACTCTTTCCTCAATATATAGTGTCCTTTGTCTCCTGTAACAATTTTTGACTTAAAGTCTATTTTCCATGGTATAAGTACACCACCCCAGCTCTCTGCTGGATACTATTTGCGCAGAATACCATTTCCCATTCTTTCACTTTCAATCTATTTGTGTCTTTAGATCTAAAATGAGTGTCTTGTAGACAGTGAGAAATTGTATAATTTCTTTTTATCCATTCTGTCAATATCTTTTGATTGAAAATGTAATCCATTTACATTTAGTGCAATTACTGACCAGGAGGGGCTGCCATTTTGCTATTTTTTTGTATGTCTTATACCTTTGTTTGTTTCTCATTCCTCTTTTACTGCCTTCTCTTGTGTTTAACTAATTTTTTTAGTAGGCTACAATTATTCTCTGTCCTGTTATGTATCTATTTTTTAGATATTTTCTTGTTACCATGAGTAGTACATTTAACATCCTAAACTTAGAAAGCTATACTTTGAACTGATACCAGCAGCTTCAATAGCATACAAAACACAGCTTCTGCAGAGCTCCCCTTCATGGTGTTGTCACAAATTATATCTTTATACATTGTATTCCCAGTTACACAGATGTATAATTGTTTTATGTATTTGTTTTTTAAGTCATATAGGAAATAAAGGGGAGTTATAAACCAAAAGTACAATGATACTGGTTTTTATGTTTCCCCTTGCAGTTACCTTTTCTGGAATGCGTTATTTCTTTGTATGACTTTGAGTTACTTTCTAGTGTCCTTTCACTTTGGCCTGAAGAACTCTCTTCAGCATTGTTTGTAGGGTAGGTCTATAGTGATGAACTCCCTCAGCTTTTGTTTCTCTGGGAATATCTCTACTTTCCCTTTGGTGTTTTTTTATTTTATTTTGTTTTAATTCTGGTATAGTTAACATACAGTGTTATATTAGTTTCAGGCGCACAGTAGTGTCCCTCTATTGTCGAGAGATAATTTTACTAGATATAAAATTCTCGACTCATTTTTCTCCCGGCACTATAAAAATGTCATCCCACTCCCTTCTGGCCTCCATACTTTCTGATGAAAAATCTGACGTTAATCTTACTTACTTACTAATCTTACTTACTTAGATCCGTCATGTCTCTCACTCTTTTCATGGCTCTGTCTTTGTCTTTTAACAGTTTGATTATGATGTGTTCCTTGGAGTTCACTGAGCTTCCTGGATGTATAGATTACATGCCTTCAAGAAATTTGGAAGTTGCCAGCTAATTTTTTCTCAAATATTCTTCCTGCCCCTTTCTCACCTCTCCTTCTGGGATTCTGATTATGGATATCTTAGTATGCTTGATGGTATCCCACAGGTTCTTAGGGTCTGCTCCTTATTCCTTCAGATTGTTTTTCCTCCCATTCCTTAGACCAGATAATTTCAATTGATTGACCTCTCTTCGTGTTCACTGATTCTCTTGCCCGTTTAAATATGCTAATGAAACCCTCTACTGAGTTTTTCATTTCAGATATTATGCTTTGCAGTTCCAGAATGTCTGTTTAATGATCTTCATTTATATTCTCTATTTGTTCACGTATTGGTCTCCTGGTTTCCTTCATGCTCTGCCTACAATTTCCTTCAGTTCTTTTGAGCATATCTGAGAAAGTGGGTTGAAAGTCTCTGTCTAGTAAGTTCAATGTCTGTGCCTCCTCAGGAACATTATCTGCTCATTTCTTCTGTGAGTGGGCCATACTCTCTGTTTCTTTACATGTTTCATCACTTTTTCTTGGAAACTAGATATTCTAAACATTATATGTAGTATCCCCAGATACCAGGTTCTTTCCCTTCCTTAAGATTGTTTTTGTCTTGCTGTGGGCTATAGCTTTTTAGTGACTTCTAACCTAATTTTGTGAAATCTGTAAACTTTGTCACGTTTGGTGTCTGAAGTCCCTGTTCCTTCAGCTCCTGCTCAGCTTGTATTTTGACAAAAGGTTCCTTGAGTGCCAGGGGTCAGGAAAACAGAGGGAGAAGGGGGGGGGAGAGGGGAAAAAATAAAAGAATTCTTCCAGTCTTTGCAGGTTGGCTTTGTGTGGGGGCACTGGGACATTTGTCCAGGCTGTTTACAACTCTGCCTTAGCTGTCACTTCCTGTTGGAGATGGGCAGAGAGCTCAGCTGGAGGGGACTATTCAACACATGCATCCTGCCCTGGGCATGCGCTCGGCCTTCTCAGTTACTCAGTGTATACAGTGGCCTGATTTGTCCAGAGGGAACGATTTCTCCAGCTTTTCTTCCTAGGCTTTCTGTGCTCTTCTGTGTACCTCAACAACAACCTCTCCCCATGTGGCTGGAATTTGTTGGACTCCCTCACGGTGTTTTCAGGGAATGCCCATCAGCTTTCGCTTCTCTGCTCCTTCCAGAACCAAGGATCAGGGTCCCATGCTGGAAATGTGGACTGCCATCATTAAGCTGCCACCGAGTGGGGGTCAGGGCGTTCTGAGGGCAAGTAAAAATGCCACCGTGCCCCTCCCACTTTCTTGTTGCCTCTTTCCTGACTGTTCTCTAGTTCTGACAGGTTTGGGCTTGATTTTTCGATGCCTCTGTGAAGGGAAGGGTCCTTGGAGGTACATACTCCTCTGTTTTTGCCCAGTTCACTCACTTCCCTCCGAACCTTTGACAGAACATCTTAAACCTCCATCTCCTGACTCTGTAGCCAGAGGCTGGCAGTGATGGGAGGTGGTTAGAGCGCTGTTCAAATCTGGCCCATTTCTATGCTCACAGGCGATCGGAAGGCCATGGTGTTCTGTCTCCTCATGCTGCCGAAGGCATGCTCCGTCTATGGTTTTACCGGCACTTCTTGGTTTTAGAGTTTGGGGGAGGTTTGAGACCAGAGGGAAGGGAGCAGCATGCCGCTGGTCTCCGGGCCTGGCTGGACGTCTGCTGGAGGCAATGCCTTTTCCTCCATGCGCCCGTCTAAGCCATCAGCAGATTCTCTCAGCTCTCCGGACCTTGCCCACCTCTGGCCTCCCCTGCAGCCCCCTTCCGCAGCCACGCTGCTGCTGTCTCTGGGCCTGGATGGTTGGTCTTCCCTCTTCACTGGTCATTCAGTTTCTGTCCCTGCCTCCTCCTGCCCATTCTTCACACAGCAACCCAAGGGAATTCTTTCAATATAAAGTGGACCTTGCTGCTCTCCTACTTAAAATGCTCCCATGGCTTCCTGTCACCGTGTCTTGGGTCAGTTCCACTGGATACAGAGCCCAATTCAGGAATCCTTGTGCAGTGCACTTTATTGAGGGTGAGCTCCGTGGCGGGCAGCTGGGAAGCTGCATAGAGCACTCCTCAGAGCTGCCCCAGCAGCTGCTAAGGGAGCTAGGGTATTGATCTCTCTGCCGGGGGGGGGGGGGTGCTTCCCTGGAGGGGGTCCACCCCACTCTCACTTCTGGCCCAGCCTGTGTGTGGCTGCACAGGCCCTGAGGTCAGAGAGAGTGCTCACATAAGCAGCAGGTCCCAGAGAGTAGGGACGGCGTGTGTCGTTTACTGCTGTGTCCCCTCCGGGAAGCTCTGCCAAGCTGCCTGACCTGCGCAGGGCTTCGAGAACATCAGCCCAATGGCCCCCGGTCTCTGGAACCGACCGGCTCTTAAGTAAAGCATCATCCTGTTTGCCCATGTGTTCTCTGATGATTGGAAATTCCTCATGTTCAACCAGTTTGACTCCTGGGCCCACAAAGAGGCCGGCAGCATTGGAATGGGGCCCCTGCGGCCATAGCGGGCAGATGCCACTACGTCTCTTCACGACACAGTGGGGTCCGTGTGAACTTGGGGGATGCAGGGGTGGGGGGCGGCCATAGCCGAGTTCCCCTCAGGGTCCCCTGCCCTCTCCCTGCCCAGCCCTCCTGCAGCCAGCAGGGACAGGGTGGGGGAGCCAGGCTGAGTTGATTATTTTTGACATCAGTTGTTAACATAATTTTGACGTTAAGCCTCCCCCCAGCTCTGGGGTGGCTCTGACTGTGTCCAGGCTCCAGCTTGGGGAGCCGTGGGGAGCCTCTCAGCCCCAGATCTGGCCTGGCTGGGAGGCGGCCTGGGAAGGGACCTGCGTTTCTCAAGCCCGCGCCCTCGGGGCCTGGGGGTGGGGCCCCAGCAGATGTCTGGATTTGGTAGCCAGGGCCTGGAGCCGGATGCTGAGAACGAGGCCTGCAACTCATTTCCCCATTAAACATTCTGAGAACATCTGCACTGGTTTCCAAGGCTTCTCCCTCACTAATTGCTCTGATTATTGTGTGAAGTGAGGCTCTGGCACGTTTCCGTGATGTTGTGATGAAGGTGAAAAGATCGCTCTTAATTAGATTAAAAACATTTTTTTCTTCCTCTGTAATTTTGCCTTGAAAATCAAGGCCACTTTTTTGTTTTCTTCATCCAAAGACCTCCAGAAACTTTCCTCCCCACCTCTCCAGAGGTTTCTTGGGAATGTCCTGTGAGCTCAGCTCTTGGAGAAGACAGTGCTTAGCCCAGATTCCATTGTATATTAGCGTTTCCCGGGGCCGTTCTTGCTGCCGGGAACCAGCCCCTGAAACTGTGTCCTGGGAGGCTGGGACAGTGACTTCCTGGAGCACGGGGACCCCAAAGGGTCGCAGAGTTGTGTGGGTGGCTGTGTTGCTCCCTTTTTGCTTCCTGTACGGGCTCGGGCCTGACCCTGTCCTGGCGCTGTGGCCACCCGTCCTCCCCAGCGCCCCCGCCATTCAGACCCCACCCCGGGGTGCGCAGCTCGTGTGTGCGGGGGCCGGGGAGCTCTGGTGGGAGGGGACGCGTGGGCCGAGGGTCCTCCGTGTCCTCCACTCGGGGTCCCCAGGACAGGCCGGGACGGCCAGGGTCGCCTCTGCCCTTGACTCCCTGGTGGCCGTTCTGCTCCTGTCAACTCTATGTGCACATCCCCGACTGGACAGGAGGTCCGGCATGTTCCACGGTCGGCGCCAGTCATCCTGTCACGCAGGGCGCGGACAGGGCCTCGCAGAAGGCGTGGAGAGGGCGGATGCGCATCCCAGCAGGAGGAGGCCAGGCACCGGCTTTCAGGAGCCCCTTTGTCCCCTGTGCATCCCCGAGCTCTCCTGGGACCTCGACCCCCCAGATCCCTCCCTTCAGGCTCATGCCTCACCGCCGTTTGTTACACACATTCCCGAGGGCACTGTCCTGGTAACAAATTATGGAACCCCAAACTCAAGCGAGCTGAAGCACAAAAGGGACATTTTTTGGCCCGTACATCTGGACCCAGCTGTTTCAGACACAGCTGGACCCCGGGGCTGGGATGATCTCGCTTGCTTGTTCTCACTCTCCCCCTCCGGGGCTCTCCCCTCACCCGCCTTGCTCCCTCTTCTGCTCTCCCACTCCCTCTCCTCACTGCCCTCCCCCCACCCCCCCACCCCCCCGTGCACAGGGACAGGATGGGGACAGCTGCAGCCTCAGGCAGCCCCTTCCCAAGGGCACAGGACGGCCACCAGCTCAGCAAACCCGGCAGACAGAGGCCACCTCTTTCCCCCCTTGTTCCTGCCGGAGTCTGGGGCCAGGCTCTCGTTGGCCCCAACCAGGGTACGAGCCATCCCCAGGCCTGGGCCACGGGCCCCTGTTGGGGACAGCCCGTGGCTGCCCGAGCCCTGCGGCCTGGGAGTGGGGAAGGGGCAGCCCCCTGAGGACGATTCAAGAAGCTCTTCCCAAAGCCAGGCCTGGCTGCTGGGCAGGCGAAAACAACAGGTGTCCCCTCAAGCAAGGTATTTTCCCGGCGGAACTGGGTACCAGCTGGGAATACAGTCCCGCTCCACCGCTCGGCCTGTTCCCTGCAGCTGTTGTGGGGATGACTTCTGCGCTTTCTGTCCATGCTCCTTACTCCTCGCCTCTGAGTGCAGACGCAGGTGGCGGCCGGGCTGGCTCAGGGTCTGCGGGCCGGGCACAGGCAGCTGTCCGCATGCCCGGGGAGGGGGTTCCCGTTCACAGTGCTGGATCTGCAGGGCTTTGGCAAATCCGCCAAGAGGGCTGGATTTCGGGGAGGGAGGGTGGCGAGGGGGCTCTGGCTCGGGAAGGACAGGGGCAGCTTCTGTTTATCCCCATGGGACAGGCCGGCCCAGGGACCGTGCCTGTGCCTGAGCGGCGAGGGCCAGGGCCGGGCACACGGGAACCCCATGCCCGCCTACCCCAGGCAGGGAGAGCCGGCAGAGGACGCGGGTTACCCCTGGGGGGCTGCACAGGACTTGAATCAGTCACAAGGGATGGCGGGGAAGTTACCAGGGAGACTGTCCCCAGGGTGGAGGGCAGGGGGCAGTGGGGCCAGGGGAGGGAGGGTGGGCTGCAGCCTGGCTGTGGGTCTGACTTGCTGCTGCAGGTCCCACTTGTCTGCGGGACCCAGGGCACAACGTGTTACCCTTCCGACCCTCAGTCTGCTCCTCTAGAAACAGGGATGGAAGCCGCCACCCCGTGGAGCTCTTGTGACGATGGAATGGGGTCACCCTCAAACCACAGTGGAGGAATGCGAGGCCCCCTCCTGCACCTCGGAGGAGCTGGGCGAGTCCCGGCGTTGAGGTTGACCCAGTCTGGCCGCATGGCCTGGCGCTCCCGGCGGGGTGGGAGCCTTCCACAAACAGCTGCCTCTCCGGCGTGCAGAGGTGCCGTCCCAACTAGAAAACACGACGCGTGAAGGAAGGACACGAAAGTCACCCGGCGTCTCTTTCCCCAAAACCCAGACACACTGAACATTTTGGTCTATTTCCTTCCAGTCTTTCTTCGTGCCCGTATTTTTTTTTTTTTTTTTTTTTTAAAGGAACTTGACATCGGCCTCCTGAGCAGGGCTGCCGGCTGGGAAGGAAGCTGCTGTGTTCGGTTCTGTTCTCCGGAGGGAGGGCGCGGCTTGGCAGCCCGTGTCACCAGCTGTGCCGGTCGCCACGCCAGAGGCTGCGCTCGCCATCCCAGACCTCCCATTTTCCTAGAAAACAAAATTGTTTTGTTCTGCCCTGAACACTTCGGCCCAGATTCTGGCCTTGACAAGGCAAAAGCAGCAAGGAATGACAGCATCGGAACATGGGGCTGTCTTCACGCAAGTGCGACTTCCTCATCGCCAGGACACCGTGGGCTCTTCCCTGGGGGCCGGGTGTCCTGGCGGTGCTGCCCAGGCGGGTGCTCGGTGGGCTCGTGGGCTCCGCCTGCTCCGTGGCTGGGAGGCCAGGGCTGTGGGTTGGTTGTCTTGTCCCATCTCGGGCTCCTTGGAGGGTGGGGGCCACAGGCTGGCTCTCCTGGGCCCTGGCACCTGCCCCCAAGCCCGTGCCTGAAGGGGGCAGCGTGCGGCCATATCTGCTGAGGACGCGAGGCCCCCATCCCCCAGACTCCCTGCACCTCCTGCTGCAGCTGTGACAGCCGCGGGAATCAGGGGGGTGGTCCGTGGGCCCCCCCCTCCCGGCCACTGCCTGCCCGCCATGGGGGAGGGAGGCAGACCCCGCAGTCTCTGACACAGACACCGGGCAGAGCAGTTTGGAAAAACACACCTGTGGAGCCTCTCTTTGCCCCTCGCTGCGGGGCCCCTTGTGCTGTTCCCAGGATTAAACCAATCAGCACACATTCTTCTCTGACAGGTGCAGGCCCCTCCCGCTGCGGGCAGCCAACGGATGTGCACAGTTTAATTTCCTAAAACACCAGGGCTGGGCCTTTCCCAGGGGTCAGGTGGCTGCCCCCCCCGCCCCGCCCAGCCCGCGGGCTCTGGAGATGGCACTCGTCATCTTGGGCGTTTAGAAAGCAGCCCCGCTTTCCAGCCACCATCCTGCCCCTTCTTCCCTTCTGTATACAAGTGATGCAGATGTAAAAATATGTATTTGTGTTCTTTTTCCTTTCCTCCTTTTTTTTCTTTTTTGAAAGAACATTTGAATCCTGGACGGAGTTTCAGCTCTGTCACTTGACAACTGTATAATATAACCCAGGGTACTTGAATCTCAGCCCCGAGTCTCTAAAATGGAGGCGGCCAGCTCCCAGGCCTGTGAGCCTTTGAATGTCCTCGCATTCCTCGAGGCTTACCGGTCACTTTCCTGTGCTCTCTGGGAATGTCATGGGCAGAGAGCTCTTCTCCCTGGTGTGACTAAGTCATGTCTGCGCAGTTTCCTGCTGGAAGTCTGCCCCTCACCCCCACAGGCCGTGAGCTCCCCGCGTTTATTTACATCTCCCTGATTGCGAGGCAGGCACAACACTTTTGCGTGTGTCCTCCAGCCGTCCGGATCCTTCTTTGCCGATGTGCTTCGTTGCTGCCCACTGTTCATTACGTGCTTTATATTTTCCCTGTTGATTTGCATGAGTTCTTTCTCTGTGGCGCGTGCGCCTCTTCCATGGTCATCTTTTCACTCCTGAAGGTGTTGTTTGCTGATGAGGCCTTGATTTTAAGTGTGGTTGAATCCATCGGCCTTTTCCCATACGGATATTGTTGAAGTCTTAGGAAACCCTTCCAAACTCTGAGGTTATGGAGATTCTTCTAGATTCTTGTAGATTCTTCTGGGTTCAGTTCTAAAGGCTTTAGAGTTTTTGCTTTTCTCCATAAGTCTTCAGTCGCCCAGAATGCCGAGGATGAATTTTTGGTATACAGCAGGAGGGGTCCAATTTAACGTTTCTCCCACACGGACAGCCGACTGTCCCCAAACACCCTCTCCCACCCTGTGCCGGCCACCTCGGATTCGGGGAGAGCGTCCCTGGGCATGCAGGCTATTTCCCGATGCGCCATCGTGTCCTGCCAGACTGGCCGCCTCTCTCTGTATCTGCAACACCCGTCTCACAGGCCACAGCTTTGTAGGAAGTGTGGGTGTCTGGTAGAGCGAATGCTCTTAGCTCGCTGTTCTTCGAGAATATTGGCAATTCTTGGCTTTTTGCATTTCCAGATCAATTTTAGAATCCGGTGCCAGGTTCCAACACACAAACCTTATGATTTCTATAAGGTTCGAGGCGGAGGATCTTTTCACCATTGAGTCTTCTAATCAGCGGAACAAAAGTCTATTTCTCCCCTTAGTTAGGTTATGTCTTCTTGAATGGCTCTCATTAAGGCCTAATCATCTCTCCTTAGGGTTCTTGTATATCCTTGATTAGATACTGAAAAATATTCTGTCTATTGTATACAGGATTTTTTCGTTTGTTCTTTTGATTTGGGGTTGCTGGGGTTTTGTTTTGGTTTGGTTTGGTTTGTTTTTTTTCTGATTTCAAAATACATTTTCGATTTACAGGAGAGGCAAAATAGTACAGAGAGTCCCTGTATACCTTTTACCAGCTTCTGCTAATGTCAGCACCTTATATAACCGTGGTATAATTGCTAAAACTGAGAAATTACCGTTGCAGCAACACTATTATTAAGCTACAGTTTAGTTCGTTCATTTGGATCTCCCCAGTTTAACTACTGTCCTTTGTTCCAAGATCCATCAATTACGGTACATTTATATTCAACAGGTCTCGGGGTCTTTTCTGATCTGTGAAACCCCCTCTTCAGTCCTTCCTTGGTTTTTGTGACCTTGGCATTTTTGAGGAATACTGGCCAGGTGTCAGCAATTGGGCTTGTCTGGTATCTCAGGGTGAGACTGGGGTTATGGGTTTGCGGGTGCAGAAGTGAGATGCTTTGCAGAGTGCATCTCATCGTGAGTTCACGACATCAACAGGATTTGTCACTGGTGCTGCTAACCTTGACCCACGGAGCTGAGGTTGTGTCACCCCTTCCCCTTTCTGTAGCCTGGCCGTGGAAGCGAGTCACTGAGTGCATGGTCCTCAAGGGGAGGGGCCCGGTGCTCCACCTGCTGCTGGACAGGGTGAGACAGTGTCGGTGAACCTGTGTTAGGACCAGCCCAGCCGTCAAGAGATACCCGAGGGAGATGCTCTGAAGTCTCGCCTTCATGTTCCACCGACTGCTTTGAGCATTCATCTGTGGAAGACCTATCCCTCTCTTCCAGTTATTAGTTCGTATCAGGATGGATTCAGGGATACGTGTGTTTTGAGCTCTAATTCGATACTACTGTTATTTATTTTGCGGCTCAAACTGCTCTGGCTTTGGCCACCGGATCGGGAGCCCTTTGGGTTAGTTCCTGTGCCCACTCGATATAAACCCCCCATCCATTCTGAGCATCCCCTTCCTTCCCAGCAATCAGCAGTAACCTCAGGCTCCTCGTGCATCTGCCCTGCCCCGGCCCTAGACTTGTCCTCAGCCAGAGAGTGCTGGTTCCTCCAATCGGAAAGCAGATGGTGTTGAGAAACCAGGATCTGGCCCTGGGGGTGCTCGTGGCTCCCGGGTTGTCACTGCTTCCAGGGCCTCTCTGTGGACAGAACGAGGAAATATATGTACGTCCGTAACCCAAGGATACGCAGGTGTCTATAGGAAGTGCAATACGAGTTCCTACTGCAATTTCCGGCCATGGGGTCATTTGTACCCCACCCCCAGTGACACACACTCTGTTTGCTACTGCATTTCTCCGAGAATGAGAAACCCGGCTCCGGTTATCAATAATTTATTTACTTATTTGTTTAACCCGTAATTTCCCTACGAGAAGCAAAATTACCAACTAGAGCCCTGTGTTTATGACGGTCCAAAGATGGTTTCCCAAGGCTCAGGAAGCTTCTCCCCATCCATTCCATGGCATGCGGTATGATGTCATACATTCGTCACAGAATTCGCTTGTCCCGGTCTGCTTTCATTCCTAGGATCCTGCAACAGGCTGGTTGATGTGGGTTTTTTTGGTTTTGTTTGTTTGTTTTAGTTTGCATACAATAGAATTCATTCTTGGAGAGAGACAGTTCTGTGGGTTTTGACAAATGCCTGGATTCACGTATCTACCACCAGAGCATCACTGAGAGAAGTTCCACAGGCCTAGAAATTCCCTGATGCAACCCTTTGGAAGTCAAATACTCCCCCTCCCATAAACACGAGCAGCCATTGATCTGTTTTATGTCCTTGCAGTTTTGCCTTTTCCAGAATGTCATAGAAATGGAATCATAGAACATGTAGCCTCTTACATCTGGCTTCTTTCACTGCTTTAGCAAAATGCATGTGAGAGTCACCCATGTTGCTCCATGAATTATTACTTCATTTCTTCTGGTTGCTGGGTGATGTTCCATCGTCTGGCTATAACACCGTTCATTTACCCATTCACCCACCGAGGGATGTCTTGGCTGTTTCTAGGTTTGGGTGATTGTGAGTGAAGTGGCTGCGCACATTTATGTACAGCTTTTTGTGAACGTAAATTTTTTATTCACTTGGGTAAATATCTGGGAGAAGGACTGCTGGATCGCATGGCAGATGCACGGTTAGCTTTATGAGACACCGCCAAACTTGTTTCCAGCATAGCCACATCATTCCACATTCCCACCAGCGGCAGTGAGTTCCAGTTGCTCCACGTCCTCCTGAGTGCGTGGCACGGTCAGGCCTCAAGTTTTGTTTAACAAAATTTAGCCATTCCAGAGGGGCGCCTGGGTGGCTCAGTCAGTGAAGCATCTGCCTTTGGCTCGGGTCATGATCCAGGGTCCGGGGATTGAGTCCCGCATCAGGCTGCCTGCTCAGTGGGGAGTCTGCTTCTCCCTCTGCCCCTGCCCCATGTTCTCTCTCTCGCTCTGCTCTCTCTCTCTCTCAAATAAATAAACAAAATCTTAAAAAAACAAAATTTAGCCATTCCAACAAAGGTGTCGTGGTTGCTCACTGTGGATTTATTTACCTTGCATTTCCCTAACAACTACTGATATTGACCAAACTGAGCATCTTTTTCCATACTTGCTTGTAATCCATTTCTTAGACTGGGTTGGTGGCTTTCCTGCTGTCAAGTTGCAAGAGTTCTTTATATATTCTAGATACAAGTCCTTGGCCAAATAGGAGACGTGGAAACACCTTCTTCAAGTCTGTAGCTTATCTCTGCTTCCCTTAGCAGTGTCTTCTGCACAGCAAATATCTTTAATTTTGATAAAGTCCAGCTTGTCAATTTCTTCCACTCACCGACTGAGCTTGTAGCATTGTACTTCAAAACTCATTGCCAAATCCAAGGCCCGGAGATATTCTTCTGTGTCTTCCTCAAGAAATTTTATATTTTATTTCTTACATTAGTTTAAGATTGCACACAGTACTTTTACACTTCCAGATTGTTGGTGAACGCCCAGAATGTTAGGCATAAATGCTAAATGCATTAAAATTTACACACACAACATTCATACATTTATATAACAAGTAAATTTAGGAGGCAGTCGTATTCCTTTGAAGTGGGAAAATCTTCCTTTTACATAAAGCAAAAGATAGGTGTATCACTTTAGACACATAAAACATTTTCTATGATAAAAACAACCATACTCAAAGGTTAAAAGACCTAAGATAGACTGGGGAAGATTTCTCTACCTTACATGACAAAGGGTCAATATCTTTAATTGGTAAACAATTCCTACAAGTTGACAAGCAGAAATGAGCAAAAGATATGAACAGGCAATTCAGTTCTGCAAGAGGAAGTCCAAATGGCCTCCAAGCCACAAAAGGCCTTCAGCGTAAAAGGAAAAACAGCACCCTCATCTTTCTCCGTGCCTGGTGGGCCCTGGGAAGGGCGCCAGCGGCTGGTGTGGGCATGGACGTGGGTTAGCGGTCACATTCACACACTGTTGAAGTCTGAATTGCTACAGCTTCTTGGGAAAGCACCCTCACACCTGGCCCCAGTGTCAGGTTTTCTTACAAATGGGTGGCGCGTTGGGGCACCTGGGTGGCTCAGTCGTTAGGCATCTGCCTTTGGCTCAGGTCCTGATCCCAGGGTCCTGGGATCGAGCCCCGCATCGGGCTCCCTGCTCAGTGGGGAGTCTGCTTCTCCCTCTCCCACTCCCCCTGCTTGTGTTCCCTCTCTCACTGTGTCTCTTTCTGTCAAATAAATAAATAAAATCTTTAAAAAAACAAAAACAAAAACAAATGGGTGACATGTCATCGCCTCAAAGCAGTGGCTTAAAGCCAGGGGAGCCTCAGCATCTGTCCACCATGGAGTGGCTGAGTGAACTGTGGCAGACATAAGCCACGGACGATTGTCCAACTACCAAAGCATAGCTCCCCATCTGTACACCTGTAGAAAGATGAGATGAGTGTGCCACAGAGTGACGGGGGCAGAGCAGACACGTGCATATATAAAAAAGAGAGTCTCACCTGGTGTCAGCTGTATGATGAGCAGAGAGCGATGAGCTAGGAATCCACTGGGCAGTTGACACAGATGATCTTGGAGGAAGCGGGCCTTCGTGAATCTTTGAGTTGGTGCAATTTTTCCAATGAGAACTTACTTCTTTCACAATAAAATCTTTAAATGGGGAAAAGAAAAATCAGTCCGCGTTGAACATCTGGGGACTGGTAGGTATTCTTACCAGCCCTGAGCACCGGCACCCAGATTGTCAGGGGCGGGTCCGGGAACCTGAGTGTGACATGGGTCCATGGGGGTGAGGTAGTTCGGCGCTTCCTTTGGGGTTTGGGTGGCCGGTGTGGCCCTGTGGCCTGAACAGGGGACCGGGGACTCCAGGGCTGCCCCCTCTCTCCCAGGCTGTGGCTCCTCGTGGGCAGGAGACCACCTTGGGTCTTCACTGATGCAAGGCCCTCTGTCTGCACAAGAGTGATGGCGTGGTGGCGGGAGTCGGGGTCTCTCAGCAGACCTGTGTTTATCAGCTGCGTTTTACTGTTGACCTGAGTGTCAGCTGTGAATCTGGGGACAGGCCTGGACACCTGAGCTCAGCTCAGGCAGTCCTCCCCCTGGGAAGGTGTCACAGGCCTTTGAGGCCTCAGGCACGTGGGGGCCATTTTAACCAGCCCACCCCGCAGATCCTCTGGGTGGAAGCTTCGGGAACCATCCCCACTCCTCACCCAGCTCTGCAGGTGTATGTCTTGTCAGTTTGGGGGAAGCTGTGGGTGTGCAAGTCTGCCCCCCCCGCCCCCCGGCTGGGGTGGCCGGTTGGGGTGGGCGTCTGAGCCCGGCTCTGGGCCACCCTAGGCCCCATCGAGCCTTCCATGGAGGCCTCACGTGCTGTCCCACGCCTTTCCCCACAGTGAAGAAGAGCCCCATGCTGCTGGAGGTGAGCACAGCCCACTTCGTGAGAACCAATAGCTTTGCCGAGGACCTGGACCTGGAGGGGGAGACGCTGCTGGCGCCCATCACCCACGTGTCACAGTGAGTGTCCGCCCGCCCGGCTGGAGGGACATGGGGCTCCGAGGGGCCGCCTTGGTGCCGGCCCGGGGCTCAGGCCTGCTCACGCGGGGCCTGCCACCACTTGCCGCCTGCCCTCAGCGACCGGGGGCCACCCGCCCACTGCCAGGGGCCGGACCTAGTGCCCGGGCACCAGGCAGGGAGGAGAGCAGGGGCATTTCCCGCCAAGTCTGGGAACATGATCCTCTTGTTTTGACTTATGGAAAACCAAACTGATCATTTTCCACTTGTTTTTGTGCCTCGAGCGTCTGAGGAGATTGTTTTTCTCTCCCCTGGCCCCCACCCCCACCCCCCAAAAAAGAGACGACTTTGTTTTTCAGCATTTCCCTGTAGAAGCCCGGCCAGAGCCGCGGGGCAGATGCCGAGCGCTGTCTGCCAGTGGCCTCTGCTGTCCTCAGGGGCTCCTTCAGGTGGAGGAAATGGCTGATTTTCCACGCCTTCCAGTTGGCCTTCCCCCGAGGCCCAGCTGGCCTGGGACGCACGCCCGTCCTCCCCCGCCGTCGCAGCCCTGCCAGGCCAGTCCCCAGGGCCCGGCCGTGGTGTGATTCCCTTGCGAGGGATGAGTCAGTGCTCCCAGCAGAGGCACCCAGTGGTGACGGCGAGTGGTGGGGTCAGTGGGGCACTTGGGCCCATTCTGGCCACCGCCCCGCGGGGGGGTTCCCCCAGACCAGTGTGAGGGTGTGCGCTCCGCTCGGCCCTCCCCCGGCTCGCTTGCTGACACGGTTGTGTCTCCACGCACACATGGAGAGGTCCTGGAAGGGCGTTCGCCTTCCTCCCGGGGTCTTCGCATTGTCCTGAGCCGTGGGCACCTCCGTCGGGGCGCGGCCCTGGGCCGTGGCCTCGCAGATGTCCGAGGAAGCAGGGACCCAGGTCGGGGGGCCTCTTGGCTGCTCAGGCAGCACACTGGTAGAGTCTCGTAGCCAGAATGAGAGAAAGACGGGACCATCTCGGGCTGGTCCTGTGACCAGGCAGGACCCGCTGGCCAGCTTTCCAGGCTCCCCAGGCTCACGGGGAAGTGGGCAGCACCCCATGGCTGGCAGGGTGCCCCCAGGAAGTGCTCCCTGGCTTGGTGGGAGCCGGCCGGCTCACCAGGAAGCAGAGGCGACTCATGCTTATGGACACGGCGCGAGTGGGCTGCAGGGCCCCCATCCGTCCTGGAGATGACTAGACAGGCTTGCTGGATAAGGGGGTGGGAGCGGAGGTGTGAACAGCCGCGCGGGCGGGCGGGCGGGCAGTGCAGGGCAGGCCGGTGCCTGAAGGCAGAATGCTAGCTTACCACTTTGGTTGAGGCCTTCACGGAGTCCAGGGCACAAGAAAGACCACGGAGTGTAACAGTTGGGAGTTCTGTGGCTGGTGTTGCGAGCAACACAGGTGCAGAGCCTGCTCAGAGCCTGCTGGGACCCGCAACCCTCAGGCAGGTGGACACCCCCCCACACCCCAGGCTTACTTGGGCCTGCTGCCCCTTCCTGTGCCCCTAGCCACTCTCCTCCCACTGGAGGCTCTTCTCCTTTGTTCTCTCGGCCGTGGCCGTGGCCCAGCCCCTCAAACACACACACACACGAGGAGTCCCAGCGGGCAGGACAGGGCCACCACCCACCGTCCACGCAGCCGGGTGGTGAGGCCTCACAGGCGCTCTGGCCCTGCAAGACTGGCTGGGGGGAGGTTTCTTTGGTCAGCCCCAGTGCTGCCTGGGCCTGCACCCCAGTCCTCAGCCAGGTCCCCATGCTAGAACCTACAATGGCTTCTCCCAGCAGACCTGTCCAGAGGTGGTGGCTGGGTGTGAACCAGCTGGGGGACACAGGAAGGTGTCCAGGCATGGTACCTGGGTCTGTGGCAGGGGCTGGGAGCAGGGAGACTGAGGTCAAGGCACCGTGGTCCAGTCAGGGCAGAGTCAAGGGGAGCTGGCAGGGGACCTGCACAGACCTGTCCTTGGCACAGGGAACCATGCCTCAGGAAGCCCCGCTGGGGAGCGTGGGACGGAGGCTCAGGGAGGTGCTGGGGCCTCAGGACTGAGGCGCCCCCAGGGCCGCAGGCTGGGCAGAGGCCCCACCCCACCATGGCTGGAGGAGGAGGTGGAGCTGGTAGGCGTGTTTATTCAGGGCCGCGCCCGCCCTGTGCACCCACCCTGTGCGCCCGCTCTGGGGCTGTGCGTCTTCCCCTCCCACCCGGCGCTCCTGGTGATCCTTGCCCCTAATTAAACTTGGCTCCGGTTGCTCAGGGCCACGTCGAGGCTCCTGCGGGCCGCCTGGGGTCTGTCCCCGCACAGGGCTGTCCCCTGCCCTGGTGTGTGCATGAGGGGTGGGGATGTGCACGGGGGTCTCGCAAGGGGCAGAGGGGGTGGGAAGCAGTTACTGAAAAACAGATTCATTTTTCTTCAGCATTTTACTGAGGTTAAGTGTATTACCACGTTGGGTCAGTTCCAGAATTCAAATTAAAAGCATAAATAAAGACACATTTTGTTTCCATCTCAAGCTCTCCCCACCCGCTGGGCCCCAGGGAGGTGAGGTCACTGCAGCCTTGATTACGGGAAGGTCCCTGGGGCTGGGCGAAGCTCCTCTTTCCGGGGCCTGCTGGCCATTGGTGGGGCGAGGGGTGGGGGGGTTGGGGGCCGGTGAGCAAACGGGGTGCAAACTAGGGAGTCGCCGGGACACCGTGGGTTGGGGAGGCAGAGGGGTCCGGGCCGCACAAGCAAGCCCCAGCGTCCCTATGCAGCCTTGGGGCCCTCGCCCAGCTCCGGGGGGCTGGGCCGCAGTCTCACGCACACACCTTTCAGGAGCCCCTGTCTGCCTCAAGCTCTCTGCACCTGTGCCCCCCCCACCCAGAGCCTTGCCACAGGGCTTCCAAGGGGCAAGAGTAAGGCAGAGATGGGGCATCTAGGAGAGTGAGGAGAGGAGAGCCCCGCACCCCATCAGGGGCCAGGATGAGTTCCTGGCCTCCTGCCCCGCCCACTGAGGGCTACCGCGGGACAATGGGAAGGGAAGGCCACCTCTGTGTGCATCCCTGTGCCTTGCACGTGGTGTCCCCATCTGAAACCGCCTTGTTCCTCATCAGCAGCCATCAGATTCCTGCTCCGTCGTCCTCGCCCCAGGGAGGCCACGTCCTCCTCTGGCTGGCAGGGTTTCCATACCAGCTCCCTGGGCTCTCAGTACGGGGCCCCACCCTCAGTTCCTGGGGAGCAGGGTATGCATGGCTCTTATGAGGCTCCCCCTCCCCGGCACTCCCAAAGCCCAGGGCTGGAAGGATCTCCAGGACTGTGGCTCCCGCCCCAAGGCAGGCCGGACCCCGCTGCCCCCAGGGCCAGGCCAGCCTCCCCTGAGATGAGGTGGTGAGGGCCGTGGTGCCTCAGCAGGGGTGTTGGCATGCAGGGCAGGGGGCGGCTGGTCAGCACTGGCCTCCACATGGGGATCTGTGGCTCTGATTGGGCCTGGGTACCCTTGTCCCAGCAGCCTTGGGAAACGGCAGCTACCTCAGTGAAGCCCCCCATGCCTCGCCCAGCTGCCACGACAGCCAAGCCTGGCCAGGAGTCCCCATCCATCCCATTGGGTGCATGTGGGCCCCCCAGGCAGGTGGTGCGAGAGGCCAGGCCCACCACAAACACCTCGGCCTGGGATTCCCCTGAAGGGTTCCTCCATCTCCCTGTCGAGGCCGGAAGAGGCTCCGCTCCTGCTTACCAGCCGCCCCCGCCCCACCCCACAGGGGGAAGGGGGGCACAGCCTGACGCCCTGTGCATCTAAGTGGGCACTGGGGAGGGCCGTGGGCAGAGGGAAGGCAGGGCCAGGGCTGGGGTACCGTGGGCCCCCACCAGGTGACCGTGAGCACCTCCCCAGCAACTGTGGGCCTCTGGGCCTCCTGTGACAGGACAGCCTGTAGATCCTTGAGCAAAACCAGCCCCGTGTGCGTTAATTAGAATTTCCATGTCTCCAACTTTCTCCTGGACCCTGCGGAGTCTCATGCCAAAATGCTCAAGTGTCTCTCTTCCAGCAAGGCCGCTGCGGCCTGGCTTTCGTCCACATCACTACTAATGTCTCCTGAATTCTGCGTTTGTCAGTGAGGCCATGGCCAGCCCCATGCCTTCTGGAAACGGGGGCAAATGTCACAAGGCTCGGCCCTGCGCTCGGCTCCGTGGACTAGCTCTCTGGATGGGACCAGCTCGGCCGGGGACGTTTCGGGGACCCTGGGGCCAGCTGCAAATCGCTCCCATGGACCGCAGAGACACCAGGCGCTGCACCTCTTCAAGCAGCCATGCTCCTTGCTTTGTTTCTCACCCTGCAAACTTTGGTGGGAAAAGATAAAGAGGCCACTTCGGGGCTAGCGTCCAGGGGAATGAAGGAGGGGGCTTGCCAGGAACAGATGAGACCAGTTTGTCTTTCCAGACCGGTGTCCTGTCTTCTTCGGAGCTCCAGACCACCTCTGTCTGCACAAGGTGCCAAGGAAGCCCCGTGGGAGCCGGCCCGGGAGCGCTGTGCAGGGCTGCGTGAGTCACAGGCCCCGTCAGAGCCTCCCAGCCCCGGCCAGCTCCAACCCGTCTCTGAAATGCACGGGGGGATTAAATGTTCTCCTAATTAAATTAAAAGCGAGGCGGAGTGGCTCAGTGGGAAAGAGACGGGACTGGGAATCAGATGCCCTCAATCTGGCTCTCAGCCTGCACCGGCCCAGCTGCAGGCCGGCCCTGGAGGCCCCCTAACCTCTGGGAGCCTCACTTCCTCCATCTGAGCACGTGAGGAGAATGCAGCCGGCCTCCTGGGGCCAGCGCTCTGGGGAGTGGGCCCTTGGTCCAGGTAGAAGGCCCGGAGGAGAGCGGGAGGCCTCTGACTTCCTCGGCGGCCATGACAGTAACTCCTGGTCCGGGGGCGCCCCAGTGGCCGGGCTCAGGGCTCTCCACGGCAGGTCTTGGGCGAGGCTGGCCGGCACCCGGCAGGCAATGTTGGAGGGTGTGAGGGACAGCTTCACAGATGGCGCTGGGGTTGCCACGGAGACATTTCTGGTGGCCGCAGGTCCCCCGCGGGCGCAAACCTAGAATGGGAAGCTGAGCCCGAGGGCAGCGTGGTCAGGAGGCCTGAGTGGGAGGTCAGGCCCGGCCCCTCTCCAGGCCTGGGTTGTCCAGCTCTCAAGTTAGGCCCAGAAAGGTCTGAACTTGCATACATGGTGCTTCCAACGTTCCAGCTGAGGGATGAAGCGCACACACAAGGGCACAGATCTCAAGAGCACTTGGTACATCTCAGCACAGGCCACATATAACTAGCACCCAGACAGAGGGATCCCGGGGAAGCCCCTGTGTTCCCACTTCCGGTCACGCCTTCGCACGGTCACCACCGTCTCAGCTTCTGGCAGCAGGACTCGGCGTTGCCCGTTCTTGAACCCTCTATAGACAGACACCCCCGGCAGCACACCCGTGTGTCCGTCTGGCTTCCCGGGAGACATGCCACGTGGCTGTGGAGAGCAGCGCTTCACGCGCTCCGGGTGGCTGGCCCGCCACCGTGTGAACGGCCTACACTTTGTTTATCCGTTCTATTGTCGACTGCTTCCAGCGCGGGTTGTTATCATTAGTGCTAAGAATATCCTGTGCAGGCTCTTTGGCGAACGTACAGGCTGCATTTCCGGTGCGCGTCTGCCTAGGTGTGGGGCCTCCGGGCCGCTGGATGGGCGTGCTTACTGTCCCTAAGTCCTGCCGGGCAGCGTCCCCGTGGGCGCGGCCGCCCTCGCCCCCGCCGCCCGGGCCCGGGCCTCCCCGCACCCAGCCCTTCTGCGGTGCTCCCTCTCGGCCCGTCCGGCGCGGGATCTGGCGGCCGCGGATGGGGATGGGATCTTCGTCCGCAGGAACCCGACGGCGGAGGCAGCCGAGCCCCTCCCAGTGTTGCTACTTGGTTGGATATTGTCCTTTGTAAAAACGCTCGTGTCTTCTTGTCTTACTGATGTACACTTGTTCTTTCTTCTGTCTTCCCGTGTCCTGGAGAGGGCTTGCGAGGGGCCGAGACGATCGTGCACCCACTGCCCGCACACACATGTGTAGTTCCCTAGCACGGAACCACCGGCTCCCCCCCGCCCCCCGCCCAGTGGGCCGTTCCTCTCGAGAGGGGCGTCTTTTGACGAACAGAAGAACTTTAAGTGAACTCTTAATGTGATCCAGTTAATCAAACATTTCCTTTCTGGATAGTGCTGTTTGTGTCCTATTAAAGAAGCTTTGACTACTCCAAGGTCATAAAGATATTCTGGTTTTTCTAAAGCTTTGTTAGCTCACCTTTCACATGCAGATCCACGGTCCATCTGGAATCGATTTTTGCATCCAATGTGAGGCTGAGGTCAAGGTACATTTTCTCCCCCTTGGATATGCAGGCTGTCTCTTCACCCTTCACGGAGAAGGCCGGCCTCCCTCCCCCGTCCTGCCAGCTCCCTGCCATCCCCCTCCAGCCCGCGGTCCACGCGTAGCTCTGCTTCGTTCCGCTGCTCAGACCACGTCCTTTCCACCAGGGCCTTGCTTCCTCGCGACTGGGGTTTAATAACAGGTCCGGACAGCCGGCTGAGAAGGCTCCGGCCAGGTCCCCTGCCTCGCAACTGGCCTGTCTCTGTGTGGTCCGCCTCTGCCCCCACGGCCAGCAACCAGAGAAAGCCTCCCCTCCCTAAATGAGGATGGGGACAGCAAACGTCTTCACAATGGTGGGTCAAGAGTGGGTCTTGGTAGCCATGGCCTCCCTGCGCCCCCCGCGTTCCTTACCGTGTCCTGCAGGCCTCAGGGCCGTGGTCGTGTGTGGCTGATCTACCACTTAGCCTCATCCGCTGATGCTCAGGTGTTCGCCAAGCCCAGGGACACGGTCTTCCCGGGAACCCTGGCCGGCGTGGATCCACCTGTCCAGCCTGGAGAGCGCTGGGGTGGTCAACTTGCCTTTCCGAGCCTTGGCATTCTCTCGTGGATCCTGGAAATGGGCCTGGTGGTGCGGGAGTGAGCCCTTGAGGATGTGGGTTCGGGGGTCTGGCCCTGCACCTAATTCGAGAACTGGGTTAGCCAATAAAAACGTTAGCCGGTAGGAGACGTTACCTTGGTAGGGGAGACCCCACGGGCACGTCCCTTACTTGACCTGAGAGCTTCTGGAAGTCCCCAGTCACAGGTCTCCATGGGTTGCGGATGGGGTGCGTGTGCAGCCTGGAGGTCCTGTCCTTCACCAGATCTGCCCGGAGGCCTCTGAGCCCAGGGCCTCGGCACGGGCGGCAGGCGCACAGCCCACAGCCTCTGGTGGTGAGGAAAGGGGCTCCGGCTCCCGGGGCGGTGTGGGCAGAGACCTGGGCCCCTCTGCCCTGCTCTTCAGGGGTGGGCGGCCACACGTGCCCCAACATGCATCTGCCATCGTTCTCCACAGTCAGGCCTACCCACCAAGGGCAGCATGCCCTCCAGCAGAGCGAGGGGCAGCGTGGGCCAGGTGTCCTGCCTGCCCTTGGCCCCATGCGCGGCAGGGGACGGAGGTGCTGCCGTAGCCCCGTTATCCGGGGCAGCTCCCCGGGCGGCGTAGCCGGGGCGGCCGTGTTCACAGGCTCGCTGGCCGCCAGGTGCTCCCGAGAGGCTGCGTGTGTGGGTCAGGTTTGGGAGGGGGCTGGGACACACAGCTCGTGTCGTGCGGGGTCTGTGCTGCACAGAAGGGTCAGGCCTTGCCTGGTCCCCTGGGAGGCAGGGGCAGAGCCCGAGCTCAGTCCCTGACGCACCGTCTCCTGGGGGGCCTGGGGCTGTGAGGGGGAAGCCAGGCTGGCTCCCAGAGGGCGGGCGGGCAGGGGGCAGGGAGGTCACCAGCCAGCCAAGGCAAAGGGGCCTGGCATCTGGTTTGGGTCTGTGCCTCCCAAAGTGTTTCTGTGGCCCGTCAGCAGGAGAGGACAGTGCGCAGACGGACACTCTGTGCTTCGGTTGCGGGGCTCTTTGTGGCCACCTTCTCCAAGAATTCGGCATGTTCAGTCTCTGCACACACCCTGGACCTGCCGCCACCGCGCACAGAGGGCGAGGGGCCTCGCAACTGGCAGGCCGCTTGCGGGGGGGCCCAGCTCCCCTGGGAGGCTGACCAGCTTGTACAGGACACAGAGCGGCGGGCCAAGCTTCCTGGCTTCTAGGGGTGGCCCAGAGCCCCCAGCCAGGCGGTCGTCCTCTACATGTGCTAGGCCTCTTGGGACCAGGCGGTGTCCTGGGCATGGGCCACCCCTTAGGTGCTGGTCCTTGGTGGTGACCGGCTCCAGGGCGGAGGTCTGATGGTTCAGTCTGTCAGGTCCGGCTGGCCCACGGGAGGCCTGGGGCGCCATCTGGGAAGGGGAAGAAAAAAGAGGCAGAGGCAGAGGGAGACCTGAGTCCGGCCTCAGAGGCTGGTGTCCCCGGCGTCTCTGTCGGCCCCACACCCTTACCCTGAGTCCGTGTCTGCTTTGATCATTGCAGCAGCCCCAGGGGCTCCCTTTAAAGCCTGTGTTGGGGAGCAGCCTGGACAGAACCCTCCACATGCGCCCAGAACTGCTCCCACTTCAGTGGGCTCGAGCCACACACAGCTCTGGGAACCTTGTTTTTTAGGAGCAACTGAAGGGATTTTCTACCTGATCTGTCTTCTGGAACTGAACCATCGTACGAGATCAGACTATGCTGCGCCTTCCAAAATGTAACACTTGCCACAACACTGTTCTCTGGAGCCCTGCTAGGGAAACCGAGGCAGAGGGTGGGGTGGCGTCACAGGCCGTAGAGGACGTGTGGAAGACGGGTGGGAGGGAAGCTGTTCCGAGAGACAGTGCTCAGGGCCCTTCCCCGGGCCTTCGACGCGGCCCCTGGAGCAGAGGTGCGCAGCGCCTGGTGGCCAAGCCCGCGGCCGCCAGCTTCATTCCCCCAGCAGCTGAGTGCTGCATCTAGGGTATAAAGTGCAAGGTAAGGTCACGCTGGGACCTTTGGCTTCAAGCCTGTGAACCTGCTCTAGGCTTGTCTCCCGGGCCCTGCCCGGGCTGTGATGGGGCCCCATGTCAACCACTCCCCGGCCCGGATCCAGCAGCCACCCTCCGGCCCGGGGGCACCCCTCCTACCTTCCCTTCTTCTTGGGCCTTTGGGCGGTGGTCTTGTGGTTGTGTCGTCCTTAGGTTCTGGATTTGTCAAATCAAATGGAATATTCTCCCAGTTTAAAACACTGGAATGCTTTTTTTTTTTTTTTCTGCTTTTCTTCTTGAACTGCCCCGTGGAACCCCCGGCCGGGTGGGTGGGCTCCAGGTGGGAGCTCACGGGGGCCTGGCTGCGAGGCGAGGCCGCTGCAGGAGCAGGGGGCAGACTCACGAGGTGGGACAGCCTTAGGTGGAGCGACACCCCAGAAAACGGGCTCCCAGCGTGATTGAGCTCAGGCCGGCGTGTGTGTGTAGGGACTGGGGTGGGGCCATCCGCAGAGGTTCAGAGGACTTCACTGGAGTGTCCTCCCCAGCGACCCCCACAGCCCACGGCGGCTCCCTGCTTACGGCTCTCCAACGCCCACCCCTGTCCTGCCCTGGAAATGGGCTGCATCAGACCAGGGGCCGGTATTTGGGGTGGGAAGGTATCTCTGTAGGTGTTGGGAGATGGACAGCCTAGGAAGTGGGGGCCCCGACACCAGAGATGAGGGAACCCTGCCCAGAGGCCACGCCAGCCACTGACAGCTGGGGCCAGGCCCTGGGGCTCCTGACTCCGAATCCCGTGCCCCTTTGAGGTTCCAGTGGGGGCTGTCTGCTCTAGGGGGACCTGCGCTGCACCCCACAGCAGGCCCCGGTCCCCTGCCTACTAGGATAGCAGCAGGAGCACATCCTCGAGGCCCCGGTCGTGACCACGGCCTGCTCCTTAGCCTGCTGTTTCTTGCATGCCGGGCCCTCCCCGAGGGATGCAGGAAGAGTATCCCCCCAGCTAAGTCCACTGCGGGCCATGCTTGGAAGGAGGGGCCGGTAGGGTCACGGCATTACATAAACACTGAACTGCAAGGTCTGAGCTGGGCAGAAGGGACAGTGAAGGTGGCCTCTCAGGCCACGGCAGGACCTCACGGCACTCAGCCAGAGACCCCGGTGGGCAAGAGCAGGGCGAGGGTGCCACCACCCCCCAGCTCAGGAGGATCAGAGCAGCCCCGAGCAAGGACAGGAGCCCAAGCAGAGACCCCAGGCCCGGGTGGCAAAGCTGCAGCCTCCTCCCCAGGCAGAAAGGCCAGGCTCCGGGACCCCCCGCTTCCTGTACCAGGCGTCCCTGGGCACTGAGCACCCGAGAAGCCATAAGTGCTCCTGCCCACCTCGGTCCTCATCAACTCCGATGACCTGCAGGAGGATCACACTTCCCACCTGCTGCTCCCTGGCCAGGCAGGTGGCAAGGTCCCAGTGACTGGGGTCAAAGAGAAGCTAAGCGTGACCAGCCTGTCCACCGTGTGTGGCTGATCATGGACTTGTCTCATTTACTGGGCTGGTGTTGGTCTCTGCCTGTAAATGTTTAACTCCCAAGGATGCCAGATCTCAGGGCTTGGAAGGCCTGCCCTGGACGGGGACGGTGCTTCTTCCTGGTGTGTGGGGGTCGTCTGCAGTGAGGAGGGTGCAGGTGGGATATGAAGAGGGACTTCCCGCAGGGGGCTCGGCCCTGGGGTTACTGCCTGGGGAGTCAGTACTGTCTTCTCCCACCACAGCTGAGCCGAGACCACAGTGGGATGCCCGGCCCCGAGGGCCCCTCGGTGGTTTCCGGCTGCCTTGGGCCTGGGGTGCGGCCCCCTCACTTGTGCTTGCCGGCCGCCCTATGAGGGCCTGGCCTCGGTCTCCCCGCTGGTGGGGAGGGAGGTGTGGAAGCTGGGTTGTGGGGCCACCCAGTGTGGGCTCAGGAAGGGAAGGAATGTGACTGAGGCCGGGTGTGGCTGAGGCGAGTGCAGCCAGTCGTGGGTTTTGCTTGGGGCCCAGATAGACGTGAGCAGAGATGGAGGCCCCTCTCTCTCGGCCCCCACCACACACACTAGGACCTTTCTTTAGCGTGTGGCTGTGGAGTTGGAGGCCAAGGACACCCTCTGGAAATCTGAATTCCATTCGCTCTTGGCAGAGAGCAACTTCCTGCTTGGGGAAGGTGTGCGCGTGTGCGCGCGTGTGCACATACGGCCACGGGGGGCTGGCAGCGGGAGGGGCACGCAGGGGGGCGGGGGTGTCTGATGGGACGTGTAAGGTGACCCCCGTGTTTCCCGGCACTGGATGGCACTTGCAAAGCCTGTCCCGAGGAGTTAAGACAGATACCTGGAGTGAATGAATCAGAAACGTGCGGGCTGCGTGGCCTCTGAAATAATCTCTGGCTTAAAACAGTCACGGCTAAACATGCTTTTGAATTTGAAAGCCAGGACTTTTTGCAAAATAATTCAAAAAGTTTGTTGAACCTTAAACCTTCCCTGACGATTCCTTCCTTCTGAAGTTAACTCGTTAAAGTTGCTCCAATCCAGCCTGGTGCCAGACCAGCTTCCTGGAAGCCCTCGCCAACTGCTGGCCTTTGGAAAGGCTTGTCACCCTAATCCCAGTAAAAAAAAAAAAAAAAAAAAAAAAAAAAAATCGCTCATTGGGCACCTTGGCTGCAGCGTCTGAAAAGTCCTTTGTGTTCGCTCCAGCTGCAGAGTTTTCCAGGCCTCGCTTGTGGGGCTGACTGGAGCTGTTTCTCTTCGTTTCCTCTTACAGTGGCGGGTGCTGGGCTGGCTTCTTCCCGCCCAGCCTCCCCACGCCCAGGTGGGGGACGGGGATGCCCAGGGCAGAGCCCCTGGAGAGGCCGGACAGGCGTGGACCTGCCCCGAGTGGGCCAGCAGCCTCATCTTCCCCCCCGCCCCCCGCCCCAGTGAGGGCAGCGCCCCGCTGAGGAGCACCCAGGGCCCCCTCCTGGGTCAACACTGTGTCACTTCCCCAGAGGACGCAGGTTCCAAGCGGCGCCCAGGCAGTGCCATTTCAGGAGCGGAAATCACTTGCTCCTCCCCAAAGCCGGGTTTTGGCAAAATAGAAAAGCATGGTGGTGAGATAGGGTCCACATTCCAGCCCGTTGCTGTTGTTGTTGTTTTTCTTTTTTTGAAAGTTTAGAATGTGAATATGCATTAGGAAATACTGAAATGAACCCAGCCGTGGGGCAGACCAGTTGAAAAATACGTCGTGTTGTCGTCATTGCTGTGTGAATCAAAATCAAAGATTACCTGAAGATGGAAACGAGTTACCTAAAAACAAGTATTTTCGTGAGACGCAGCGGTCAGAACATGCCATACACGTAGGCATTGGTTTCTTGAAAGAATCACTCCTCTCCGAACCCCGTAGTGACAGAGCCCATGCGGCAGCTCATTTCCTAGGAGAGCCTGTTGGTCTGCAGAGGGGTGGAGGGCACCCCTTCCCATTGGAGTGGGGGCGGGCTCCCTGGGAGCCTGCCCAGGGTCTGCTCTCGCTCTGGTTCTGCCTTCCGCTGTCAAAAACCTCTTTGTGCCGGAGCAGCCCCTGTTCCTCGGAGTGACATGAACCAGAGCCCACAGCACCATGCGGTGGAGCTGCCTCTCGCCAGCCGCCCCAGCCCCCGGCGGAGGCTGCCCGTTCACAGCCTGGCAGAGCGTCCGCATGCTCTGCGGCGCACTGTGCTTTACCTCCTGCGATCTTGCGCAACAAGTAATCATAATATTAAAGTAGGCTTTACACACACGCGGCAAAACAAATTCAGAGCACAGAGGGGGTTATGGTGAAAAAACATCAGGCTGTCCCCACACCAACCCCAGATTCCTGCATTTCCTTCCCTAAAGGTTAGCACTGTTGGCGGTTTCCGATCTATTTCTCCCCTGTGTTTTATACGAGCAAGTGTGTGTGTGCGCCTCTCCTTACACGGACCACGTTTTCACACGAGCCGTCATGTGGCGTGCGTGTCTGTCTGCGGTTTCCCTTTTTGGAGCTAATGTACAGGTACGCCACACTTCTTTTTGAGCTGCCCAGATGAGCTTGATCTACACAGGGCGGCGCCTCCAAGAAGCACTTTTATTAAATGTTCCGTGTGCACACACACGTGGGCGCACACGCACTGGGGACAGCTCCACGCGGTGGGGCTCAGGTGCTGCTTTTTCAGGGGCCAGCTCCCAGGATCCGTGCTCGCGCGCGTCCGCGGCTCTCATCCTACCGCACGGGGCTTCCCTCACGTGGGGCTGTGCTTGCGGGGGCTCTAGTCTTTATGGCATCGGTTCTGTTTCCAGTGAACACGGGCGCCCATCCTGCCCAAAAAGAGGCACACGGATGGGGGGGGGGCGGTCAGCAAGCTTCCCATCCTCAGATGCAGGGGTAGGCCGCTTAGTGAGGCCTGACTGAGGGCAACATGACTTGACTCCAGCTCACAGGACGGGGCCAGCAGGGACACACACAATGACCCCAAGAGAACGGAGCCCTGGCCAGCGAGCCGTGCTGCGCCCCCTCTCCGCGGGCGTCGTGCTGTAAGGAGACCTTTCAGCAGTCCCTGAGCGACTCCACTCACTCCTTGGTGAGCACGCGGCCGCAGTGTGCACTGCTCAAAGGCAAGATGCCTGGGTGTTCTGGAGATGGGTCTATATTAAGACATCGAGCGCATCTCCTTCTTATTAACAGCTGCAGAGCATTCCATTGTCCCATGAGTATGGAACAAGTCCCCTATTGATGGATGTATAGGGCAGCTAAAGACAGCCATTAACCATTCAGATATTCACTAAGGAACTGCCCGATTATGAAATTAGTCCGTCCCTCCCCACTGAACACTATTGTGTCGTTCCCCCCACCACCACCCCCCCCCCCCCCCCCCCCCCCCCGCTTATCCCTGCTCCGGCTCTGTTGATGGAGTCTCTTTGTAGGCCGTCCCTTACCAAACAAGGGCGGTACAAAGTGAATCAATTATAGAGAAGAACTGTAAATCTTGCCAAGATGTGAGACTTCTTGAAGTTAAGGGAAGTGAGATTGAAGACCCCACCAGAGATTAGGCAGAGTTAAGCCAGTTACCAGGTGAAGAGAAAATCAAGGCTGGTGCCTGGGTGAGCAGCTCAGAGCAGAGCGAATGAAGGAGTAAACCAGAGGTTGGCCCCTGGGCGCAGTGGCAAAGCCCCCCTTTCTGCAGAAAACGAGCCTCTCTTCCCGGAAACACTGCCGAAGGCCGGGATGCAGTGAAAGGTGCCCCACAGTGGTGTCACGTGATGTTTCACGAACGGGAGCGCGTTGTCTCTGCTTTCCAAAATGAGCAGATGTCTGCAGTTAAAACGGCTTCTCCTAGGATAGTCTTATTTTCACAGCTAGTATCGTCATTTTTCAAGGAAACCTCCCAGTCGGATCCGTGTTTCATGTAATTTTGGTCTCCATTTTAAGTGGATTCACTTCCAAACGTCCATTTTCCCCATTTTCACGTTTTCACAGATCCTGCCAAATGGCGGCTGCACCTGCGCCCGTGGAAGCGGCCCCGTGCCGTGAACACGGCCCCATGCGCCCTGCACCTATGAAAGCGGCCCCGTGTGCCCATGACCATGAGTGTGGCCCGGTGTGTCCTGCACCCGCACCCACACCGTCCCCAGCAGACCAGTGGTCCCGGCTTCTATCTCTGTCCATCTGACGGATGAGAAATGCTATGCTGGAGTTCTGATGTACATTTCTTTTATTATGAATGAGGGCTTTATATTTTCAAATAACAGCGTTTCTTTTTGTTTTGGGTTCCATCTTCCTCTACTCTTCTCTTTTTAAGCCCTCTTCTTCCTGATTCATAGGAAGTCAACGTGTGTCAAAAATATTTTACCCCAATTTTTCTTTGGTCTTTTAGCTTCTAGAATATTTTTCTGCTGGTGGGAATTTTAACTTTTGGCATGAACCTTGGCAGTGTTTTGTGACTTAGGGTTGGTCCTAGTTGTACGTTTTGAGAAAACTTCTTCGCTCTGAGATTGTTTTAATAGATTCTCCCCTGATTTCTTCTGTCATTCTTATTTCACCTTTGTACGCTTGGGTTTGGTGTAAGAAATCCTTAAATGCAGTGTATTTTCTGTGGTCTAACTAGTTGTCCCAACTCAAGTCACTCGAACACATCACCTTCTCTCTGCTGACTTCCCTGCTGCCTTGATCACATTTCAGACTCTCCCCATCATCTGTGTCTGCTTGTAGACGGGCTTCTGGATGGCCGATGGGCCTGGGGATAAGGCCAGGCGTGGTGGTCTGACTTGGGAACTTTACGATGCACTTATCAGTGGGGTAGCGCCTCCCCTGTCCCTATTACTGGAAAGCCACCCAGCGCAGCCAACCAGGGAATCCACAGCATGGCCTCAGATCAAAACGTTCTTCAGATGTAGACACAGGATTAGCTCTGGAGTTGATGGGAAGCTGAGTGTTTAGGGCCGAGTCCTCGCCTGGATAACTAGGAATGTCAGGGAGCTGACAGGACTGTGTGCTTCTCCCTGGGCTTGCTGGCATGGCAGAGTCCGGCCCCGCAGAGGGGTCGCGGGTCTGACCCAGGGGCATCTTCCCACCCATGTAAGATCCCATGTGCTCCAGGGCATCTTAGGAAACATGCATTCAGTAACTCAGAGAACAAGAGATGAAAATGGGCCTAATTCGAGGAGAAAGCTGCAGTGAGAAAAATCTAGAACATGCAGCCGGCCCCACCCCCACACAGTGGCCGTTAGGAAAACCCTGACCCCATCGAGCCTGCCGGCTGGGATGGTTTACAACCAGTGCAGGTCAGCATGGCTCCGCGTCCCCCCGCCGGAGAGCAGCAACTGTCTCCTCGTCTGCTGGGCTCCCTGACCCAGTGCGGCCTTTCCTGCCTTGTCCTTATGGAACCAGCCCAGAGGAAGGCTGCCCCTGCTCCCCTGCCCCCTGCCTGGCATTCTCCTTTACTGACTCGGGAACAAAAAGTTGTGCTTACGGGCAGATCTGGAGCAACACCCCAAGTTTAAACCCCGACTGCCCTGCTCCCTACTTGCTGGACCTTGAGTGAGGCATCTGGCCAGGGTCTGTCTCCCCATCTGTAAAATGGGGATGACAAGAAAGCATGCCTTCCGGAGCGCTGCTGGGAAGACTGAAGGGACCACCCCTGCATGAAGCACAGAGACCGGCCCCCACTCGCAGGAAGGCTCCCGGGCTGGCCAAAGTCGGTGTGCCTTCACCACCTTTACCATGCTGGGTGCCTGACCAGGCCTCCGGGGAGGGAATCTGAACCAGGAGGCTTGGCTTCGGAAAGAAATGCAGTGTGTGCTCATGAGACTATCTAGGATGACAGGCACTCTCTAAAATCCACAGCTTTTCTGGACCTGGGGCGGGGGTCAGGCTGCCGCCAAAGAGCTCCAGATGATGCCTTTTCAGAATTTTAGACTTTGGCTTTGGCGTGTCTGATTTGGAAAAAAAAAAAAAAAGAAAGCATGTGTGTGTGACCCTCTACATTCTCTTGGTATTGTCCATGGAAGCTGCGATCGATTTAGATTAACTTAGAATTATCTTTTTTATAAAAACAGTCTTTTTAGCCACACAGAGGAGAGGTTTATCTACATGTTCCAAAGAGCTGTTATGCCTCTCAGTATCTTTTAGCCCTTTGTTTGTGTGGATTTTGTACGTTTTAAAATTCATTATTGGGTATTTTTAGGACTGTTGACTTTTTTAGTATGGGGATCATGATTTTTTTAATTAAATTTCTTATTTTGAGATAATTGCAGATTCACATGCAGTTGTAAGAAATAATCGATGCCACGTGTCCTTTACCCACTCTGCCCCCACAGGGACATCTTGCAAACTGTAGGCTAAGGTCACTGGCAGGATGCAGACACTGATGCAGTGGTGCTCCTGTCACCTGCACAGTCCCTCATGTCACCCCTTAGAGCCACACACGCTCCCTCCCGCCCCGCCCTGTCCTCAGCCCCCCGCAACCACCCATCTGTTCTGCATTTCCAGTCTGTCCTGACGCGAACGCTCTCTAAGTGGGTCTGTACACTATGGGACCTTCTGAAATGGACTCGCGCTCAACGCAGTTCCCTGGGGACCCTCCCGGGCTGCCCAGTGTCCCTTCGTGTTCTTGGCGTGATGCTGCTCAGGCTGGGATTTTCAAAGCCGATTTTTTTAGCCGGGTTTTTGGGTTATTGTAGATGAAGTAGGTGTGTGCGCCTGTGCTGGGCCCGCCCTGCCAGGTGTGGACAATCCGTGGCACTTTTGGCTGCATTAAGGTGGCTCTGGAGGGCTTCATCAAGAATGTGCTTACTTTAAACGAGATGCTCAAAACAAAAGTTCCTGTGAGAAATTATCTTTGTTTTGCTTTTCGTTTCCTTTTTTAAGCTACTTGACTGAGGTGGGACTGACCTACCAAATCTGTACAGAAGTACCGCGTGCAAAATGAGGAGCCTGGGGACAAGCAGACGCCCATGAGACCATCACCGCGATCTCGGCCACAAACCACCCCTTAGCCCCAAAAGCCCCCGCTCGCCCTCTCTATCACTGGCATTAGTATTATTTCAGAAGGGCGCTTCCCGCCAAACCTGCCCTCCCCACAGGCTGTGAAGGACACCGCGCAGTGTTGTTCACTGGGGGCCCCTGTGCCGGACCCGCTCGCCCCGCGGGGCTGACCTGCTGCAGCCCCCGCCTCGCCCGCGCCGCCACCCGGCCCTCCGCTTCCAGCAGCCTGACGGCTCTGGACCCTTCGTGTAACTGGTACCATGCACTGTGTCCTCCCGCGTCTGGCTTATTTCAATGTCCTCCACATTCACCCATGTTGTCACAAATGGCAGGATTTCCTTCTTGTGAGAAAATTCTTGGACAACAGTTCTATTTCTGAATGCTAGCAGGACGCAGAAAGTCCTTTTATATCGTTGACGTTTGATGAAGAGTGGGCTAGGAGGAAGCAAGTGAGCTCCCTGGGGGACAGAAGCGGGGGTTCAGGGAGCCGTGAGGAGGGGCTGGGCAGTCCAGGGGCCATTCTGGCGGGGCTGAGAGGATTTCCCAGGACTTCCTGTCTGCCCACCAGCCCACCCAGGTCCGTCTGCCTCTCTCCCCGCAGCTATGTGACCCCTAGTCAAGCTCCCTGCTCACCCCCAGAGACAGGATGGTTCTTGGAGCTGGGGTGACTGCAGACAAAGACTGGGGATCCCCATGAAAGTTCTAGGGGGAGGGGTGGCATCAGCTGACCTTCCTGGCCTCAGGCTCCCTTGATGGAAAATGGGGCTTTGTAAAGGCCCCGACCTGGTCTGGGCTGGGCCAACCCCTGAAGCCTGGAAGGAACTTAGCCTTTCACTCCTCTGGAGGTTTCTAACCATACCCCACTCACCCCCACTCGGCTTCACACACACACACACCCTCGGCTAAGGGCAAGGGGGCAGGTCCAGTCTGGGACTCTGGCAGGCCCCCCAGGGCTGTTTCGTGCAGGGCCCAGGCTCTCAGAGCTGAAGGGATTTAGAAGATTCGGTGCAGCACCCTGCAGGCAGGTGGAGGAGGGGCTGCCCCCTCGCCCCGGGCGTCTCTTCTTCCATGCAGGAAGGGGTGCATGAGCACCCCAGGCCCTGTGCAGGCCCCGGGGGCCAGCAGGAGCTGGGCAGGCGCAGTCCCCACTCTCTCTGAGGGCCTGGTCTGCGCTCCCTGGGCAACCAGGTGCTCCCAAGGAAGCCCAGCACTGCTGTTTGGGCAAAGGGAAAACTCACCAGCCCCGCACAAGCTTTGAGCTAAAGAATAATCTCCAAGGAATCAGAGTACTGTACTTCTCCTCAGCCAGGCCCTGTGCTAAGCGCTTTATAAACACGATTTCACTAATCTACACATCAGGGCAGCTTTTGACGTAAGAATATTATCACTCTTGTTTTATATATAATCAACCTAAGGCTTGTAAGGTTAAGTCTAGGGTCCCAGGGTCACCAAGCTCGTAGTGACCTTGGGCGGTCGATCTAATGAAGTCATGGGGGCTCCTCCAATATTCTCTCGGTATCATTTTTAAACTAGCCAAGCTCTCGCCTGACCCTGTCCCCTTCCCCAGGCTGGGAAAGACTCACCCTCTGGGTCTTCGCTGAAATGCCCCCACCGCAGATGGGGCCGCCGAGAACCCCGTACCCCACCCCCCATTCTTAATGGATAACTGCCTGTTTATTTGTGCTCAAGGGTTTACTGGCTGTCTCCGGCAAGTGCGAGGGGCCGGGGAAGGCAGAAGCAGACCTTTTGGCTCAGAGTTGTTATCTTCAGACTTAATCCATGTGGAGCCCATCACGGCCCCTCTGTGAATGTTTGATGAAGAAATAGGTGAATGAATAAGCGAGGGGATTTGTGCCAGGCAGGTGCAGGCCCCGGGCTGTGGTCCCTCATCCACGTAGCCTGCGGCGGGTCTCGGAGTGGCGAGGAAGCCCCCGGACTCTTTCTGGAGCCCCTCCACCCCTGCCCTTCCTCCAGGGCTCAGGTCACATTCCACAGGCCGTGGCAGCTGGGAGTCCAGAGTCGACCCAAGGTCTCTGATCACAAAGGATCCCTCCTCCTGAGGCCCACTCCCTTCTGCCGCCAGTCCAGAAATGCAGGGAAATCAGATGCGTTAAGTATGATGACCCTCCGGGGCCCTGGTGTGTAGAGGCTATTCTGGTTTTTACAGATCAGGAAACTGAGGCTTGGGGAATGGCGGATGCTCCTGCACAGACGGTGGGGGCGCCTGGGGAGGTGCTCAGGGGCTGCGCACGCTGAGGCCAGGGGTCTCCCTGCCGCCAGGCTGTGCTCAGCTACCTTTCATGCCTGGCTGTCCCAGCTCTGTCCCAGGGGAGGAAGTCTGCCTCCACTTCAAGATGGCAGGGCCTCCTCCTGTTAGCCTGAGAGCCGGGAGCCTCTACGTCGTCCCTTTCCCCGGATACTTCTCAGCAGCTCAGGAGGTATGGGGATGGGCCCGTGTCAGGAATGGGGCTGGCACCTGATTAAAGGCCCCTCGCCAGAGGGAAGGCCCTGGCGCTCCCCGGCCCGTGGGCCTGAGTACGCGCAGGGGCGTTTCAGTTTGCAAGATGAGCCTGTGGGGCCAGGTTTTCCGTACCAGGCACTGGGCCACTCTGCCTGTCGCCGCGGCCCACGAAGGCTGGTCCTGGGGCTCCGACCGGTCGAAGAAAAGTAGGAATTGCATTATGATTCCATCAAAGATGGTTTTCCTATTAAAACATGACTCGTTAAAACATAGGGCTTAGTTCTGAGTAAACATTTCGAGCTGCTGAGGAGAAGCAGAGATTTATAACCCAGAGCAAGAATTAAAGAAATAAAAGCCCCTGAATATTGCCAGAGATGGTGAACAGTGCCTTGAAGTACCACTCGATCCAACCTGCTGCTCCTCTCTGCCTCTGGGAGCCTCTCTTGCCCTCTCCCGGGGCGGCACGGGGACCCTCCGCACTGTCCCCCGGGGTGAGCGCCTGGCCGGCCACCTGGGCCCCAGGGCCGCCGCGCCTGCTCTGCGCACACCCGCTTTGTGGGAGTCCTCGCCCCGGCCCCACACTCACTGCCGCCTGTCTCTTCCAAATCATACACACAAAGGATGGCCAAAGGTACGCTCTCCGCGGCATTTTTCCTAGTCAGACAAAACCCGACGACTGTCTTTTGTTTCTTTCCACTTAGAAGCATTTCCCTGGCAACCCTGTCTCTCCTTAGTCAACACCAGCTAACTCCATCCGTCCCCTTTATCAAGACATTGTTTAGAGCAAATAACTCATTAACTGGTCCAGCAACTTGGGAAGTCTTTCAGAGCAGCTCTCAAGAGGGCCTTTCCCCTGAGAACGGGGCACGCCGCCGGCGGAGGAAGAGCGGTGCCCACGGGGGCTGGCCGCCTCCTCCAGGAGACAGGCAGCTGTCCATGTACCAACTGCGCCCACAGCCCCCCGGGTGGCCTCCCCAGTTCTGTCCCTGTGTCTCTCCTGTGAGCGAGGTGGCCCAGCCGTGCGCACGGGGCCCCGGGGCCTGCCGCCGGCACAACCCAAGTTCCAGGGGGCCACGTGGGCTCGGTGCTCACCAGTCTTAGCTCTCCAGCAGCATATCCTCTCTCAGGGGAAAACATGCTCCTTTGGTAAACAGACTGTGTTCCAGAACTTTCTAGCTGACCTCCCTTCTCTCCCTCCTTTTCCACTGTTAGGTGTTAGAAAAGCAATAGGTTTGCTTTCTTGGTGTCCCTGCAGGGAGGCTCTGGCAGGAAGGCAAGTCCCTTGTGCGCGGCACCAAGGCCGAGGCCGTGCTTTCCCAGGCCAGCCGAGGGGCCTGGGGGGAGCGCCCCTCTAGAAGGGGTGCGGGAAAGGTCCGCTTCCCACTCTGCCCTGCAGGCTGCTCTGGTCACGGGCGGGGCTGGGGTCTCCCCTACAGAGACGCAGATTTTCTACCACAGTCAACTGTTCCTGACCCACACAGGATACCAGGGCCACTCCGGCTGACTCGGGAGTGGAGCAGCCTCTGTTTTTAAGGTTCTGTGGCCTGTCACCCACGACATCCTCCCATCCCTGCCTCGCGGGTCCCCCTCGCTGCGAGCTCGAACACGGGTGCCTCCTGGGGCAGCGCGCAAGACTTACAGGCCGGGCTGGTGTCAGCGGCGGGTCTCCTTGCACACAGACCTGCACCCTGAGCGGCAAGCCCTGGGGCGGCCAGAGCCCCCCATGCCTCTCATCTGATGGGCCCCATGCAGGGGTGCACCTAAGGAGTGACTAGAGCTTGTGCCCCCGGGGGAGAGGGGAGGCACAAGCCCTCCCAGGCCCCAGAGGCCACCTAGACTCAGAGGTCCCGTGGGGGCTTCAGGCCATTGAGTCTGGGGTCGGGGACTTGTGGAGGCAGGCCCCTGCTTCAAGTGCTTGGACTCCCAGGCAGAGCAGGCAGGCGGGTTCCTAGACAGCCTCCTGGCTCACCCAGGGGCTCGGCCATCACCTGGGCTGGGGGAGGCCATGTGGTCTCTGTGGACTAGCCCGCCAAAGTCCCGAGTGCCATGGGCAAGGCCTGCACACTCTGGGCCTCAGTCCACTCCCAGGAGAGTTGGGGTGGGGCTCGCTCTAGCCCCCCTCGGGCTCCGGGCAGTCTGGGGGATGGTGGAGCAGAGTAGGGTGCCGGGCCAGCCCCTAACAGGTCTGAGCCGATGGCAAAGTGTGGGCCTTCACCCCGTCTCAACCCCCCACTCCTGGGTTTTCATGCTTTCCTGAGAACACAGCTGTGCCCGCCCATCCTGTGTCCCTCCATCCCCCGCTGGCTCCAGCCTGGCTGTGTGACCCTCAGGCCCTGTGATGCACAGAACAAAGGTCCCCACCCCAGTAATGCTGCTGGTCTGGGCGGCCAGACCCCAGACCCCAGTGCTTGGGGCCTGGACGGGGGAGGAACATGCTCAGTTGGGCTCAGCGGGGCGTCACCCCAGCCCCTGATCAGGAGACCCAGATCCCAACGCCTAGAGCTCCTGCCTGCCAAGTTTCTGTGATTGTTTTGAAACAATTCCCACCAACAGACACCCCCGCCCGCCCCCAGGGTAGCCTCATACACAGCCCGGAACAACAGCTCCCAGCCCTGGGCAGCTCGTTCCTGTGAAGACAGCTGCTGTAACCAGATCAGGAGCCTCGCGGCCAGCACTTTCCACATGAGCGCGTCTGCTCTTAAGCTGAGCTCCCGACTGTACAGAACCCGCTGCTGGACCAAACCTGGGTCCCCACCTGGATGGCAGACCTCTATCTGAGGAGGGATGTCTCAGTCAGCCCGGTGTCAGCCCAGGGCCAGTGCCCTGCAGCTACGAAGCCGCATCCCCTCTGCCCACCCTTACCGAACAGCCAAAGGGACTCAGGTGCACGTCCCGCCGGCCACTGGGGTGTGGCAGCCCCGTGGCTGGCCTAGCGGCCAACCCGGGCCTAGAAGAGCCTCTGGGACACCCGGCATGCCTGGTTCTCCTGGGATCCCTTTCAGCTCGCAGAGGCAGGAGCCGAAACTCGAGGTGGGGACCTGGCAGTCTCAGCTCCAGGTGGAGAGGGACCCCAGAGAGTGACACAGGTGTCCTAAACAGGGCACAGTAAGTAGACACGAATCCACAAAGGCCCCTGGAGCCATCTGACCCCGGCCTTGCCCACCAAATGCGGGGTCTGCAGGAGTGCTGGGCTCCCACGCGATGGCCGTGGGATGAGGGCTAGGACAGCCTGGCCTCTGCAGGAGGCTCTGCTAAGTGCACACCACCCAAGGGCCCCGCTGTCCAGGCCATGTCCCTGCCCACCCTGGGGCTGTCCTGGGAACCAGGTCCCAGAGCCCAGGTTGGCGTTGGGATGCACCTGAACCTGCAGCCAGCAAGGCCTGGGGAGACTGGGGCCAGGGGTCTTCTGACGTCCCCGGCCATGCTCCCGAGCCACCCGGCCTGGCCCACTGCCCCAGGAGGCTCCTGTCCAGAACCTGGTTCCTGAGGATCCTCAAAGGCCAGAGTTGGGGTGTCCTGCGGAAATCCTGATGGGGTGGAAAATCCCCAGCAGTTGGGCCCCGGGCTGAGCTATGACATTGCGCTTCTCCGGCTTGCTGGGGTCAGCCAGGCCCGCTGCTTCCTGCTTCCCTTTGATGTCTCCTGTATGGGGGAGGGGTCAGCACCCCTCTGGGAGCGGGCACGCTCACTGGCTCGCTCGACTGCGACGAGGAGTCTGTGCTTCTGGGGCCTGGGTATGCTGGGGTCAGGCAGGGGACCCAGCAGGGCTGAGAGGGAGGCCGGTGGAAAAACCCCAGCCTTCGCAGAGAGCTCCGGAGGGAGAGGGAGGGTCTGCCTTGAGGCAGAGGGCATGTTCACTTTGGCAGGGCCCTCTTGCCTGGGCAGTCTGATCGGGAGGGAGGCGCCACCATGAGCTTCTGTCTAGGTGGGGAAACTGAGGCCTCTGGACAGTCCCAACATGTCATTTGCCGACTCCTGGGGGCCTGAGAGGCGGGGGTACCTTCTGTGGGACTGCGACCAGCGGTCATCCCTCCTGTCCCTGTCCCCCAGTGTCGACTGCCTGGGGGTGAAGGAGTCTGGCCCCCACCTGCCTGCACAGGTAGGCCTCTGAGACCCTGAGAAGGGCAAGCCAAGAGATGCAGGTGACCGGGAAGGGTGAGGACCCTCCCCTTTTAATGTTCAAACCCGCTGAGCCCGCTGCCTTTGATGCAGGGGGTTAGGACAAGCAGCTTTGAAGTCAGCCCTTGGGGGATGTTCCTATCAGCCCCTGCACAGATAATCTCCCACCCGACCCTGGGACTCAATGCCACTCTTAGGATGGCCCCCTCACCGGCTTGGGGCCTTTTTGGTGGCCTTGGGAAGAGGGGCCTGAGGGGGTAGGGGAAGCCCCAGCAGGGGAAATGGAGAAGGTGGAGGAGGGGCGCCCTGCCTGCCAGCACCCAGGGTCCCAGAGACCCCCGCCCTCTCCTCTGCCTCCCACCCTAGCTGGAGGTGCAAGGAGTCCAGAGAACCACCTCCCTCTCTCCTTAGCCCCAGAGCCTCGTCCCTCCCAGGCTCCCCGTCCATCCCCAGTGCTGCTCCCTTGCCTCGCCTGCCAGCCTAGGCGCTCAGAGGGGCCCGTTTGACGGCCGCCTCGTCCCAGCACAGGGCCTGCACAGGAGGGACAGAATGAAGGATGGATCAGAGACTCAAGTGGAACTCTGTTAGTGGGAGATCTTCCGGACTCGCAAACATCCACACATTTCAGGAGCAACACAAGCCAACAAGTGGCTCCCAGCCGAGGTGGCAGGAGTGGGAGGGGCAGCTGGGCACGTGGCTGGCTGGGGTGGGCAGCGCCGGCTGAGTGGCTGCTAGGGACACAGCTGCCCTCTGCACCTGGACCGGGCACGGCCCCACTTGTTGACGGGAAGCCGGGGGCGGGCGCTGGCATTTGGCTCCCTAGCAGCTTGAGCAGGAAGAGAAGGATGTCTTCTCGGGGTGGCACTTGGCCCTCCCAGGTGTCCAGCCGTGGCCTTTGGCATCCCTCTTGGCATCCAGCCCTGCATGTGCAGGCAGGCATCTCGGACTCCCAGGCCGCCTTCCCCCACGGCAATGACAGTGACGGGCCACAGTGGCACCTGGGGACAGGCTGCTTGGCTCAGCCCTGCCTCGCTCCCTTCCCTGGCCTGGTTCTGTGGCGGAGCAGACGTTTCAACTGGTGTCTGCGTCTCTCCCCCAAGGTTAGCAGAGGGGGGCCTGAAAAAGCCCCCCGCGCGAGAGGACTTGGTGGCAGACCCGGCTAACTTCGGCGTGTCAGGGCCCAGTGGCCACAGGTGAGACACTGCAGGCAGCACCTCCCTCCCCATGGGACTGTTACGAGGGCTAACTGAAGTCGAACGTGAAGACATCGAGTCACTGATCAAGTCCCTGGGCAGTGAAGGCACCCAGTGCGTGGCATGTGCCCGTACTGAAACGCCTGTCTCCCTCCCTTGAGAACACCCCAGGGCCCGGAGTGGGGCCGGCGTGAGAGCAGAGGCCTGGTTCCTGGGAACTTGGGAATGGCCGCGGGGCCCGGTGGGGTCTCCACTTCCATCAGGAAGAAGGTGCCAGAGGGGCTGGGGTTGGAGCAAGAGGTGACAAGAAGAGAGGACAGACCCCGCGGGGGAGGAGGGCACAGGACAGTGTGCCCGCGGGGGTAGGTTAGTGCAGGGGCTATGGGCTGCACGTTAGGAATGTGGGCACAAGGGGGCCATCGGTTAGGATTTCCGCGGGGTTGAGGATGGGGTGTGCGCCCCGGAGCCCTCGGCCTGGGGCTGTGGGCCTGCTCTCCCCATCGCCCTGGCTCCCTGGCGGCCACCCTCGCACTACCAGGAACTGGACGGGTGGGGGGGGGGGGGGGGGGGGGGAGGGCAGCACAGGAGTCTGAGGCATGGCTCCCAGGAGGTTTCGCGTGGGGGTAGGTCCAGCTCTTCTCAGCCAATCTTGAAGGTTCATTTGGGAGTCATGGCCGTGTGTTAAAGTTCACCAGGTGTGGATGGAGGGGAGAAGCTTCAGGGAGAAGTCTCATCTCAGGCGTCAGAGCAAGCTGGCCGAGGGAGGGAACGGGGAGCCTTTGTTCTCGATGCACAAGGATTCCTGGCGACACCGGGGTGGGGGCTGTGCAGAGTCCCTCTCAGGGCCTTCTGGGAGGGGCGCTCAGAACTCAGCTGTGTTTAAAAATTAGCAAGCAGGGGAGTTAGAGGTTCTGCAGTTAACCCCTTTCGAGCCTTTGAGGCCTGTTTGAACTGTTAATCAGGAAGGCTGGGCAGGAGGGCCGCTGCCGCCCCCAGGAACCCCATCCGGCTGGGTCTCTGGGTCCAGGCATCGGGGCCGAGAAACCGCTGGAAAGTGCTGTCTGCGTGGGGTCCGCGAAGAGCCCTGCCCCCGCCACAGCTCCAACGTTGACAGGCTCTTTGTTTTCTCGTCTCGGCCCTATTCAAGGCCATTTTTCAGCTTGCTGGCTTCCCGTGAAGATTGGGGGGACTTTCCACCCCGTGTGGCTCTGCAACAGCTCGGCCAGGCTTCCTCCCGCACGTGCTGTGGGGACAGCCTCCCTGCGCCACAGTTCCCGGAGCAAAATGACAGAGCTGGGAGGACAGCCGTGCGCAGCCACAGGGGCTGGAGGCACACCCCAGGGGGCCAGGTTTAGGGCAGTGGTCATCTGTGGCCCAAAGTCAGAGAAGCAGGGGTGCTGGTCCCAGAGGCCATGACCTGGAGGCAGGCGACTGCTTCCCTCCTTCCCAGGCTCCGTCCTCCATCTCCTTCACAAGCCGCCTCTCCAGTCCAGGGCCCTGAATACAGAGCTCCTCAGAGCCCACCTAGAGCTGGCTTTCTCTGGAGAGTGTGACCCTGAGCGGCTCCCCCAGCACCTGCGGCTTCTGGCACCGTCTGTGGGTCCCAGTCTCCCAGATGTCTCTCCAGCTCGCCCCCCACCCCCCCCACGCCAGACCCACATTCCCATCACCTGCCCCACGGCTCCTGTCCGCAGCCTCCGGCAGTCCACACCAGCCGGGCACTTCCCCACCCAGGGTCCCTGCCCCCCGACCCCGCCGCCGTGCGCACCGGGGCCCCCGCACTCACTGCCGGCACACGTTAGCCCCTTACCCTGCCAGGCTGGCCGCACCTGTCGGTGTCACTGCCCGCTTCCGGGTGCTCGCGTCCCCTCGGCCCGTCGCTGGGCACTACAGTTGCTGTTGTCACCGTCAGTCCTTCTCCACTCACTGGAAGGAGATCCTTCCAGAAGGCGATCGGATCCAACGGGGACCCAAGGGGGTCCCTCCCTGAGTGGGACCTCTCAGTGGCTGCTGGTGTTCTCAGAACAAGCACAGGTCCTCCGCAGCATGGCCTCTCCGGTCTGGCCCCTGCCCGAGGCTGAGCTTCTCCTCTTCAGCCTCCTTCCATCCCTTCAGCTCATGGGCTTCCTCCACCAGAGGGCCCTTTGCCCATAGCCCTTGTCCTGCCCCCCAACTCCCCAGCTTCCTCAAGGGAGCTCCTAGGACCCCAGACGGACTCCTGGTGCAGACCCTGCTCAGGGTGGTTCTGCCCGCAGAGCACATTCCTCGACATGCAGGAAAACACGTTCTCACGCTTGGTTGGGCCCCCTCAAATCCCTCCTGCTTGGGCCAGCATCTGGTGCCCGGTGCTGTGTGCGGTTTCGGCCAACAAAGACTGAATTCTATAAAATTCTATAAAGCTCACTGACCAAATCTATAACATGGGGCAAGGGTCATGGCCCTGCCTCTCAGACACAACCCACTGCCTGCGAAAGCCTCAAAGTCAGCTGCATCGTGGCCTGCGTCACTAGGAGGCGTGTGGCACCGTGGCACGTGCGTGCTCCCAGACGGGCGTCGGAGTACGGGGGCTCTCAGAGCATGCTGAGTGAAGGAGCAGGAGCTCCCCTGTGGAGGGGGAGGGAAAGGACTCTCCTTGGCCACACTGGGAAATGGCTCTCCCCTCCCCCCAGTCCAGAAGTCTTTGCTCCAAGACACCCTCGATGCTCCTCACGTCCACCCTTCTGCGCACCGAGGTACGTGCGGTGTGGCTCTGGGAGGGCCCCATGTCACAGGCCAGGGTCACCTGTGTGGCTGCTGGTCTGAACTGCTCCAGGGCACCCCTGCTGCAACTCCCCGGGGCACCCGCCCCACCCCCACCTTGAAGCCCGGCCAGGAAGTTGGTGGGGGCCTAGTTGGCCAGGGCAGGGCTACCAGCCTGCGGAGCTGGGGACAGCCCTGTGTGCCCGGCACTGGCCCCCCAGGGAGTCCCCATTCTGTGACACTAATTGCTACAATTAGCAGGAGAAAGGCCTATTAGATCAGTTTCTTCTCCTGGCTGAGGCCCGGCTGCTGGGGAGGGCGGCTGCTGGGGAGGGCGAGCGGAGCCCAAGGCTTTTCGGAGGAGCAAGGACCCTTCCATAAATGAGGCCACATTTAAATTGCAAACTAGGGCCTCGCCCAGCCCCAGGAAAGGCTCCCAGAGAAAGGCTTTAGTTAGGCGGGGCAGACCGGCGGGGAGTGGGTGAGCCTTCCTGGCTGATCTGGGTCGTCCAGGCTCCGGTCCGCGGCCCAGTCCCACTGGGGCCGGCCAGCATGGAGGCACGTGGCACAGGCCGAAGGAGGCACAGGGAAGCAAGGACAGTAGTAGAGGCTCCTCCCTGCCCTGCACGGGGCCTGCTCTGAGGGAGGATGCCTCCGCCTCCTCCTGGAGCACATCACAAACCTTCCAGATCGGCTGTTCCCCAAGAGCTGCTCACTCCTCCGTCTGCACTAACTAGAGGAGGTGAGAGGGACTTCCTGACCTCCGTCCAGGCCACCTCTGATTCCAACTAGCCACACAAGCCCACGCCCCGAATGGCTTAGAGTCTGCAGCTGAAGGTGGTTCCAGCTACAGCCCCAGGTGGCAACCCACTAGGCCATGGGATATGAGCCCCCCCCCAACCTTGAGTTACACCACCGGCCAGGGAAGGGGGTACTCCAACGGGCCGGGCCGGGCCTGAGCCAGGGTCTCTCCCTGAGAGAGTGAGGCTGTGGGTACTGGCGCCACTAGCCTACAGGGCCATAGCAGAGGCCATCTCCGTCCCCAGAGCTGGCCTCAGGCAGTGACCCTCACTTGGGGTAGTCCCAAGGGGGCATGTGGCAATGTCTGCAGACAGTTTTGCTTATCACAAGGGACTGGTGTCTACTGGATAGAGGCCAGGCAGGCTGCTACTTACTCATCCTACAGGCTAAAGACAGCCCCCAACAAAGAATGGCCCAGCCCCAAATGTCAGCAGCGCAGCGGTTGGGAACTCTTGGTCTGAGGAGCGAGGATCCCCATGTGCTGCTTACTTTCTGTGTTCTGAAAATGGATGCACACTTTTCTGGCCTGGCCTTTTCCTTCATTCAACATATCAATGAGGCCATTCAGCAGAAATGCATGACGCAGCCGGTGCGCAGACCCCATAGAGGAGACAACATGCTCGGGAGGCCTCCCTTCTGGTGGGGGAGACAGGGCAGGCACTAGGAAATACTGTGGTGTAGCATGCGTTTGTGGGGGATTGAAACCTAGTGTTGACCTGGGGGGGGCGCTAACGGGGTCCCCCGCAGGGGCAGCTCAAAGAGCTGCCTTGCAGCATTTCAGGTGAGACCTGAAAGGGGAGGAGGACCTGTCACAAGGAGCCCACAGGGACGGGCCAGCCAGGCAGAGGGGGCTGGTGCACAGGTCCCGGGGCACGTGGCCAGTTTGAGAAAGAGGCAGGAGGCTGGCGTGACAGGAACTCAGGAGGACAGCAGGCAGGGCGGATCTTGTGAAACCTGACGGAATTTGAATATGATTTCCTAGAAATAGAAACCACTAGAGGGTACCTGGCAGGAGAGTGTGATGGGACATGCGTTCACTCCTTCCTTCTCGGCTCTGGGGATTCGAGTGCATGGGCTAACTCGCAGCCCTGAGTCCGGGAAACACGGTCCCGCTGGGAGGGTCTGTGGGAGGGAGGCAGCGCTCTGTTCCTCTCCGTGCTTTTCCATCCGGTCTCTGTTTGTAGCCCCCCCCCCACCACCACACTCCGCGCCACCCCGCTCCGTGCTCCCCCCACCCCAGACGGCTGCTCCGGTGTCGTATAGATAGACCGTTGTGTGCATGTGCCCTGGTGATGCATGCAGTATCTGCTAGCACGGCTGGGTGGTGGTCACTTGAGTTTCAGGACAGAGCCGTGGACTGAGGCCCTCGCTCTGTTTGGCGTCGGTGCCCCTCAGCGCCGTGTTTGCGCATGTCTCCAGTCCGTGAAGTGTACATCTAGTCCTTACCCCTAACCACAGCGCCGGGTTCCAAGTCCCCACCCCCACAGGCAGGCCTGTACTGAGCTTGCACACACAGCCCCTCGTTGTTCTGCTGAGAGTGCTCTAGCTGTTTACCCAGGAGGGAAACTGCTGGGCTGCAGGTATTAAATATTTTATTTGAGGAAGAAGTGCTGGAAGGTTCTCCAGAATGTCTGTGCCTGTCTCACACGGCCACCTGCAGCACACAGGGAGGCTTGTTTCCTGCATTGCTGCCAACACTTGGCATGATCCTACTTTCTAATTCTTCTCTTAGGAAGCATGCCCCTTGCTGTCATCCGCATTTCTGACTGCTTCAAGGAGCTTGGGCATCTTCCCGTAGCCTCCCTGCCCCCCCACCCCCACAAACTGCCAGTTAGTATCACTTGCCCACTGTTCTCTTCGGCTTCCTATCTTTTTCTCCCTGGTTTGCAGGACATTCTAGTATATTTTAGCTATTGTTCCCTTATCAGTTTTGTTTCAAATACCGTGTCATTTGTCATCTGTAACTTGGGCAGAGTCACTCGGGTGAGAGTGAAAAGAGCGTCTTGTCTTCGAGGCACGACAAAAACAGTTCACAGTGGACTGATTTAACAGAAATACTTTATTTGCATGTATTCAAGCTTATAACTTCTGAAGTTTGTGCTTTCTGGGTACTGTGTTCGACACCCCCCTCCCCCCCACAGGCTACAGAGGCCCCAGGTTATTCCCCACACCCCCTCACACACACCCCCACCCCCCCCACCCCCACCCACAACCAACCCCCCCCCTCCCCCGCACTCTCCTCAAAAACAAGCATCAACTCTTTTGTCCATTTGGAGCCTGCTTTTTCCAGGGGGTCACGTAGGAATCCACATTCCGAGTTCTCCACTCTGGGCTAGCTTCCCCCGGACCGTCCTCTACATGGTCCCCACAGACACGCGGTGTCACCTCTGTCTCGGGCCACCTTCCTCCTGAAGCAGGGCTGCCTCTGGAGTCTCTCCTGGGCCGGCGTCCCCCGCTGCTCCTGTTACTGAGGCTTGGAGTGTGCCCCGGGATCTGCTGGTACAAGGCCTTCTCTGTTCTCCCTTTTCAAAGTGCACTTGGTGTTTGCAGATCTTTTCCTTTCACATACATTTTAGAATATGTTTGTCAAGTTCCTCAAAAACTCCAACTGGAAGTTTAAGCAGAGTTGTACTAAACTTAAAGATCTGGAAAACCCTGACCCCTTTCTCATGCTAAGCTGCCCCATCCAAGAGAATGGAATGTCTCTCCATATCAAAAGATCTTCCTTTACATCCTTCAGTAGAATTTTAAAATTTTCTCCATAAAAGTCTTCTTTGTTAATTCCTGACCGGGTGTAAGTGTTACTGCTTTAACTTCTATTCTGCTTCTCACTCACTCACTATGTCTCAAGCGCTGAGGGGGGGGGGGGGGGGGGGAGCGGCATCGATCTTCTATCCAAAACCTTTGCTCACGTCTCTGTTCCATTCTGAAAGTTGACTCTGTGTTTCGTGCAGCTCAGCAGTTTTCAGAGTGTGGTCTGAGGACCCCGGGGAGCCCCGGAGGCCCTCTTGCACAAGGTCAAAACCACTTTCATCGTAATACTCAGATATTATTTGCCTGTTCTGCTCTCGCTCTCACAAAGTTAAAGAGTTTTCCAAAGGAAGCGTGACCCGCCAGGATCTGTGCTGTGAGGGCTCTGGGTTTGGTTTTAAATGTTTCTCAGTTTTAACTTCTAAGGAGCTAACTAACTACCAACAGATCCAGCCCATGTTAACCAAAGTTCTTTGGGGACCTCAATACTTTGTCCGAGAAGCCCCACAGAGGCAACACTCTCAGGACGGGCGGTTCCCTCTCCCCTGGTCCTCTCCTTCGGCTCCGTGCCCTTCCCTTGTGCGGGGGGACGCCTGGGGCCTGCGGTGGCCCCCTGTGCCTGCTCCTTCTCTGAAAGGGACGATACAGTCTGCTGAAAAGCCGAGTGTTGGTTCAGAACCTGTATCACATCAGGGTACCTCATCCTGGCTGGCTAAGTGCTATCCTCCTGCCCGAAAATCATGCATAGGCCTGAAACTATATAATTTTTCTGTCTCTACTGAGAGAACCATATGGTTTTTCTCCTCTGGTCTCTTAATGTGGTGAATTACACGGATAGAGTTTCTGATATTGGATCATCTTTGCATTCCTAGGAGAAATCCCACTTGCTGAAGAACTGTTTAATACACTGTTGGATTCGGTTAGCTAATGGTGTACATGGGACTTCAGCATTCATAAGGGAACTAGTATATAATTTTCTTGTGCTCTCCCCTTATTTGAATTTGGACATGCTCTGATTCCCAATTTAAAAAGATCCCTCTTACTGGAGCATAAATCCTGAAACAGGCCCACTTTTCTCTTTAACATGTTTGGAAACACATTAAAATAGAACCGTAATCAAGCAACCCAATCCTTAAATTTTTCTCCCAGTGAGTATCTGGAAAACAGGTGCAGAGATGGATCATTTGAGACACCATAGAAATCTGGTTAATCCTGCCTGCCTGCTTTCCTTCAACAAGTACTGCCCGAGCAAGGCTGTGTATCAGGCTCTCGGCTGAGTGCGGGGGCAGGCAGCAGAGAACAGGACAGAAAAGTCCCTCCTGGGAGCTCTCGGTCCGGCACGGGCACCAGAGCACGGAGGGGACTGGCAAATGCACCTAAAATGCGGATATTACTCTTCTAGCAATGTTTCAGTACTGGGTGACTCTCCATCTAGGACAGAGCTATGCAGTGTAGACGAATTCATCCCTTTCATAACAAGAACCGTCCTGTGGGAAGAAGACATTCGTCCTCATTTTACAGAAAAGGCAGTTTAATGTGCTGGAGAAACACAGGTTGGGGGTCGGGGGAATCGAACTTCCAAGCTGTCCCCCCTACTGTCCAGACTGAGACCCGTGACTCCAGTCCTCAACTCCAATCCCAGATGTGACCAAGACTTCTATTCCCTGCTCCCCTCCCCTACCTAGACCCATGATTCCAAACCCCAACTCCCAGCGGACCTGTGACTCAGAATCCCCACCCCGACTAGAAACCTCAGTTCCAGTTTCTGACTGTGATCCCCAAATCGGACCCCTAACCCCAACTCCAATCTCCAACCGAGAATCCCTAAACCCCGAGTCGGATTCCCCACGCAGACCTCCCTCAGAACCAGACACCTTCCACACACAGTCTCCAGATTCTTACTCAGAAACACTACTCTGGCTCCATCCCGGTAGGACCCCGACCTGGATCCCCTACTTGGAACTCAGATTCTAACTTGGACTCTAGACGCCCCGACTAGTAACCCCACCCTTCACTCAGAACTCAGCGCAGTCCCAGAATCCCAACTCCAATCCTGGCTCTGATCCCGCCCCCAGACTGCCGACCCTGGAATCTGCCACGTAGGCAGGAAGGCGGACTTCACGCGCAGACTCAGATCCCTGACTCGGACCCTGGACTCAGAACCACCACGTGGACTCTGATTTCCGACTCAGAATTCCCATCTTAAGTCCAACGGACTCTGCCTTGATCCCGAACTTGGAACCCTGAGCGTCAGAATCAGAACACCGGACCCAGACTCGGATTCCCAACGACAAAGGACCCCAGCTCCGGTCCCCGATGCAGGACCGAGAGACTGGACCGTGAGGCGGACTCTGGACCCCGGCTCTGGTCCCCGACTCGGAACCATGAGGCTGGACCGCGAGGCGGACTCCAGATCCTGGCTCCAATCCCGGGGCTCAGAATCACGAGGCAGGACCTCAAGGCGGACTCCAGATCCTGGCTCCGATCCCGGGACTCAGAACCACGAGGCAGGACCTCGAGGCGGACTCCAGATCCTGGCTCCGATCCCGGGACTCAGAACCACGAGGCTGGACCGCGAGGCGGACTCCAGATCCTGGCTCCGATCCCGGGTCTCAGAACCACGAGGCCGGACCGCGAGGCGGATTCCGGACCTCAACTCCGATCCCCAACTCGGAACCACGAGGCGGGACCGCGAGGCGGACTCCGGACCTCAACTCCGATCCCCAACGCCGAACCGAACCATGAGGCGCAACCGCGAGGTGGACTCCGGACCTCAACTCGGAACCACGAGGCGGGACCGCAAGGAGGACTCCGGACCTCAACCCCAATCCCCAACTCCTAACCACGAGGCGGGACCCCGAGGCAGACTCTAGACCTCAACTCCCATCCCCAACTCGGAACCACGAGGCTGGACCGCGAGGCGGACTCCGGACCCCGGCTCCGATCCACGACTCAAATCCACGACGCAGGACCACGAGGCGGACTCCGGAACCCATCTCCGACCCCCGACTCTGATCCCCGAGGCTGGACCACGAGGCGGGCTCCAGACCCTGGCTCTAACTCCCTACTCGGAACCACGATATGGGACCGCGAGGCGGGCTCCAGATGCGGAATCGTACCCGGACTTGGAACCACGATGCAGGACCGCGAGGCGGACTCCAGGCACGGAATCCGACCCGGACTCAAAAATACGAGGCGGACTCCAGGCGCGGAATTCGACCCCCGGATTTGGATCCCCGATGCAGGACCGTGAGGTGGACTCCAGATGCAGAACCGGACCCGGACTCGGAACCACGACGCAGAACTGCGAGGCGGACTGCAGGCGCGGAATCCGATCCCCGGACTCGGATCCCGGACCAGGACCCCCGACCCGGGCCGACTCTCCCGGAGGTACCGAGGGGAGAGCCGGCCCCCCGCCCGCCGGACGCAGACCTCACCTCGGTGCGCCGGCGGTCACCCGTCCCGCGCCGCCTGGTCGGACCGTGCCCGCAGCGCTGGGTGGGGGCCTGAGGGGCGCAGGCTAGGGAGCTCGGTGCGGGGCTGGCGCGGCCGAGAGGACGGCACAGCCGAGGAGAGGGTGCGGCCGTGAGCACATCCCCGCCGACAGGTCAGCCCCGACGAGAGCTCAGCGCCGACTGAGCAGTGGGGCGACGGTCTGCCGAAAGACTACGGCCGCACCCGGACCCCGGCTGACGTGGCAGCTGCCCGGCCGTTGATTGGATGGGCCCGCGGGGTGGGTTGCCGCGTGCCGCCGCGCAGATTGGCTGGGCACGGAAAGCATTGTACCACGCTCTGCCATTGGTTGAGAGGGACCAGTGCCGATGCCACCGGGCTTTGGATTGGTGGGGCAACTCCAGTGCCACGTGCCGCACTCCACCCCACCCCGGCTCGCGGTGCAAATGTCCACCCACCCGTCCGGTCGCTTCCACGCGTCCACACCCTACTGGGTGCCCCATGGAACTTTCGGCACTCAGCACACAAACGGCCTGCTGCAGATCCTTACCACAGGGGTCCACGAAGGCAGGCAGGCAGGCGGCCTCCCATCTCCCTCTGGGGACCTTGCAGGGTGCGTCCGTGCTGCTATCGGGGACTCTGCTATGGACGTCCTGTTGTTCACTTTTCAGGAGACCTTGTGACGTGGGCGCCCAGACTCTGCCAGGCGGCTTCCTGTAGGAGAGGACCTGCCCAGGTCACCCCAAAGGAGGTGACCCCAGTGGTCAGCTTCCCGCCTAGACCGCTACAGCTCTCAGTGGAGCTTCCCTCCTATGATCTGCCTGTGCCTGGAGGCTGGGTCCACTGTCTGCTGAAGGTCTTCCCTGCTGTCCACCCACCCACCCACCCATCTCTCCATCCACCCTCCCTCCTACCCACACACCTATCCATCCCTCCATCTGCCCACCCACCTATCCATCGATCCACCCATCCACCCACCCATCCATTCGTCCACCTCACACATCTTCTGAGCCCCTCCTGGGTGCCAGGCACTGCCATAAACACTGACAATCTACAGCAAACAGCCATCAGGAAGTCTGTCCTTATGGGGCTCTCACTCTACTGAGGTTTTATGCAAGTCTAGGGCAATTTAGACCTTCTGTGAACTCTCAGTATTTTCTCAGAAGTTGTTACCCCACTCTCCCCCAACCAGGGTTGACTTCAAGGGAGGAAGGGGGAAGCTAAAGCCAGCCAAGCAAGCAGCCATCCCCACACCCAAAGCAAGCAATGAGGCCATTCATCTCAACTGCTTTTGCCTGAAATATGTGTCTACAAAAAGAGCCAGGAATTTCTCCAAGGGTGACTGAGTCAGTTTTTTCTTTGTGGTTCAGCCTGAAGGAGAAGGGGGAAATGGTGCTGTCTTTTTACACATCAACAGCTTGCTTTCCAACCTTCACAAGCAGTGCCAGATTGGTCATCGCTCTGTCCCTTGACCAGCCCACGGGAAGGCTGTACAGCAAGCCTCAGTTGGTACATTTGACAGAGGGTCAGCCAGTCCTCACGGCCTGGATGGGTGTTTCTGGGCGTCTGCCTGTCCCAGAGGCAGGTTGTAACCAGGATCATCGCATGGGGCCCTGCACTCGGAAGGGCCCCACGCACAGAGTTTTAATGCTCTGCTGTCACCATCTTGAAATTCTTCATTTATCTTTGAGCTTGGGTTTTGTAAGTGAAGTCTGTTGGGACAGTGGAGCATGCTCCAGGGGCTTGGAGCTTTGGCCCATGGAAGGCCCCACCACCTTCCTACCACCTTTGCCTGCCCAGCCCCCTTCCCCCTCCTCCCCCCAAGTGACCAGTTACTCTCTGTCCTGGCAGAGAATGGCAGGGAGGGACTGGAGTCCTGACCCACACTGTGCAGCCTTGGGATTCCTACCTGGAAGGGAGAAGGGCTGCTGCCAGCCTTGTGTAGCTGTCGAGACAAGAACAGGAGGGCCTGCCGGCCAAGAAGGCCTAGAACAGGAGGCCGAATGCAGCCTGGGGCACTGCCCCGGTTCTTGCTGCTGTGAGTCAGTGGGGTAAGGCTCCAACCTCTGCCTCTCGTGGCCTCCTGCACCCTTCAGGGGGAGGCGAGGCCCCTTCCCCGGACATTCTCCAGGTGTGTCCATTTCCACCTCCCCAGGGAAGTCAGGGGAGTGGGAGCCCCAGATCCTCAGAGTGATTTCACAGATTTCCTGCCTCTGTGGGGTTTATATTCCAGTAGGAAAGACAGACAAGAAATTTTCAAAGTGCTCTGGACATTCTTCTTTGTCAGAACACACAGATCCCTAGGTGGATCTTGGGAGCTGCATTGTCTTTCCGGTAGCTGACTCCTCTAGTCTTTACTCATGAATGTGAGCTGTTCCCCAACTGTTCTGTTTGGTTTGTTTGTCATCCAAGGACATTGAGCATGGGATAAAAAGCCACCTAAAGCCAGTCTGCTTAAAATAGGGGTCCCCCTTTTGAAAGAGTGACAGTGTTGACTGGGATTTCATCTTGAAAACTGATTTTTTTTTTCAATTGTGGAAATGGAGTTGATCCAATCTGAACAAAATTTGGGTTCTAGTTGTGTGCTTGGGTGGGGGCGCAGCTCCTGAGCGGCCAGGTTCATTTGTCTGTGTTTCCTTGCGGCTGCGCTTGCCCGACTCAACCCTCCAACCTCGGAGCCTGACATCCTGAACACGTGGATTTTCCCCTAACAGATCCCCTCGTGGTGAAACTCCACAGACACTGTGTCTTTGTGCGCTCTCGTGACCACCTTCTTGGGGCCGTGCTTCGAGCCAGGCCAAGGAGCCTGGCGCTGTCGATTTTGACACAGCGGTCAGGGAGGATGGTTGGGAGTCACGTGCGGGCCGGTCCTCAGCCCTCACCCCCTCGCTGCACATGGGGCGCCGTCAATCAGCCAGTGCTGCCTGAGAGCCCCAGCGCACCTGTTGTGTGCCCACACCGCCCCCCCGCCCCGCTCTAGTCCTTTGGGGGAGACACAGAGGAAAACATGCTGAGACTAAGAGGGGTTTGTTGTCTAGTCGGGAGACAAGAGACACGTGGGAATTGGCTGGAGAAGGATGTGAGGCTGGGCGGACCCCAGGCTAGCCTGGGGGAGACTGGGGGTGGGGGCGGGTGGTGGGCTGCCAGGCGTGCTGGGAGGGGGGCCTGGGGCTGGCTTTGGCACATCAGAACTCAGGAGGGGGGTGGCGGGCCACGGCCAGCTCCCGCCTGAGTGGGGCTGGGGTCCCTTCCGAGCCCAGGCCAGCCTGGGGGCTCTTGGGTCGTGGAAACCTGGGGACTGCAAGGCGGGTGCGGGGCAGAGAGCCCGGGCACCTGGTGGCCTCCACCTCAGCTTCCCGTGTGACAGGGGGCATCTGGTTTGTCTCAGCTGTACATGGCGGGGGCTGACCTAACGTTCCTCGCGCTCCCTCTAACACTAATATTCGGGGTTCAAAAGGTTTCCTCGCAGGCCTCTGCACCCGAGTGCACACACGCACGCGTACACGCACACACAGCTGAAGAGAATTAGGCTCAAAACGTCCACTCGGCTTTTCTCTTGATTCCGAGGTATTTAGAATGGGGGTGGGGGATTAGGAGAGGAAGTCGCTGAGCTAATTCTCCTGTGTTTGCCAACACAGAAGTGCAGATGGGGCCCAGAGCCCCGGGTGTCCCGGGGGGGGAGCACCAGCCCTCCTCCCACGGGGCAAGGCAGGAGGGAAGGACCGGGTGGGAGCCCCTCACCCAAGTGACAGGACTCTTCCCCGGGGCCGTGGCTTGCCCCCACTCCCCTCTACCGCTCCCCCCGCCCCACCAGAGTCTAAGGGTGGAACCGCCTTCAGGCTCAGCCAGGTTCCCAGAGAGCTGCTTCCTGCTGAAGCAGAGAGGCCCAGGGCCACGTGGCCGCCTCGGCACCATCTTCCCAGGGAAGGGCCTTGCCCTGAGCTGCTCTCGGAAGTGGACTGGAACGTGGAGGGGGCTGAGGGGCCCCGGGCACCCCTGAGTGACCGAAGAGAAGCCCGCTCTTCGGGTCAGCCCGTGCACTCGGTAGCCAACACCCATGTCCCCAGAACCGGTGGCCCCCGTTCCGTCCCCCCACCCCCAGCGCAGTTTTGTGCACACACATCACTGCAGCTGTCCTGGGTCAGGTCTCCGTGGCCCCCGTGACCCTCCATCCAGCAGCTTCTTCGCTGGTCGGAAGTCTCTGTGGACCCTGCTTCCCACATCCTCATTCCAGAGTCTTCCTCCTGCAATATGGCCTCTGTGGGTCTCGTGCACCCGCCCGGGCCTCCCCTCCGCCCCAGCAGCTTTGGGTATGTTGTCCTGTGGATGACACCCCGCTCTCACTCAGCCCTGACACCTCTACCCCACCTTCCTACCCACCCCAGGTCTGCCTTGTACCGACAGGCGGCATGCCCTCCCATCCCCACTCAGAGCTCTCGTCTGCCGGTCTCCCTGCCTTGCGCTCCCCACTTCGGAGCGTCACACCCCCAGGGAGGATGAGCAGACTCCCGGCCATTCTGGGCTTCACCAGCCATGGCAGGGGGGAAGTGCAGGGGGGGCATCTCTGGGAGGTTTGGGGAGAGTGGTGGTGAGCATCAGGTCTCCCTTCTAGAAAGACCACTCTGGTTGCTGAATGGAGAGAATTGGGGAGTGGGGGGTGGGAGGGGACGCAAGGAGGTCTTGCCTTGTGGAGAGACCTGCTGTCACCCCGTGAGAGAGGCAGGAGGGCTGGGAGTAGGGGCCCCCCTTGGAGGGCAAGAGGCAGCCAGGAGGGGCTCCCAAAGGAGGTGGCCTTGGTGGGATCCGGTGGCTGAAGAGTTAGTGGGGGGGAGGGGGCAAGCTGGATCTTAAGAAACCTATGTAGGTGGGTCAGCGCCAGCCCCTCTGCCCCAGCTATGGGGCACGGTCACTCCTCGGGCATGGCTTTCCCAGTGCCTTGCTTGCCCTGTCTTAGCTTCCCAGGGTCCAGGGCGGGGTCCAGGGCTCAGAGTGACGAGTGTGACTGACATAGGTCCCAGTTCCAGGACAAGCTTGGGCCCCCACGGGACCCCTTCTCCCTGTGCAGCATGGGAAGGGAAGAATTGTGGGGGAGTGCCATTAGACACTTATGCTGTGTTAGGGTCGGCCCCGGCTGTCCCCCATGAGCAGATTTGCTCTCCTGCATTGGGGTCAGCAAGAACCTGAGGCCTGACGGGTGGGGGCTCTCAAGTCCGGGCGCTCCCGATGAGTGGCAGCGTGGGGTGTGGGCTGCGTCCCATCGAGAGGGCAGCTGTGCTCTGTGTGTGTATGTTTCGGCGTTGTGCAGCCAAGCCTTGATTAGCCAACCCCGATTCTCCCAGAGCCCCCGCTTCGATGCGGGTTAACTCAGCAGCTGTCTCCTGAGCACCTGCTTGGGGCCTGGTTGGGTGCCAGGCGTGGGGGGGTGGGGAAGCAAAGGGAGCTGGGCCCTGCCAGACCCGTCGCCTCAAGAGTCTTCCACCATCACCTTCCAGAGGCCATTCCTTCCCACCACACAGCCCCCCGGGGCAGGCCTATCCCCCATTTCCCGCCCAGGCTGGCCCTTGGCACAGCCGCCACTCAACTACAGCCTCCCCAGCCCTCAGGGTTGGATGGGCCCAGGCCTTAGGACACTGGCACTGCCAGGCTCAACCCAGAAAGAATTTCGATTATCTCTGAAGTTCTGGGAAAAGCGTTGATAGGAAGCCCCGTCCCAGGAGCCCTGGGGGTTGTAGATGGTTTTTGAATGTCGAACGGCCCTCCTCCAATATTTAGGGTGAGAACAGACACTTGCAGAGAACCCGTATATCCCTGGCTCTGTGCCTGTAGAGGGCGAGGCTACTCAGTGGAACCCACCAGGCCTCTGGGGAACAGTGGGCACAAAATGGTTGGCTATGAGAGGCTTTGGGGAGCCGAATGAGAACACTCTAGCTGAGCCAGCAGGCTCAGGGCCATCTGCCTGGGCTACCACGGGGCCGTGTGGTTTTCAGATCTGTCTGTGAGCACTTTGAGACTCCTTCCTTCAAAAGACAGAGCTTAATTCCCTCCCCTTGATTTTTTTTTTTTTTTTTTTTTGGACTTAATGATTTGTTTCTGAGAAATAGAATGTGGCGGCAATGTCCGAGTGTGCCTCCCAAAACAGGTGGTAAAAGGCATCAGAGCTTCCTCCTTGCTCTCCCACTGGGATCCCTGACTCGGGAGGAAGCTGCCTGCCATGTTGTGAGGACACCCAAGCAGCCCCGTGGAGAGCTCCACATGGTGAGAAACCGAGGTCTCCCACCAATGGCCTCATGAGCACACACCATCATGGCGGTGGATCCTCCAGTCTCAGTCAAGCCATCCGGTGGCCACAGTCCTGGTCAACATCCCAAGAGACCCTGAGCCAGAACCACCCTCAGAAACGATGTGTGATAATTAACATTCATTGATCGAAGCTGTGATGTTGTTGGGCCGTTTGTTACTCGGCAGTAGCTAGCTGATACAGCCATCCTAGTCTGGTTCAGTCTGGCCCTCAACAGGGGCAGCGAAGAGGGCTCAGCCCACCTGTCAGCTTTTGCCAGTGGTTGGTTGCATCTGGGCACGGGGGAGAGAGTGCTGTGCACAAGCCATGTTTCTGCTTCCTCAGGATCTGAATTCCATCCTCCAGGCCAGCAGCTGCTAACCTGGGGTGCCCGTGAGAGGGGTGTTTGCGACTCAGGAGGTGGGCTCTGGGCAGCAGGGAGCCGTTGGGGTTTGAGCAGAGGGGGACTTTGTGACAATGAGAGAGGCTAATAACTAGAATGTGATCTGGAACCTGGAACAGGTGATTCTTTTCTCCCCCAGAAACATCCAAATCCAGTTCTCTAGCACGTGGGCAGGACGAAGGGCCCTGTCTGCCTCTCCTGAGGCTGGTGACCGGCCACCCCACACCACCAGGTAGCCTCCCGGGCATCAGGGTATGGGGCTTGGTCATCAGGGCGCCTTCTCGGCTGTCTCTGAGCGAGTCCCCACGGGTCCGTTCCCCAGCCCGCCTCGAAGGGCACACACCCAGGGCAGGCGGGCACCCCCACACCTCCTTTCCTGACGCCCCGCCCTCGGGTGCCAGCAGTGGGACCTGCACAACGATCCCTTAGCTTCTCGTCGGTGCAGCTCCCTGTCCCTCAGTGACCTGTGGCCCATGGGCCCACGGACTGGCCTCAGCCATCTTCGTGCATGCCCCACACGGATGGCTCTTCCATGACGAGGGCCCTGGAGAGGGGACTTGGCAGCCAGCTCGGTCCCGGTTGGTTTTCTGCACCTGGGCACGGGGATGAGCCCTCCCGTGGGTTAGCCAGAGTGACAGGGGAGCAGGATGCCCTGTGTGGGTGGACAGCGGCTGGGGACGCTGAGTGGGGAGGCCTGGCCTGTTTTACCTAACCAACCGTGCACAGTGACCCCGGCGTCACACCCAGTCCAAGCAAGGGCTTTGTGACGGTAACGCCTTTAGTCCTATCAACAGCCTGCGTGGTGATGGGGACCCGGGGCGCAGAAAGGTCAAGGGACAAGTAGCAGGTAAGCATGCTGGGCTTTGCTCTGGGGCATCTTAGGACTGGGCTCCATCTGTCCGTCCTTCCCTCTCTGCCACATGGCCTCACAGCCTTTTGACTTGCTAGGGCAGCGCTGTTGCAGATGGGTGCTCACGGGGCGTGAGGGTGGGTGCGCCTTTGCCCGTGTTCCCGGGTACCGATCCCGCATGAGCCGCCCCATCCTCCCTGCAGCTCCTCTCTGTGCCCAGTGTGGAGGAGCCGCCCCCGCCCCCACCCCTCCGGGTGCCAGGCCCCTCAGGGCTGTGCCCCTGCCCCCGAAGACTCCCCCCAGCAGGAGCCCCCTGCTCATTAATTGTTCCATTTGAACACAGTTCTTTTTCACGGAGCTGGGGATGCCTTGGAGCGTCTCCTCGGCAGGGAGAGGACAACTCCCAGGCCCAAAGTCACTCAGCAGCCACAGGTCAGACAGGCCTTGAACACGTTCTCAGCAGACTCTCTTCCTTCCTGGGGTCTCTAGCCCGACCCCGGCCCCCGGCACGGCCAAGCAGAACTGGGCAAGGTGGTGAATCAGGGTTTCATTTGGGTGAGGGGTCCTGGTCCTCTGTCTTTGTACCCCAAATCCCTGGGGAGGGCGGGGTGGTGGGGCACGCAGCATAGGCCCAGGCAGCAGCCCCCAAGGGGGCCGGTCTGGTGGCCTCTGGGTGTACACCGGGGGGGACAGCAGCCCGAAGCCTCAGCCCTCAACCTAGGTCTACACGCAGGAGGTGAGGGCTTTGTGCAGCCTTAGCTCCAAGGAGGCGGGGGATTCAGTCTCAGATGGCGGGCTCAGTCTCCTTCACCCTGTTCCCTCCCCAGGTCCACGGCTGGGGCCAGAGTCCTCCTCAGGACATGTCGATGGCAGCAAACATTTTACAGATGTCACATGCTCAGAGCCTGGCAACAGGGGCGGCCCCAGCTGCTGGAGAACGTGGTTGGAGTTACGTCCACAGCAAAGCACCCCGTCACCTTTCTCTGCTTGGAGTGTAATCTTTTTTTGGAAGCCTTGCTGGAAAATCTGAATCTTGTGAGCCATCAGCTGTTTATAATCAGAGAAGCATATGTTTAAAAGAGCTGAGGGGCCTTATAAACTCCGTGTGCAAATTACCTTTGGGGCTGCCTGCCCCACCACCCCTCCCCACGGCTGCCATCACTGGTGAGGGGCTCAGCGCGCTGCACAGAATTAGCTGTAACCCCGTTGTGGCATGGGGTCTGTTTAGCTTTAGTCACGTCAGCTTGGCCCCGGAGCGTGGGAGCCTCCATCTCTGCTGTGCGGCTTCCAGGGCCCCCCCTCCACCCCCCCACCCCAGCTGCACAGGACTTCTGGCTCCCTGTTCCTGGGCCTTCACCATGAGAAATGTCCAACCTGGGGGCCATGTAGCAGGACATGGGTAGGAACTCAGCCCTCTGCTCAGCAGGGGCCTCCTGGGCCCCCAACTCCGGGGCAGCTCAGAGTTGCAGGGGGGCGGGGGGCAGGCAAACGCCTAGGGGCCTGCTAGGGTGTTGCGGTCCTGCTGACTTGTTTGTTTGGTGTTTTTAATTTTTGTTTCTGCACTAGCTTTATTCAGCTATCACTCACATACCATACAACTCACCCATTGAAAGTGTGCAATTCGATGGTTTTTCGGATATTCAGAGTTGTGCAACCGTCAGCACTATGCCGTTCCAGAGCATTTTCAGCACCCCTAAAACCCCATCCCCAGTAGCAACTTCCCCCCACCCCCTCCCTCCCGTGTCCCAACCCCAAGCAGCCACAGATCTGCTTTCCGTCTGTATGGATCTGCCTGTTCTGGACGTTTCGTAGAGAGTCAGACACCATGTGGCCTTTTGTGACTGCTTCTTATCACGATGTCCTCCAGGTCCTTCCTTGAGCCGCAGATGCCAAGGCTCCACTCCCTCTTATGGCCAGGCAGTATTCCGTGGTGTGGCTAGAGCCCGTTTTGTTGATCCTCGCGTCCGTTGATGGATATTTGGGCTATTTCCACTTTTCAGTCATTATGAATAATGTTGCCGTGAACATGAGGAGGCAAGCTTTTTATGAACATGTACTTTCACTTATCTTGAGTCTGTCCCAAGTCGCAAAATTGGTGGGTCATAGGGGATCTTGATGTTTAACCGCGTAAGGAGCCACCCGACAATTTCCCACAGTGGCTGCACCACCTTACCTTCCCGCCAGCAACGTAGGAGGGCTCTGATTTCCCCCCAGCCTAGCCAACACCTGTTACTGTGGGTCATGTTCACGTTGGGCATCCTAGTGGGTATGAAGTAACATCTCATGGTTCTGATTGGTATTTCCCTGATAGCTAATGATGTTGAGCATCTTTTCATGTGCTCATTGGCCGTCTGTATCTCTTCTTTATGAAATGTCTACGTAGATGCTTTCCCCAACTTATATTGATCACCTTATTATTGGGTAACTAGAGTTCTTCATATATTCTAGACAAAAATCCCTTCTCAGCTGTATTTTCCCCCATTTTGTGGGTTGTCTTTTCACTTTCTTGATGGTGTACTTTGACTCACAATGAATTTTTTTAACTTTGAAGAAGTCCAAATAAACTACTTTTTTCTCTTGAGGCTCTTGTTTTTAGTGTTGTAACTAAGTAGCAACATGCAAATCCAAGGTCACAAAAATTTGTTCCTATTTTCTTCCAAGAGCTTTATAGTTCTAGCTCTTACATCTGAGTTTTTGATCCTTTCGAGTTAACTTTTGTATAGGGTATGAGGTAGGAGTCCGGATTCGTTCAGTGGCATACAGAGGTCTAGTTATCCCAGCACCATTTGTTGAAAACACTGCTTTCCCCTCCCCCTCCCCCCCCCCCATTGAATGATCTTGGCACCCATGTCAAAAACCAACTGACCATAAATGTGAGGTTTTACTTCTGGGCTTTCAGTTCTATTCCGTTGATCCCTATGTCTGTGCTTAGGCCAGTACCATACTGTCTTGGTTACTGTAGCTTTGTGGTAAGCTTTGAAATCCAGGAGCCTGAGTCCTGCAACCTTCACAGGTGAGCTGCTCACCTGTGTCTGTCCCCTCAGTGGGGGCTGGGCCAAACCATGTGAACCAAATTGGGTCTTCCAGCTTTGTTCTTCTTTTGTCAAGATCGATTGGCTGTTCTGGGTCCCTCAAGTTTCCTTATGAACTCTAGGATCAGCTTGTCAATTTCTGCAGAGAAACCAGATGGGATTCTGAGAGGGGTGACAATCTGTCTGCAGATCATCTTGGGGAGTGTCAGCATCTCAACAACGTGAAGTCTTCTCGTCCATGAACATGGGATATCTTTCCTTTTTGTTTAGATCTTCTCTTCTTATTTCTTTTGTTGATGCTGTGGGGTTTTTTGCAGCAGTGACCACCAGCTGTCCTTCCTTCCCACCCACTGGTCCTGCCCAGCCTCCACACCCATACTCCCCAGAGCCTCCATGCTGCTCCCAGTCCTGAGCCCCTTCCTCAGGGCTCCAGCAGTGCTCTCTGGTCCCAGCTTTGTGCAGCATACAATGTGTTGCTCGGGCCAGAGTCTCCTCCCACCACTGGCTGGGGTATATACTCTCCTCCCCCCTCTGGGAATGCCCTCACGTCCTAGGGTGTTCCCGAGTTGCCCCGGGAGCTCTCTGCTTCACATGCCTTGGTCATCTGTCCCTCAGTGTGATGGTCACCCCCAGACTGTGGCTCCCAGAGGCCAGGGTGGCTCTACCATCTCACCCGCTCTGCACCCCAAGACTAGGCCCAGGGCGTGGAAATCCCGGGAAGGTCTGCAGGAATAACTGAGCTGTTTCCTGGACAAGTCGTTTTACCACAGCCCTCCCCCGGCCCCCGCCCCGATCGAGAGATGGTCCTTAATCCCGAGTGAGGCATCTTGGGGCTTCATCACCAGGAAAACAGGACTTTGGCAGCTTACAAAAGGAACTTGATTTTTCAGATTTCCTTTCAACTCAAAGGTCTCAAATCTGGTCTGTAGCCCTAGAGGGGAGGGTTCTGGCATTGCTTATGAGGAGGGCGCCTTGGAGGGGAGGCAGAACTGGCTGGTGGTGAGCTTGCCTGGAGCAGTGGCAGGTGGATGGGGCTGTTAGCTGCTCACCTGCATCCAGCCCTTGGATGGGTTTGTTTAGACCAAATTAGGTCACGGACAGCTGGTATGCCCCACCCTCATGGGGTCTCTCTCCCCTTCGGGGAAAGAGGTACATATTCCCTGTATTCCCTGCCCCTCAGAAAGCCAAGGAGGGGACTAGGTCCAAGGAGGCAGTGGCTTATGTCCTTTGGGAACCTGGGGGGGAGGGGCATTGTGCCCACGTCACCTCATTCAAGCGGTGGGTATTGCTCCTTCTCCTCAGTGCTCCACAAACCCTGCACTTATTGAGCACTTCTGTGTGCCAGGCCCTCTGCTAGTTGTGGTGCGGGTGGGGTGCTGGTGCTCCCTGACTGCAGGGCTGCCTGGCCTCGGGGATATCACTACAGGCTGGCTGGGGCCCAGGCCAGAATGGGGATAGCAGCACCCCAACACTGGGGGGGGGGGTCCGAGCAGGGCCTCCAGTAGTCACGGTGAGGTGTTCTGGGGCAGAGAAGAGGGCTCCCTGCCCACCTGCCTCCCCCAGGGTGCCAGGCCAGGTTGCGGGCTAGAGCACCCTGCCCTGGCACCCATAGGCCTGGCTGCCGGACTCTCTGAGCCTCACCCCCACCTCATAAGACGGGGGTAGGTCGAGGAGCTTTGAGGGCTGCCGTTCCTCTTGGAATATGCATATGGGGTAGAAAGGGGCCCGCAGTGGGAGTCCCCCCCCGCCATGACCACCACAGCCTGAGCACTTCTTCCCCCTTCAGCAGCCGTACCCAGCGGCCAGGATGCCAGAGGAGCTGAGCTCCCGGACCATCTCCGCATATGCCTCTCTTGCAGCCTCCTGGCATGGGGCATGTGTGCACCTTGTCCCTTGGAGAGTCCTCTGCTGGACGTGGGGAGGAGGCTGTGGGGGACATGGAAGGACTCCCACCTCTGCCTCCCTGTGAGGCTCTTGTCAGAGTGAGGTCAGCTCCCTGGAAGACCCCTCATTGTAAATGGGGTTGGGCTGGGGGATCTGGGCGGGGATGAGGAGCCAGAGGACCCCCCCCCCGTGCGGTCCCAGGCACTGGGGAGGCAGCCCGCCGAAGACCCCCACCCCTGCACCAAGAGCCACGTCACAAAGTGTTTGGCATTTGGGGATTTTATGTTAGGGAGGGATGAATGAGCCTCTGAAATGGGATCCGAGAGTAGCCAGGACCCTGCCTGAGATGCGGCTTCTGTGGACTGAGCGTGGGGAGCCCCCACTCCTCCCGGCGCCCCAGGCCAGCCGGACCTGCATTCCGCTCCTCCTCCTGCCTTCTGGAAGCGTTCCCTGAATCACAGTGTTCGCTGCGCTCCGTCGGGCCCTTCTGGGCTCTTCCTCTGCTGTTTGCCATAAAAACGCTCCGGTCATCTTTTCCGCTGTGGTTTTTATTGTTTTATTTTATTATTCCAGCTATATTAAGTTGGGAAGAGCTACAGAAATGTTTTTTTCTCCCCCAGATTCCAGAACAAGTCGTAGCTATTGTAGATGTTAATTAACCGCCCCCCCCCCCCCCCCCCGCACACACACACACTTATGTGTTCCCCAGCATCGTTCCCCGCTGCAAATGGGCGTCTCAAGGACAGGAGCTGGAACAGGTCTCTGTTTCCCCCACTCCCATCCAGCGCAAGAAAAAAGTGAGCTCAGATCCTGGGTCAGCCCTGTTTCTGGAGGCCATGGCCACAGGCGCTGCTGGCCCCTGGCTGGGCTGGGCTGCAGTGGAAGCCAAGTGCAGGGTGAAGGCCTGGGGAGGAATCTGGGTTCTTTTGGCTGCTGGTAAGATTATCCATTAAATCCATATTCCTCACTGTAGAGTTCACGTATTCAGAGAATATCCCGTATTCTGGCCGTCTTACGTTTCTGCAATATTGCTTCCAGATGGGCAAACAGAGCCCGGCTCTTGCAGATGCTACGGCCCAGCGTGCCGCTCACCAGCGCGCCTTTGTTCTGTCCCCAGTCACTTGGGGGTGGGGTGGGGGTGCCAGGCTTGCGGTCCCTGGCCCCACGAGAGCCTCTACGAGACTCGGGTAACACAGCCTGAGCCTGTCCCCTCGTCAGGGCCTGTTACAGCCGTGGCACCGCCCTGGCCCCACCCATGCCCAGGCTGCAAGACTCCTGCTGGCCCGCCTCCCCGCCCCCACCACCCCCTCCCGGGGAGAAGTCAGACAGGAGCCTTTTAGCATTCTGCACCTGACTGGCTTGGGGTAGGTTCCATTGCCCTTGCAGCCCACCCGCCTCAGGCAGCCTGAGCACCGGGGCCAGCCCTCGAGGCCCTGCCCAGCCCCCGCGAGGCCCCCGCGAGGCCCCATGAGTGCTGTGACCAGGCAGCCTGCTGGGCCGTGGGCTCTAGGCTTCCTGCCACGGCTCCTCTGGTGGACTGAGTGTGCTCTGGGGGACTCAGGGCAGCCGGGGGGCCATTCTGTGATCAGTGGACATAAAGGCCTGCTCTGTGCTTCTCCAGCTCATCTCGAGGTCGCCGGGCTGGGCTCTGCGTGGATGGAAGGGCTTTCAACGTGGCAAGTGTTGACGGACAGGTGGGGGGTGAGGGGTCAGTCATGGAGGGTTCGCAGAGACAGAGTCGCAAAGGAGGAGATGGCGTGCGGGCGCACACAACGCGGCCAAGCCGTGAGCGCTGAAAGAGCGGGTGGAGGTGTCTGGTGGCAGAGGACCTCGAAGGCCAGCTAAGGAGTCCCACCATCATGGTTCAAATGGCAGCATTCCCTTCTTAAGCAAGAAAACCATGCAGACAGATGTGCCTTTCTTTCCCCAAAAGTCCGGGCCCTGGGACCGGAGTCCTGGTTCCCTCACACACGTGGCCTCCCGCTTGCCCGGCTCTTGCCCGGAGCCCACGTCGGTTCTGCACACACAGCCGTGAGGCGTGGCGGCCCCCGAGCGCGCCCACTGTTGGCGTAGGTGAGAGGCAGCAGGATGGATGGGCCGGCGGTGACACCTGGCAGCCAGGGACAGCCGGCCTGCTGGGCCCAGCACCCGCGGATACTGCGGGAAGCTCTTGGCAAGGGCACTTGGTGGCACCAGCCCCACTGACAGACCTGGAGCACCGGCACGGAGACATTCAGCCACCCACCTCGAGCCTCAGAGCTGGAAGGCAGCCGGCAGATGGGAGGGTTGTCCGGGGATGTCCAGGGGGCAGATGGGAGGGAGTCTGGGGAGGACCCTCCTGCAGCTGCCCGGGCAGGGCTCCTGGGACAAGAGAGGACGGGGGGGGGGGGGGGGGGGGGGGGGTGGGGCACGGAGCTGGGAGCCGACCAGAGCTCTAGGGCCCGGTAGCTACTGTGTGTAGGGGGCCCGGGGAGAGGGAGACAGCCAGAGACCTTGGGTTCCAGCACACCCTGAGAAAGGCCCAGGCCTCCTTCGCCCTGCCCTCCTGGGGTCTCTCCCCATGCCAGCCTTGGGAAGCCGATGATCCCCTCAGGGGTCAGATCTAGGACTTCTCGCTGGGGGACTGGGTACTGGCTGGGGCGGCATAGAGAGCCTTCCTGGGGCCCTGCCATACCACACTCTGTCCTTCTGGCCACGTTTCTGCTGCCTCTGAGGGTTGACCAGCCGGCGGGGGAGGGGTGGGGACGGGCCCTGTGGACCTGAAAGCCACCTGGCCTTCCGGGGTGCAGGAGCAGCACCTGAGCCCAAGCTCCGGTGGTTGACTGGGCAGGGGGCAGCCAGGTCAGAAACCATGCTGATGCAGACCTCAAAACCGTCCCCTGGGGTCTCCGTCCGCCCCCGACGGCTGGCTCGCTGTGATGGATGGCAGGGAGAGGCCGCCCTTGCCCCGGGGACAAATTTTGGACTTGACTACCTGAGATAAAACCGCTTCCCTGACAACCTCAGACTTGCAGCTTTGGGATTAATTCCCTCCCGTGAGGGCACACGCCAGAGGGTGTAAGCCTCCCCACTCCCCCGCAGGCCTGTGCCCTGCCCTTGACCTGCCCTGCAGTGGGAGGAGCAGAACAGGGGGTCAGCCAGGCGCGGACCCGCCTGCGGAGGTCAGACCCCCTGTCCCTCAGCCACCTCGTCTGTCCTGGTGGCTAGGCCCCCTTTAATTGCTGCTTGGATTACAATTTTTCACCTGGGGGCTGGTCACGCATAAGCCCACAGCAGGACGCACCCACTCGGGGCCAGGCTCTGGTGGCTCTCGCCGGGGCCCCCTCAAGGTCCTCAGACATGCCATGGCTCATCGGGGGTCCCCCCGGAGGGACGCAGTGAGCTGGCCCTCGCCACAGCCGAGTAAGGCAGGCCATTCGTTCGTACAGCTCCTGGAGGAGCTCCCAGGTCTTGGTGTCGGGTGCAGAGGAGTCTGTGAACCCTGGACTAGTCAGCAGGGCTGAGGACCTTGCTGAGGAACAAACAGCCCCGAGCTCTCGCTCGCTCTCCTGCTGCTCGTCCCGTGTGGGCTGTGGCCGGGGTGTGCACACATGGGAGCCCCGGCCACCACGCCAGCAGGAATAGAGAGCCCGGAGGGATGAGGTGAGGGATTTGGGGTCTCTTGTGTCATCAGAGTCTGGGGACCAGGGAGCAGGGAGCTGGGGATCAGAACCGAGGCCGGCTTTCTAGAGGGGCTCTGGTGCTGACCGTCACGGCGACGGCATGACGCTGAGCTGGCCTCGAGCCCCCAACCCCCTGACCTGTGCCGCTCACCGTGGGGAGCCCCGAGTCCACGTCCTGCCCCATCACCCACAGGCCTGACATTTAATGTCCCCGAGGGTCAGCTTGGGGAGCACGAGACCTGCCCTGCAGGCCTGTGCGTGAGTGTCCCTGAGACTCGTTCCCATGAAGGGCTGGCCCTGTGAGCACGTGAGGCACACACATCATGGGGGTTGTATTGTTACCGACGTGCTAGCCCCGCGGCCTCTGCCCTCTGCAGCGCCTTCTCACGGCCCGCAGGTGTGTAGACGCCCGCACCTGGGCCCCGAAAAGTTAATGGTCAGCCGGAGCCCCCGCCCCACACCAGCAGTCCTGCTGGCTGGTGACGCAGCCCCACTGGGAACCAAGCTGCCCTGGGGGCTCGGAGGACGGACGGGGAGGGGAGGGGAGGAGGACGAAGGGGCCCTGAGCAGAACGCCTCTCTCTTTCCTCTCACCCCCCTCCAGTAGGGCAAACCCCCACCCTGCAGGGGCGAGGTGGCGGGGGCTACTCCCAGCATTGTCCCTCAGACTCAGGGGCTCAGGTGGGCCCCCTCGGCAGCATTCAAGGCTGTCCAGGAGGAGGGGGCTTCAGAAGGCAGCCGGCGGATCACCCGGAGCGGGCGGGTTAGCAGCTGGGCCTGAGCTCCCACTTAACTATACTCTGTTTCTCCAAAACACTCAGTATTCAAAAGCCAGCAGAAAGGAGACTCGGAGGTGGCCACGGTAGAGTTCTTCCCTCCCTCCAGGCTTTCCGGCCCTTTCCCTGTCCTCAAGAGCCATTACCTGTGCCTGCCCCACTGGGCCCCATGGCCCCGCCGGCCCCCGCCGGGCCCCACAGCCCCACGGGGCCCCACCGCCTGGGCTTGGAGGAGGCTGGGGCTGGGGGAGGGGAGCTCCAGGAAGTCACAGCCCTCCCCCCACCCTGTATTCAGGAAAGTTCCGCAGGCCCCACTGACGGGCTTCTTATTTTGTTCTAACCACAAGCTCTCAGAAGAGCAGAAGCAAAGGTCCCCCAGGACAACATCAGGGAGGGGAGAGGCAGGAACGCTGCCCTGAGGGGCCAGGGCACAGGAAGGAGAGCCTGTCTGCGGCCTGGGGGGCCCAGGACCTGCAGCTCTGAGTCCCCCCAGAGTAGGGACTCCTCATCGGGGTACTTGTGGGGTCATAGAAAAAACACTAAACTTGGCTCCGGAGGGCCGGGAAGGGCGCGTCTGTGGTAGAAGCATTTCTTGCTTTGTTCTCTTGCAAGGGTGTAGCCCCGGCAGCTCCCGGCTTGGGGTTGATCCCTTCTCTCAAGGTGAGCTCTGGGTTCACAGACTGACACGCCTGGTCTGGATTAAACCCCTTGAGGACCAGCCCCAGCCTGCAGGGTGGGGCTCAGAGCCCCGGTCGAGCCCCCAGCCCCTTCTGACCACCGCCTTCCTTCTCACAAGCACCCTGCAGCCCCTGGCAGGCCCCGTGCTCAGCCTCCCTGCCTCGGGGCTGAGGCCCCTCCTCATCCCTCTGTGTCCACGGGGCCTCCCCACCCACCCACCGACCTCCACCGCAAGCTTTATGGGATGCAGCTCCCAGAATGTGGACGCCAAGGAAGAAGGGCAGGGATGGCCTGGCTCCAGGGGTTGGCTTGCAACGGCTGTAAGGTTGACAGAAGCCGTCAGGGAAAGCCAGGACCCCAAGCCGAAGATCCCTGGAGCATGTGCACAACATGGGCCCACTGTTCAGTGCCAAGGGGGTCTGTCACAGGAAGGGCGGCTGCAGTGAGGACCACACTAAGGTGTCACCGCCCACCCTGGTAATGACCCCACCCTGCCCGGGGAGGGTCATCTGCAGGTGCCGTCTGCGCGGTCAGCCCTCCCCGAGTACATGCTGGGGGCTGCCGACCCCACAGGCCCCTACCAGGCCGCCTCCGCGCTGGGCACTTTGGGACACGGCGCCGGCCTCCCAAGGCTCCGCTTTCGTGTTTCTCAGGCGGGCTGACAAGCCTCGTGATCACAGACGAGAGGTTATGAACACACACAGGTAGCCCTTCCTGAGAGGTGATGGTGGTTAACCCTGTTGTCACGCCTGGTGCACGGGTTCTCAGAGCTTAGAGAACACAGAAGTCGGGAGGACAGTCCTGGCTTTGCCGGCCCCGCGCCGATACGCTGCCTGCTGGGCGGCTGGCCTTGCCTGGTGACCCCGGGGCCCACCGGTGGCCCCCAGAGCTGAGGCGGCCGGGCCCAGTGCTTCAGGCTGTGTGCCGGGTGCCTCCAGAGAAACACACAGCCCCACTTTGGCCGTGACCTCCGGAGGCACCCGAATTTTCTATAATCTTCAGTCACGGAAGGGCGGATGTGAACACAGATGGAACTCTTATCGCAGATGTCTGACCAGGTCATGCACATGTGCAGATACACGGCGCCTGACCCCTCTCGTGCCCTTCGGGGGCGGGGGCCACCCCATCCAAACACACCGAGCCGCACAACCTCCCCAAACTGGCTCCCGAAACAACTCGCTTCCCTCCACCTTGCGGGTGGCTGCCGCCCAAAGCTGTGGGCTCAGGGGAGGCTGGCGCGGGGACCCTCCTGGTACCTCAGAGGGCACAGGGCTCTTCCAGATTGATCGTGTGTGCAGAGCTTAGCGGCTTGGGACAAACCAAAGGTCCCTGTCGTGTATTGTCTTTACACAGGATCGGTGTCCCGAAAGGCTCGCGTGTGTCGGCGGCGCTACACATCCGGCGGATATGTACACGCGAGCACACATCCCTGGCCCAGCTGCCTTCCGGGGCCAGGCTGAGGTCAGGCCTCCTTCAGGCCAAGCCCACGCTGGCCTTGTGCGGGGACAGCTGAAGGCCAGGAGGAGGCCACTGGCCTTGGGAGAGCCTCCCGGAGCAGAGGCGTCCCCCTCGAAGGTCACCTGGCTGCTCTCTGCAAGGGGAGTGGGCCCCGGGGCCCGGCCAGCACCCGCAGTCAGCGGTTAACCCCTGCCTGCCAGAGCGCTGAGCTCCTGAACGGGCCTTCTCTGGGCCTCGTCCGTTGGGGACAAGAGTGGCTTCTCCTTGGCCCCGGGAAATGGGAGCTAAAGCGTAAGCAGAGGCGGCCACTCCCCGGTGGCAGGCCTGGCTTCCAGAACCCGGGGCCCCGAGCCTCCTGGGGAGTTCCCAGCGAGTCTCCTTGCAGCCTGCGAGAAGTCACGCCCTTGGAGCACTAGGGGCGGCTGTCCCTCGTTTTTCTCACCAAATAGGGTCAGGGTGGGGAGCAGCCCTTGCTGGGCATTGGAGGCCAGCGTAGACCCCGAGGCCACCGAGGTTTGGTATGGAGGGAGGAGAGGTGGTCCTCCTGGGTTTCCCCCACCCCAGAGGCCAAGCCAGGTTCCCCCCTTCTGGCCTCCCCAGCTTTCCAGCTCTGAGCCACAGACAATCCCGGGTACTTGCAGAGGCCCCGCCCAGATGTGAGAAAGGGGTTTTGTCTCTGGAAGCTTGTAAGGAGTTAAAAAGGCAGGGAGGGGGCCGGCAGGGGCCTCTGCTTCAGGTTCTCCATTCTGAATGTCAAGAGACAGGCTGCCTGGGCCAGACCAACTCCAGGGAGACAACCGGACAAGTTACAAAACATCCAGCAGCATCCACGACTAATTTCTTCCCCTGTTTGTCCTGCGGAGGAGGCCTGAGTTAAAAGGCACTGCTTTGGGGGTTGAAAGGCTCCCTGCGGGGGTCTGCGTGCAAGGGGACCCCAAGCCTTTGCAGCTTTTGTTCAAGGCCGCTAATAAGCCGACTCCCGCTGGGCGCTTTGAGGGCCTGAGGCCGCCATTCCAGGGCCCTGCTCGGCCGCCCCTTTGCCGAGTGCCGGCCAATCTCCGTCTCCAGCGCCGGCAATGGAGGCTGTGCCCCTCATTTCCCCCGTCCATGGTGTGAGTGGAATTAGCAGATTGCATCAAGAAATATTTCTAGGGATTTACATTCCGGTGGTCAAGAGTCTTCTCGTGGCTTTTCTCCTGCTTGCAGGGGTGGGAGGCGCCCCGCAGAGTTGGGCAGGGGGAGGTGGGGGCGGGCCTCGGGGGTCACCGTCCTTGTCCCCACGGAGCCTTTATGAGGACCCCCTCCACACTCCGCAGCAAACAATGTGAGGCAGTCATTCTCCAGGGCTGTTTGTCCTCCCTGACAGCTGCTGGGGTGGCCTCCCCGGCTGGGCCCCGGCGCAGGCTCTGAGGGGGCGCCAAGCCCACCCGGAGTCATCCCTCTGTCTGTCCCTTCTGTCTGCTGGACAGAAGGGACAGACAGGTCTCTTCTGCAAAGGGGCTGTCCAGGCCCTTCCGAGACCTCTGTCCTTTCTTCCAGCTCAGGGAAGCCCCAGAGTGGGCTCATCTTGGGGTGGCTCAAGAGACCCAGCTCTGCTGCCCGGAACCCAGCATGGGCCCAGGACCCCTCGGGGACACCCTCACTATAAGCCCAAGAGGCCCCGCTCCATCCCCACCCCCCGGGGCACGTGCACTGAGGGCTTCCCGCCACCGTCAGTGACCGCCTCCGCGTCCGCCGGGGCCTCCTGGCCCACACCGTGTTGCACGGCCACTGCGTACGGGGAGCACACAGCCTCCGGGGGTCCCGCCTGGCGCAGGCCTTGGGAAGCCCCACACCCCCTCAGCGCAGGGCTGATTCCTGAGGTCCCCGTGTGGGCTGGCCTGGGCAAGTCAGGGCATGGGGGGTGGGGAGCCGCAGAGCCGACACACCCTGCCCCCAGAGCTCCCAGGTGACGTGACATCACATCAGGTTGACAGGTGAAGAAAAGCGGGCTGGGTGAGGGCAGGAAAGGATAGCGGGGCTGGGGTGGGGCTGGGTGTGACTCTTCAGCCCCCGGGGGTGACGGCTTCCCCGTGGGGGTGACAGCGGGCAGGGCCGAGGGAGGCCAGCCATGCTAGGGATGGGAGTGTTAGCTGGGGCGGGGGCGCTCTGGGCCCCGAGGGAGCGCTGAAGTAGGCCGAGCTGCGGGGTCCAGGTCCCGAGCGCCACGGCAGCTCCGGAGGCTGTGACAGAGGGGGTGACCATCGGCAGAGCCAGGATCCGGGTACACCCTGGTCCCGCCCCACCAGGGGCAGGTGTAGCCGCTAAGCAAGCTTGGAGCACCATGTGCCTATGACAACTGCCCCCCCCCCCCGCAGCCCGGGGGACACATGAGGGGTCACAGACTCTCAGCCTCCAAGGGTCCTTGGGCCTCTTGGGGCAATGGAGGTGCATGAACCCTCCCAGACCGGGATCAGTCCTGGCTCTGGCCCTCGAGACGCCCCCAGCAAGCCCCTCCCTCTCTGTGCCCTGGTGTCCTCATAGGTCAGGTGGAGCATGATATCGTCCCTGACGCATTTGAGGCAAGGTGGGAAGAGGCACAGAGGTGAGAGCACGGGGTACTTTCTATGTTCGTGGCGGATCTGGAGGCCCCGTGAAGACCGTTTCAGGCCGGGTCCTCTCGCGGGTGTGTCTCAGTGACAGGGGTGCCTGGAAACAGTGACACACAGTTTAGGACAACGCTGAGGCTCAAGGAGGCAGTGAGTTAGCTCTGCTGAGAAGCAGACCTTCCCCAAACCTCGCTGCTCGCACTTCCGTGGGGGCGGCCAAGCAGGCTGCCTGGTATGAGTGGGGGCTGGGTGGTCTCGGATGGCCTCACTCACAGGTCAGGCCCCCGGCTGGTGGCTGGGGCCTCTCCAGCCGGCTAGCTGAGGCGGTTCACACGGTGGTGGCCCCAGAGTTCCCAGCCATAAGAGAGGACGGCCCAGCGCTCAAGTGCTTCCATGCTCCTGACCCGGCGGCTGCGGCAAGTCACGTGGCGGAGGGGCCTACGGCGGGGGGAGGGGCGGTGGCCGCAGGTGTGAAGGAGCCTACTCCCTTCCCCAGGCCCCCCATCCACGCGCCCCCTCCACCACCACCTCTGTGCGGGGCCCCTGGTCAGTCCTCCTGACAGAAAACCCCATCTGGACCTGGACACTCCACTAAAGTCATCGGGGAGCCCCACGCGAGGAGTCCAGGAAGGAAAGACAGAAAGACAAACACGCACCCTCGCAGGCTTCGATAATAGACGGTCCTCCTGCTGGCTCAGTATCACTTTACGGCATCACCTTTCCGCACGTGACCACTTACTGGGGCAGGGCGGAGAGCCCTCCGGCTCTGCCAGGTGACGGCCCTAAATCCTCCGGGGCCGGCAGCCGTCCTCCTGCCTGCGTGGGGCTCTGCGGAATGGCATGACGCTGGCCGCCGGGGTCCCTGTCCTGACGCAGGGGCCCATCGGGGACTGGGGACGGGGGCTACGGCCCTCCGAGTGGGGAAGGTAGAGAAAGAAGGAGAAAGGCCAGGATGCCCTGCGGCGCCGCCCCCTGCACCTCAACACGGCACCCCGTTTGCAGGCCCTCGAGGAGCAGGGCAGGGGAGCCCGGTGGGGCCTGCCTGTGGCCTCAGCTCAGAGCCAGCCTCCTGCTCTGCCTACTGCTCATGTCCTTCCCCTCTCCCTCCATCAGAATGGGGGTACGGGTCACCTGCCCCACACGGAGGGGGCCTGTAGGGTCAAGTTTCGGTCTCAGCACAAGAGCTGTGTTAGCTTGCCCTGCCGCTCTGCAGCCGTGTGGTCTTGAACAAGACCCTTAAAGGTCTGGGCCTCAGTGTTCTCAGCTATGAAGTGGGGGCACGGTGGTCTCTGTCGCAGGGAGCAGACACCTGGCCCGGTAATGTGGACCAGGTCACAAGGGCAGCACGCCAGCGCTCAAGAAACAGGCGGTCCGCCGAGAACCACCGCACCAGCCGGATGTTCCCTGCCGCTCCGGTTGCTCACGCAGGGCGAGCCACGCAGTTGAGCGTGCCATTTGTCGAAGACCCTTCCCATGAGTCTCCTAAATGCACAGCTTGAACCGGGGCTGGAGCTGCTTGTGCCCCCATTTCTGCCCTGGGGAGCCTCGGTCGGGGCAGGACGGTCAGAATTTGTGAGACAGACAGGAGCGCGGTGCCCGGATGGAAGGCCGCCGCTGGGGGACATGGTGTTCTGCCTTTCCTGGAGCCTTGGTGGGCAGGCGGCCGCAGGCCGGGCTGGGGAGAAGTGCTCCCCGCCCCTGCACGTGGCCTCGGCCCCTCGGCGCAGCGGTCAGGGGGACGACGGTGCGGCCCACCTTTTGTGTCAGAAGAATGGCTTTTGCGGCAGAGACGCCCCGCTGTTTGTCTGCTGGGGGTCCCTGACCTTCTCCCTGTGGTTGAGGAGGCAGCTTAGCTAGAGGGTGCCCGAGTTCAAAGGGCTGGCCCCCCAGAACCCCAGTCCTGCTTGCCTTCACCCCCTTCCTGGACAAGCCCACCACGCCAGGTCGAGCGTCCCTGTCCTTGCTCCAGTGCCCAGAGCCCCCAGCTGCGGACCCCACGGCCAACTGCTCGCTTCCAGCTGAGGGGGACCTAGGGAAGGCAGGGGTTGCTGGACCTTCCAAAACCTGCCAGCCTGGGCAAATGCCGCCCCCCCCCCCCCCCCCCGCCCAAAGTGCAGGTCACCTGCCTGGTTAATCATCCGGGGGCCCTGCAGGTCAAGGAAAGGCGGGAGGCCAACTCCCTGCTTCTCAGATTCTGCTGAACTAACTGAAACCCTAACCTTCGGGCTTCCCCACTAATTTGTGATAAGGCCTCGCCAAGAAAAACAGCAGGCCAAAGACCCCTGATTTCTTCACGAATTCCAGAGCGCTTGGTTCATTCCGGCAGGGAAGGGGCCCGAGGCGGCCGTGGGTGCAGGGCTGGGGACGGCCTCGCAGGGGCCTGCTAAGGAGGACCACCTGCCGGCTCCAGGAAGATTGCTTCCAGCTGGCCTGGGCAGCAGAGGCTGAGGGTGGGTCCCGGGCGGTGGCTCAGGCCGGGCTGTGACAGCTCATGTGACGTGTGTGCAGACGTGGCCAGCTTGGGTGGGGTTCGCGTGGAGGCTCATGCACCCAGGCTCCTCGCCTGACGACCCCGGGGTCCCCAGATGGATTTGGGAGGTCTGCCAGTGCCCTCAAATCGGTGCAGGGGGGAAGGGGGGGAAGCAGCGCATTTGAGCGAGAGGGTCTTCCGGGAGGCAAGCCTCAGGCCGGCGGCAGGTTTTCCAAGGGTGCAGACATGACACAGGGGCCGTTGTTGCTCTCTAAGAGCTGGGGAAACTGAGGCCCAGTGTGGAGGAGTGATCGCCTCCAGGTCCCGGATCTCCCCACCCCTGCCCACCGTGGCATGTGGGACAGGACAGCGGCCAGGAGCCCGGAGGGGCTCAGGGTGTGGCACCGCAGTGACCAGCCAGTGAGCGAGGCTGCGGAGATGGGCAAGGCCCTTTCCCGGCCAGGACGAACATTATCGGGTATTTCTTCCCCAAATCGCACACCTCTGTCTTGGCCTGCGTATGAAGGGACTTCAGTGTGAGGAGGAGTGGGGATCTTGAGGTACCCACGTACCTGCCGTCCGCTGACTGTATCGTCCCCCACTCAGCGGGCAGCCATCCCCGGGCGGGGCAGAGGGCCCGATCCGCCCTTCCAGAGGCTCGGGAAGAACACCCAGGCCCTTCCCAGCAGCTCCGTAGAGAGAAGGAGAACCTTTCCACCCCTGTGCACTGGGCTCCCCTCACTCTGCGCCCAGGCTGGAGGTCCCCGGGGCGGGGGAGGACTTTTGAGCTGCTGGGTTGTAGCTCCGGCTCTGCGTCCCCAGCCCCGCACCGGCTTCCAAATATTCTGGCCAAAATGTCTGTGCCTGCTTTCTGCTGTGTTGGTTGCTTCTGCTTCTGAGCTGCAGGCACACGTCTGCCTACGTTGGTGTGAGATACAGGCTGGGCTCTGGGAGGGACGGCCCCAGGACTGTGGGGCAAGAATGCAACTTGCTGGGGGCTCTGGGGCTCTGGGGGCAGACACACCAGGGCCCAAATCCCGGCGTGCCGAGCTTGGGGGGCAGCTCACAGCACCTCCAAGATCCCTTGTCCTGTCTGTAAAGCAAAGATGATAAAGGGCAGGGCCCTAGAGAAAGCAGGCAGCACTGTGGGATTATCCATGTGGGGGTGGGGTGTCGGGAATGAGAGCTCAGAGCCAGTGTCCTTGCAGAACCGGCCTGGACTCAGAGGATGGGGGCAGGGAGGCATCCCACAGCCCTGGAGAGCGAAGGTTGCATGAACAGCTCAGCTGAGAGGAGGAGCACAGACCAGAGATGGGGGTTCACAGCTGGCCCCGGGGGGCTCCACGGCAGGGAGACCCACAGTGGGAGCCGGCGGGGAAGGGCCGTGTGGTCTGGCGGGTGAATGGACAGTGCCGGTGGGAAATGTGTCTCACTGCACCCGTGCTGTGAAGGGGCCAGAGACTGCAATCCTTGTAGGGCATTGCTGTGGGGTCGCAGGGGCACCCCGCATTCCCTGGGACTCCTGCCCTGGTCATGCTCCAGCCGAGGTGCACATGGCCGTCTTCCATTCCCCTCCCACCTCCTGCCTTCGCCATGGCCCCTCAGTGCGCCCAGGCGCCCTGGCCTTCTCCTTCCTCAACCTCTTCCAGCACATGCCTGCCCTAGGGCCCTTGCACATGTTCTCTCCAGGTCTCAGGATGGTGCTGCCTTCCCTCCCAGCCTCTCCTGTCCCCTCCTCTCCTGCCTCCCACTTTGACTCTGACGGTGGACCCTCACAGCCCTTCCCATGCCCACTAGGGCATGGTGCCTCCTCCAGCCTCTGAGGCCGGGGCGGGGACTCTTGTTTCTGCTCACCAGGGTGAGGCCGCCTCCTCCAAGAGATTCTCAAACCACCCTGAGGCTGCCCATCCTCAGAGCCAGGCCTTGGAAAGGGCCAGAGCAGGGGATGGGGGCCCAGGACTAGGCAGGACCCAAGGCATCCTCCCAGAGGCTGGTCCAGGGAAGAGAGATGGCCAGTCTGGTCCCTGAGGGCTCAGGCTGGGGAGGAGCATCCAGGAGGGCCCTGGGGGGACAGAGTGTCCGCCTGCCCTTGGCAGCCCCTCGCCACCCCCAGAGGGCCAGCCTCTGTGGATGCTGTTGAACCGCCAGGAACTTAATCTATTATTACACAGAAACTTCTGCGAAGTCAGGGGTTTGAACTCCCCAGAAGTGTTTGCCTGATTTGGGGCCGATAGTGGGGTGATTAATGCTGGCGATAAGGTGTTGATTGGTTCTGGGAGCTGCTGCAGACACGGGCTGCCGTGCAGCCGGGCTGGCGACCGCGCTCACCCAACAATAGCCCGTTGATCCTGCACCCCACCCGCCCCGGACGATCAGAGAGGGTGCACGCGGCGGGCTAGAACCCAGGAGCCCCTTCTCTTCGGGGAGGAGGCCCAGGGACCCTGTGTGCTCCTCCTCCCTCGGGCCCCCCCCAAGGGGTGGAGCCACACTGCGAGGACAAGATCCCCCTGCCTCAGTAGTTGTACCTGTAAAATGGGAGAATAATTTCCCCCCTCCCCTGTGGGGCTGCCAGCCCACAAAATTAGACCAAGTAGTGAAGCCCCTGAGAGAGACGTGTGTGCTTTATTCCCAAAATACAAACACAGAACACCTGCTACAGGTATGGGGCCAGATTGACACAAACTGACCCAAAGCTAGCCCATACCGGAGGGGCCGACACCCCAAAGCGGGACAGTCCCCAGAGACCTAAGAAATGCGTTTAGCTCTTCGCTACTCATGGATAAGCAGACAGGGCCAGCGCACAGAAGGGGCCTGTCCTGAATTGGGTCAGGGGACGTCGTGCAGGGAGGGTCATGGCACTGGGGCCAAGAACGCTCTGGACGGGGGCGGTGGGGGGTGCCCAGCAGGAGGCTGATGGGGCCGGGACTCTGGGAGTCTCACGGGGACACTGGCTTTCACTCTGAGTGGGCATGACCCGGTCGCACGGCTGCAGAGCCAAGGACGGACCAGCGAGGGGCCGCGGCGGGCCTGGGAGAGGCCAGGGTGTGCAGGCCAGAGGGGACGGTGGCTGGGCCAGGCAGGGGGATGGGAACTGGTGGACTCTGGGGCTTCCTGGAGCTGCTGAAACAAAGGAGCACAGACCTGGGGGCTTTAAACGGCACAGATTTATTACCTGGCACTTTTGGAGGTCATAAGCCCAAAGCAGGTCCCACGGGACTAAGAGCGAGGTACCAGCAGGGCTGGGTTCCTTTCTGGGGGCTCCAGGGGAAGTCCATTCCTTGCCTTCCCGGCTTCTGGAGACGCCCTCGTTCCCCGGCTCATGGCCCCTTCCTCACAGCACTCAGACCTTTGTTCCTACCTCCCTCTTTCCCTGGAAGGAACTCGGGGTGCTCGGGAGGAGCCAGGAGGCAGGCAGTGTGGCCAGCGGGGCCTGGGAGGCCCCAAGCAGAGAGGTCGACTTTGCTCCCAGGTAGTAAGTGCTGAGAGGAGGCTGGGACAGCTGCGGCCTCCCCGCTCCTGCCCTCATGCCCCGTGGAGGCAGGTGAGGGCTGGGACTACGGGGGCGCGGCCACAGTGGCTCGAGCGGGAAGAGGCGGCGAGGGAAAGGGGGCCAGGCCCAGGAGGCCGTGGACAGGAACTGGGCTGGGCTGTTGGCCAGATGGACCAGAAGTTGCCATGGTGGGCCCGGCCGCAGAGACCAGAACCCAGGCCAGGCATCTTGTGGCTCAGGAAACTCAGCCTCACTCGCAGGGAAGGGCGGAGGCCTTGTGGCCTTGTGTTGTGAGCACCTGCCGGCCAGAAGCAGGACCGAATGAAGATCCAGGGCCTGGCGGAGAGGAAGGGGGGTGGGCCGGGGAGCCATCCCACCACCACCTGGACCCCCCCGCCCGAGAGGAGCCTCGGCCCCTGTGCGAGGCCCAGCCCCACAGATGGGGGGATGGAGGGGGGCTCCCCAGCAAGAGAGCGGCTGAACTCCCCAAGGCCGAGCTTGGCCCTGTGGGATGTCACCACCCATGCTCCCCAGTGTTGCCCAGGGAGGACAATACCGAATGCCCTCCTCCCACGGTCGGAATGCCCGGCCCCCGGGGAATTCAGGCTCTTGTGAGCCCAGCACATTCCAGCCGCGCGCGTGTCAGTAGGAGAGTCCCCGGAAAGGGAGCCAAGGCGGCCCACCACCACGCCCACTGCGGTGCTGAGCGCGGGGCGTGAGGACCTCCTGCAAGGCCGTGTCCCCTGGTAGGATGGGGCCTTCCCTCCCTCGTCCTGTGTCCCATTCTCAGCTGCAGGCAAGCCCTCAACAACCCTGCCCCAAACAAGACCTCACCAAGGCCCATGCAGCCCGGCTGCAGGAGGTGCTACAGTCCTGGGGCTCAGGGTCCTGGGGTCACCCCGGGCGGTGACCATCCCAGAGACGGTCACAGAGCAGGGCTGCAGGCCAGCCCAGGTGAAGGAACGTGTCTGCAGCAAGCGAGGGTAGGGCTAGCCCCTGAGCCTGGGCACCCGACTATGGCACCATCTCGGAAGCTTCTAGAAGCTCTTCCCTTGGTCCTCTTCTGCCCTCCTCCCAGCCCCTGGTCCTCTGATTGAAAAGCAGTTTTGTGGGGGGACTCACTCTGCCAAAGTAGGTCCCCGGGCCGCTATGGCAACCTCTCTCAGATGTCACCACCGGGACAGCAGTTTGCCCGGGAGACCAGCCCCCAGCACCTTCCCCTCGGCCGTCCTGGTGGCCCCGGGTGTGTGTGCACGTGTGTGTAGGCAAGCAGGGAATGCTCCCTGCCTCTGGGCAGTGGCGAGGCCCCACTGCAGCACAGCCCTGGCTCGGGGAGCCTCCCCGCTGGAAGAGCACGGGCAGGGGCGGCGTCAAGGGGGCCGCAGTGGGGAGGTGACTTGGGGCGCTGCCCCTGAGGCTTGCCACATCGTGGCCTCTGGTGTTCTTCTTCCCCCGGCAGGGGAATGGAAGAGCCGGCTTAGGGTCCAGATCTTTGTCCCTTAGGGTCTCGGGATTAGGGTGAGCCAAGAGTCTGGGATGCGTTCTCCCTGGAGACATCTGGCGACGGCCAGCGATGTTCTGGAAGCTGGGCTGCAGCTGGGCAGAGCTGCCCCCAGCAGGGCCCTCGGCCCCTTCTGCTGCTGGGGAGGGTGGCGGCTCCCGGGTCCTGCCTCACAGGCGGGGGGCTGGGGGTAGCTCACGGCCGGGTCTCTCTGCAGCCGTCACCCTGGCACCCCCGGATATCCAAACCCGGGCCTGCTCAGCTCCATCCGACCAGGGAGCAAACGGCCCCACAAGGACACCACTCGTACCCAGAGCTGCCCCCCTACCCCGTCCCTCCCGGGCGCCCACGGGGCCCGCTCTCCGCCAGACTCAGGACGCCCGTGCCAGCCAGGCGGGCAGACTCCCGGTGTCTCTGCCCCCTGCGTCTGCCAGGGCCACCTCGCAGACCTTGCCCGGCACCTTCCCTCCCATGCCGAGGCCCAGAGGTGATGTGGACGGACGGGCGTTACAGCAGGGAGCGAGCACAGGGGCCCGAGGCACCAGTTGCTTCCGACGGGGCCCGAGGGGCGTCTGACCTTTCCGGCCACGGGGCAGCAGTTGCGTGAGCGCGGACAATCGCCCCAGTGTGAGAGGCACAAGCGGCCTTTTCTTCCTCACCAGGCCGGCGCGCACAGCTCCCAGCCTGGCTTCCCTTGAACAAACATATTTATTGTAGCCGCCACCGAGGGCCTCGCCGCACAGCCGGAGCCCGGGGGCCGCCGTCCCACCCACCGGGGCCCGGGGAGGGGACCCCTGCCCTGCAGGCCCTGGCCCCGTCCGGCCCTGGGCAGGGTGGCTCCAATCTTCCCCGGCGCCCCCCCCCGCCCCCCGTGGCTGCGGGTGTTCCCGCTGGGAGCCAGTGACCACCCACAGGCAGCAAGCCAACTGCTGGGCCACAGGCACGTGGGAGGGGGGCTCGGAGGCAGCCACACCTGAGCCCGGCCTCAGGTTCCTCCTCAGTGAAATGGGAAGCACCAGCAGCAGAGCCCTGCCTGCCCGGCGGTCAGAGTGGGGAGCCCCCCCTCCTTCCCCTCCTGGCCCCTCTTCCTTGTGCCATGCTGGGCTGCTTTCCTCCGAATCCTGCAGGCTGCCGCTGGAGGCAATGGGCTCCTGGGCCCTCCCCGGGACGTCCTGAACCGTGGGGTTGGCCCCACTCGGACCCCCAGCTCAGCACGGGGCCTCCTGCTCTGGCCCCTGACCCTCTTGCTGTCCCTCAGCCCCCGTGTATCTGCTCCCCTCCCTCCTCCACCCAGCGGGCAGACCCAGGCCCTCCACATATGCCCAGGGACTGTGGGTGACCCCTGGCGCAGCGGGCTCATCCATCCGGAGGTGCGGGCAGGCTGTGAGGACCACACGGGGTAGGGCAGGACCCCCAGCTTGCCAGGAGCACCTCGGGGAAGGAGAGCTGGGAGACCTCGGGGGGCCAGCGGAGAAGGGGGGGGCCAGGGAAGCCCCGCAGGGAGGGGCTGGGATGGGTGCTTCTTTCTCCCTCGCCGATCTGTGGCAGCTCGACCAGCGGAACCCACCAACCCACGGTGGGCAGAGGGCATGGGGCCACAGGGCGCAGGAGGGAGACTTCCAGGCCGAGGGCACTGGAGAGGCAAGAAGCTCAGACGGGAAGGGACCTGAAGGGGAGAGTCCAGATCCCGTCCCTGCCCTGAGCCCTGGCTTCCAGAGCTCAGGTTGTCCTCCAGGTTGCTCAGGCCAGATCCCTGGGTCATCCCAGGCCTCCCCCCAAGTCCAAAGAGTGCCTCTTCCTGCTGGGGGCCCTGGTCCTGCAGACTCCTGCATGGACCAGCACCTCGTGGTCTTCTCCCAGCCTTGGCCTCATCTCATAGAGCTTCTGGTCCCTGGTCACGTGCGTCAGGGGGCTCATCTCACGCATGGCTGTCCCTGAGAGTTGGGAGCACAGGTCCCTGGCAGGGGAGGTCCCTGCTCTGGTCCCAGGGGCTCCGGATATGTGTGTGAGAGGGTGCTGAGTAAGTGTTTGAGGAGCAAATGGACGAAAAATCACACAGGCCTGAGAGAGAGCGAGCGGGTGGGTTTCAGAACGGGAAAGCAGCTCAGTCAGGCCGGAGCCGTGGCGCGGGGTGCACGGGGCTGGGGCGGCCGAGAGGGGCCTGCTGGTCCTGCCCAGGCGTGTGGACTTTGCTCCAGGCGGAGCCCCGGGAAGCAAAGGGTCACAGCCCTGCCGGCCATCGCGGGCTGAGAAGAGGGTGGCCTGGAGTCCAAGGCTGCACAGAGGCTTTGCACGGACGCAGGCGAGGGGAGCAGGGGCAGGGTGGGTGGGGCAGAGGCAGCTCGGCAGCAGGTTGAGGCCGAGGTCAGGCTGCTAGAAGGGGGGACAGCAGTGCTACCCCTGAAGCGAGGGCCCCAAGAGGAGGAGCAAGCCTCAGAGTTGGGGCTCCCCGGGGAGCCCCAGGGCCCAGCTGAGCATCTCCGGCCAGGCATAGGGAGCTGGCAGTTCTAGAAGCTACTCTGTGGATAGGGCGGGAACGAGAGTACTCTGCCGGCATGAACTGCGTGTTCTCGGGCAGGCTGCCTCCCCTTCCAGCCTCAGTTTCCCCCACTGTGAGGTAGGGACCACACTCCCTGTTTGGATCTGGTCGTGTGGTTCCCGCATGAACAGTGTCGTGGTCTGAGCTCCAGAATGAGGGCCCCTGGGCCCTGGGCAGAGCTGTGTCCCCCAGCCCCGGGCGGGGACCACCGAAAAGGGAAGGCCCTTTGGAGGCACAGCCTGCTGGGGGCGGGCAGTGCGCGCTCTCCCTGTGTCCTCCTCCCGGGGTTGTCCCCGCGTGCATGTCTGTGTCCTGATGTCGTCTTGTTACAAGGACCCTGGTCACACGGGATCAGGGCCACCCCAGAGACCTCATTCTAACTTAATTTTCTCCCTGAAGGCCCCGTCTCCAAATGTGGTCGCCTTCTGAGGCAGGGTGGCATAGATAGGATGAGCCCACCCCATTTCTTCAGGGTCTAGAGGACACCAACAGGCAAGGAGGTGATCTCTCCCCCACGGGCAAGGGGGCCTTTCGGGATGCGGGCGCAGGAGGCCCTGTAAGCTGCCTGGGGCTAGTGCCGGGCGGGGTGGTCCTGTGCATGCCCGAGATGCCAAAGAGCAGCTCCCTGGCAGGCCCGGCCCTCCTGCCTGCCCTCGGGGCTCCCCCGGTGCCCTGCATCAGACCACCGTCCTGGGGCTGCTGGGATTGGGGCAGATCTACATTCCATTCTAGCTCAGTCCCCTCTGCCGGCCGCTGTGTGGGTGGAGGTCCAGAGCCCCCCGCCTGGTCCCCGCTCTCCCCACGTGTCCACCGTGTGGCAGGGGCAGCAGGCCCACCCTAGAACAGGAGCCGGGTGCCGGCTCCCGGCCCCACAGACTGGCAAACTCTGACTTCGCAGGGCAATAAAGTTCTTGTTTTTTAAAATCAGTATATTAGCTTAATTTTATAGATTTCAGAAGTGCTACTTGAAAATAAAAATATCCCAATTATATTAATGATCCCAACGTGAATCCATTTGACTCCGTCCTGGTGAAGAATCTGGGTGTAAAATGCCAGGCAGCCCAAGTCCTGACTCGGCCCTACCAGGCCGTAAAGCACAGCTGGCGGGTCTGAGCTGGAGGGCGCGGGTCACTGGGAAGGCTCCGTCGCTCTGCGTCCCCCTCACCGCTACGGGGTCGGAGGGCGGGCCTCGAGGGGAGTCGGTGGGCATCCGAGGTGAGGACTGGCCAGGCCCGTCACACGTCTTTACGAGCAGGGCCTGCTGTTGCCGTCGAGACACGTGGGAGCCGGTCGGGGCGGGCAAAGGGGTTGGCACTCCCTCCATCCGGAGGAAGGACATTCTGAGGCCTTCTCGGGGGTCAGGGGAGAGCCACGTTACCCTCCCGTGGCAGGGGAGGGTGTCCTAGCCTGACCTTGACCAGTGGCCTGTGGTCGGTACGGGAAATGCAACTCAAAACAAAGAAGGTGAGCAAGGAAACCTTCAAACAGCAGGGAGAGGAGAGGGGTAGAAGGAAGAGGGGGAGGAGTGAGCCCCCCAGGCAGGGGAGGCTGGGGTGTGGGTGGAGGCCCTCACAGCAGGCTCCTAGGCCAAGCGGTGGGCAGCAGGGTGGTCAAGAGGCCGGATGATCGGGGAGGGCTCCCTGAGAGGTGCCATTTGCATTGAGCGTGACAAGAGAGGCAGAAGGTCCCCCCTTCCCCCACTTCCAGCCTAAAGGCCAGAGTGTCAGGCCCACCCGTACCCCATGAATCTGCTTTGGACGTTCCCTAGGTCTCTGCTCATCTTCCCAGGGGCAGAGACCCAGCTGGAGCTGTGGGATGGGTCTGAAGCCTGGTATCTTTGGAGGCCAGAGGAGGCCAACCTCTGCTCACCCCAGCCCCGCAGGGTCCCCAGGTCACTGGGAGGCCCTGGGGCTTGGCCTGGAAAGGGCCTACGTGGCCTCCAGGTGTGTGTGGGGGGGAGGGGTCTGATTTTTCCCAGGAGCCCTGGCTTGACCAGGGTCCTCTGAGCAGACCACATGCTGGGCGCCAGGCGCACAGACCCTGGAGGGGATGGTCCTCCCCCTGCCCCAGTTTCTGCGCTCCGATCCGCTGAGTGGGCTGTAACCGGATGCCGGGCCAGCCCTGTTGTTGCAGGTGCAGAGCGGGCACCCACGGCCAGGTGGGCGGGCAGAGCCCTGGCTGTCACTCACCAGCCGGCCCACCAAGCGACCTTCGGCAAGGACTTGCCTGCAGCCTCCACGTCCCTGAGAAGTGGGGCTGACACCGGCCTGCCCTCCTGGGGTGACCGTGGGGGACAGACCATGGGTGCAGCAGGGTTCCTCCCCAGGCTGGGAGGGGGGGGGTGAGCCATGGTGGTGGGAGGTGCCATGAGCCCATCCCACACTTGCAGTTGCCCAGGCTCTGGGGTGGGGTGGGGGGTTGGCAGGCCCAGTGTCCCCTGAGCTGACGCAGGATTAAGCCCAAGACCTCAGGCTCCAGACAGGGGGCTACTTCCCCCCCTGTTGTCCTGCTGGAGACCTGTGTTGGTCTCCCGTGGCTGCTGGGACAAATGGCCACCTTTGGTGGCTCAAGACAATACAGATTTTTCATTCTATAGTTCTGGGGGGGGTCAAAACCATGTCACTGCACTAAAATCAAGGTGTGGCCAGGCTGGGTTCTTTTCCCACATTCCCTGGCTGGGGGCCCTGTCCTCTGTCCACACGGGCAGCCCAGGCCGGCGGAGCCTCCTTGCTCGGCGTCTCTCTGACCTTCTGCACAGAGTCACCTCTCCTCCTCTGCCCCTGCTGCCACTTGCCCTGCAAGGGTCCTCGTGATCACAGATAATCCAGGGGAATCTCCCATGTCAGGGTCACCTGCTTGGCAAACTTCATTCCATCAGCAGCCTTTCCCCCATAGCTGCAGAGCCGAATCTGTCCCTAGGCTGCAGGGAACAGGACATGGGCATCTTCGGGGGCCATCGTTCTGCTCAGCATGGTGCCCTGGCCCCCCTGCAGCCCCCCGCGGGCTGCCTTGGGCTGTGCTGCTCCAGATGGGAACTGAAGGGTCCCTCAGACCCTCGTGGACCGGGGCATGGGAGGGGGCACTCAGAGATAGGCCATGGCCCCGGGAGCTGGGCGGGGGGGGGGGGGGGGCATGGCTCCCCACCAGGTCCTAGCTCTTCTCCCCTTAGCCCCCTCGGTTACCGACACAGTCTTCCAGAACATTCTCGTCTCGTCAGCCCTCCAGGCAGGTCCAGGGGCCCCCAGAGGCCCCCAGCAGCACCCCTCCGGCCATCTTATGACCTCCCAGAACCCTCTGCTGTCGAGTTTGTCCGTTGCTGTGGACTGTTGCAGGACACTCTGCTGGGCACCGTTAACATCATTAGATTTTTTACCTTAAAAGGCAAAAGGAAGAAAAATAAGTTCTAAAACCAGGCTCTCCTGCCTTGGCCTGTGCTCGAGGCTGGTGGAGGCTTTGCACAAAACAGTCGTCCTCTCGTGCCCCTGAGCGGGGACCCCAGCTAGACCCCACACTAGCTGGAGCCACCCCCATGATTGGCAGAGTGGCCCGGATCAGGGGCTGCAGGTGTCTGGAGCTCAGACACCCTGGGGGGTGGCTGGTAGCCTTGGGGGCCGTGGTCCCAGCGGAGGAGCTGGGCCTGGAGTGCCCACGTGCAGCCTGTCTTGGAGCCCAGGGCCATCTGGCCACCACACCCTGGTGCCGCGGAGGGGGCCCTCTTGTCCAGGGGGGCGTCTGCCCCCCCCCAGATGTACTCCTCACAGGAACGATTCGTTTGAATGCAGGTCCAGGGGGCCTCGGGCCCCCACCACCCTTTCCAGGGGCAGTTTGCACTTTGCAGCTGAATCAATCAGAGGCAGAAAGGCCACGGTGAGGGGGAGGGGGCGTTTACTGATTTGGCATTTCTGAGGCTGAGGATGCTCTGTGTTTGTCCAGGCTCTGTCCCGCCAGGTCCTCTGGGAGCTTTGCAAACAAGAGCCCCAGGAGGGAAGGAGGCCTCCCCTCCCCCCAGGGCTCCAGGGGGCCATCGGGGCCTCCTATCTGAGTGAGTGCAAGCCAGCAAAGCAAACCGAGGGCCTTGGGGCACTGAGGGGACGGATGCAGGAAGCCCAGAGCTTTGAGGCCTCTGGGTGGGTCTGGGTGCCGAACACACAACAGCCACTCGACGGTCCCCCATCTCAGACGGGCCCTTGGGTGTCGGGGATGGTTTGTTCCTTCCTCATGTTCCAGGAGAGCACTTCTTGCCCAAACCCAGGGGTGGAGTCCTCCGATTTCCAGCAGACCCACGCAGCCCTCCGGGAGTGCTGGAACGGATTCAGGAGCCCCACTATGATGTTTGAGAGGGAGGGGGGCGTTCTTAGCAGTCCCTCGGGGACAACCGGTGTGGCCAGCAAACGGGGGCAAACGGGCACCCTCGCCACAGCCTCTGTATGCGTCTGCTAGACCCCGGGGCCCACGGGGTGCCCCTCGCCATGTGGGGACCAGTGCTTGTCTCCAGAGCTCTCCCAGCCTCAACACTCCATGCTCCTCGCGTAGGGGAGGTCTGGGGCCTGGGCTTCCATGGGGTGTCTGTCTTCACTCCTTTCCGAGCGTTCTTCAAGCCCCCTCCCCTCCAGGACCTGGCCTCTCGTCTTCCCTCAGGGCCAACCTTGAGGCTAGAAATAACCCTGGCCCTTGCCTGGCATTCAGGTCCGAGATGGCAGGGCCCTTGCCATCCTTCTGCGCTCACCTCCTCCCCGCCCCACACCCGGATCCTCCATCTTGCTCCCAGGACAGCGTGTCCACAGGGACAGGAGGGAGGGACCCAGAGGAGAGCAGCCCTCCCTGACCCACTTTTGTTGTCTGTGTGTCTGGGCCGCGAGGCTCTGTGTGCCGTGGTGTTCGGGGGGGGGGGGGTAGTCGGAGTGTCCTAACTGACACCCCCCCCCCACCACATCCACCCAAAGGCCCTCTCCCAGATGCCCTTTGGAAAGTGCATAGCACACTCTGGCCACAGCCCAGATGCCAGGCTCCTCTCCCTGGTGGGCCAGACCCCTGTGCCCACACACACCACGCTCTGTGATGTTCTCCACTCCTTGATTCTGTTCAGTTTTATGTAATTCTATTTTATTGGTAATATTAGTACATAAATCTGTGTTTATCATAAGGTATTCTGCATACATAGAAAATAAATCATAAAGAAAATGTGTAATATAATAACATAGTTATTATTAGTTTAACTCCTCTCAACAATTATGGTGGCCTGTGGTGTGGATTCCCTGTTCTAGCCCACCTGTGCCCCCGTCGGGGCACCTGCCCCCCAGGACCCTCCTGGGTCAGCCGGGTGGGTGGTGTGGTGGCGAATGGTTAAAGTTCATGTACCCAAGTGCGTGTGTACAGGCGTGGATTTCAGACTTCTGTGGAAATGTTCACTGGAAACTTCAGGAAGATTCCGTGTGGGTGTGTTGGGTCGAACGGCTGAACGGACCAGAAGAGTGTCGTCGGGGGTTCTGCAAGAGTTCTGTGCTCAGATCTCCCCAAAAGGGCCTTTAAGTTCTCTTTCCACCTAAAAGAAAAAGCCTAGAAATTCTGGATACTCTCAGGAGCGTGGTGGCGCAGACAGGACTTTGGTCTACACGGCGGGGTTAGGCAATCGGTCCACGTGGGTAGTTTTGGGGTTAAGACAACGTGTGGTGGGTGGCCGTGTATCAGATCCCCGACTTGGGAGTTTTATCCAAGCTTTCCGATGATCTGCCACCCACTGCCCAAGTACACAGCGACACCGGCCACTTGCCCCCAGCAGTGGCCTGAGCTGTCTGTTTGGTCTACAAACCGCCTCAGGAAAGGAATGTTACCCGTGGCCGGTCCTTCCAGAGGGACAGGATGTTTTAGGGGAAATCACACAGGTGTCCTCACAAGACACCAGCTGCAGGCCCGCCCTGGTCGGCCGGGGGCCCGTTCCTGCATGTTCTCACGCGCTCCCGCCTCCCCTGACCCCAGGCCTGGGCTCTGGGCCCCGGGCACCTGCCCTCCTCTGTGCGGCTGGGGACCCTCAGCCACCCCGTTGCTGGCACCCACAGCCCCTTCTCCTCCTCTTGGCCACAGCTGTCCCCTTGAAGATCAAATGTGTATCCCCTCCTGGGACACACTGCCGCTCCTCCTAACCACGAGCCTGGCGTTTGGGGAACACTTCTGGGGCCGCTTAGGGCCACTGCCTTCCCCGGTTGCCCCGCCCTGACCCTCCGGGGAGCTGAAGGCTGCTGAGTGCGTGCATCATCCCCCGTCCTGCTCACTGAAGTCTTCTCTCTGGAACCCCGGGTTGGGGTGCGGTGGGGGGACTGGGAATGGAACACTGAGGGACCAAGATCCAGGCTCTTTGTTCAAGGGAGTGTGGGGGACAGGTCTGTCACCATCCATTTGCACAGCACCTGGTACAGCCAGCAAGGAGGCCCCAAGGGGCTCAGCCGGAAGCTGTGGCTTGCATCCCCCCCTGCTTAGAAGGTCATGGGTCCTCCAGAGCAGAAGGCTCACTGGGACGTGAGCGTGGGACTCAGGAGAGAAGGTTCTGGGCCAAGCTTACCCCAGACTGGCTTGGCTACTCAGCTGGGGAGTTCCTTGGGGCACCTGAGTTCCCTTAGATTCTTCTGGGCCTTGGGAGCAGAAGGTGCACTTCTCGCCCACTCCGGTCCTGACGCGCATATGTCACCCTCAGGGGGACGAGGCGCACCCGCGTCAGGGCCCCCCGCGGAGGCTGGACAGAGCGAAGACTGGCTCGGAGCCGCTCCTGGGCGCAGAGCCTGTGCGCATACGTTCGGCCCACCCTCGCTGTGGCATCCTGTCACCCCTGTGTGCCACTCTCCCAGACCCTAAAGATATGAAAGTCAACAAAGGAGACAGAGTCCCATCCACAGAGCTTAGGATTTTTCCGGGAGGGCGGCAGGGAAGAAGGAGTTTCCATAAAGAGAGGAGAGGTCCTGGCCGGGCGGCAGATGGTGGGTGAGAGCGGGGCCCTGGGGGCAGAGACGGACAGCTCCCCCGACTCGGGGGACCCTCTGTGAGCAGGAGTTGCAAATGGTGACCCACCCCTTGTGTCCCCCTCTGGCCTCATTGTCTGTGAGGTCAGGAAGATACCCTCCTGCATCTTCTTGCGTCAGTCATAATTCACCTTCTGCCACGTAGGCCTTCATCAGGGACACCCCCATGTGCCGGCCGGGGGGCCAGTCCCGCTCCCCTCCAAGAGGTGGCCCCCCACCTCCCAGCCTCTCGAGCCCGTCCCTGGTGGGGGGCAACGTCATTTTTGCGGTCAGCCCCATCCCCAAGCCTACGAGGAGCGTGACCAGGGTCCCTCCTCTGCACCAGTGGTCTCCTTTCCGGGGGACACGCCAGTGCCCCGGAGACCTGCTGCTTTGGTTTGCAAAGAGGCCCCATTGCCGGCAGTGCACCTGCCCCCTCCGCCCTGCACGTGACCTCTGTTAAAGTTTGACTCGCCTGTTCCGGACATTTGTTCCTTCATGGCAACATTATTAAGTTCCTTAATTTCAATAGGAAATTTGCTTGGGGTTGCATGCATTTACAGGTTGAATGTGGGGGAAATGGAAACAGTGTATCGTGTTCTCCTGTCCAAGAGTCAAGGAGTCTCTCTGAGCGGCTCGGGTCATCTCCCGAGTCCTCCCCTGGGGTCTGGGAGCGCCGCGAGGAGCCTCCTCTCACAGGGGGCTGCTTTATGACCCCTGACAACGCACCCTCTCTAGGCTAGTTGGGCACTAATTTCCCTCGGAGCTCCTTGCTGGGGCAGAGGAGGGCCACGGGACTCTCTCTGGCCGCCACGGTGGACACTTTCGTCAGTTCCAATAATTGATCTGTTGGCCTTGCTGATTTCTTAAGTAGATGATCTTATCAGCTGCAGATAAGGCCCGTTTTCTCTCTCCCAACCCTCACGCCTCGTTCTTTCTCTTCTTTCGCATTAAGTGGAACCTACCTGACACAGCGTGGGGCCCTGGGAGTCCCTGTCTTACGCTAGGTCTTAATAGAAATGCATTCTCCTCTAATTAATAGGTTATTGATATTCGTAGAAATGTTTCCTCCACTATCGGGACGGTTTGCTCTGGCTTTTGGTCTATAACTTTACCAAATTAAGGAAGTTCCTTGCTAGTCCTTTGCAATAGGAATTTTCATTTAACTTTTGAACTTTATGAAATGCTTTCTGTACTAAGGGGTTGTGAACAATGACCTGCCTCCTACTTGTGTATGGCCCATGAGCTTGGGATGGTCTTTACATGTTTAAAAGGTTGAAACAAAACAAGCGAGAGATGAATAATAGTTCTATGAAATACAAATCGTAGTGTTCGGAGAGTTAAGCGGATTCCGCCCCCAGCCGCGGGCCCTCCCCTGCTTACCGCCCACCGCCGCCGACCGACCACCGCAGCGGGGGGCGGGGCACACGTGCTCTCGCTCCACGGCCAGTCCCGGCACACGGGGCCCAGCGGTCAGCCGTTTCTCATCCCCCCTCGCCCGTCCCCCCTCGCCGGTTCCTGGCACCTCCCGTCCTCCCCACCCTGCTCGGGGGGGCTGGCATCCGTGCGGCACCCAGACCCAACCCAGCTGACGAGGTCGCAGTGCAGGGCTTGCTTGTCCTCAGACTCCGTGCTCCCCGAGCTCACGCTCGGCACGCGGTAACTCAGGCCGATCTGGTGGCTCTCACCGTCTCCCCCGGCACGTGCTCCTGCCTGGCCTTGCCTGGTCGCGGTGCCACCATAGCTCACAGCGGTCCCACGGTCAGGGCCAGGCCACGTGACAGTGCCCGTCACACAGAGCGGGAGGCAGAGGCCGGGGGGGATTGTAGAACAGATTCAGAATCACGGCATGATTCTGAAGGTCATACAGGGAGCTCCCACACACCTCCTCCCCGCCCTCCCCACCGTTGACATGTTGCGTTGGGACGGTGGGTTGGTCACAACTCACACTCCAGCGCTGGGACACCGTTGCTAACTCGAGTCTGTACTTCATTCAGATTTCCCGGTTCTCCCTGCCGTCCTGTTTCCATCCCAGGATCCCGCCCAGGGCGGGACATCCTGACATCCAGCCGCCGTGTCTCCGTAGGCCCCTCTGGGCCGTGACAGTTTCAGGCTGTCCTTGTTTTTGATGGCCTTGACGGTTTCGAGGAGGACGGGCTAGGTGTTTTGCAGGATGAGCTTTGGGCTTCGGGGAGGAAGACCGCAGAGGTGACTCGCCCTTCTTCCCCGTCGTGACCGGGACACATGCGGTCGGCATGTCTGTAATGTGTCGCGATGAGTCCCATGCCCGTGACGCTGGCCTGGGGAGCGCCCGTCAGGTGTCTCCACGCCACCCTTGCTCCTTTTCCCTCTTCCCTCTTGTCTACGTGGACCCGCCCGGGGTTTGGCTCTGAGGTCCTGGGATCATCCATCCGGTTGACCCCCGGGAGCCCCCGGGTGGGCAGATTCAGGAGAAGACCCTCGGGAGCATGAGGCCTGGCCTTCGCTCACATCAGAGCGGTGCCCTGGCGTGCGGGGGCGGGGAGCCGGGCCAGCAGACAGAGTGTCAGGCCAGACGTGGGAATCCACACATGGCCCCTTCTCAAAGGCGGGTGCTGTCCCCGGGGCCCCTGCGGGGTCCTCAGGCCTCTTTCATTGCGCACATCCGAGCCCAGCCTGGCCCATGGTGGAAATGCAAATCTAATTAGTCTGGCATCGAGCCCGTCTTAAAAGTATTAACAGAGCCTTAAACTGTGCTGTTGGATGGGGATGAAGAAACGCCCCAGCGAGGAATTACCGGATGGTGACAAAGCCCCAATTTATTAGTCTTCTCCAATGGGGGCTGTGCGAAGGACGTTAATTACTTTAATGGGACTTATTTTGCTTCGTTGCCCAAAGTAATTGGTTTATTAACCTCTCCTTTCCTTTGGGGGGAGGGAAGGCAGAGGGCCGAGTGGTGGCCCCGGGAGAGCCTTGCTCCACGCTCTGCCCCCCGGCCCAGCACGCCTGACCGGCCGCGGCCCAGCCCCCAACCCCGGGCAGGCGGTGGCACCCTGTCCCTGCTGGCCTGGGCCGGAGCAGCCCGGCACCGTGGCCTTGCTCTTGTGTGCCGGGCACTCGCTGTGTGTCAGGCACTGGGAATGCAGCTGTGAGAAAAGCAGGGTCCTCAAGGTCTTTGCCGGGGCCCCACATGGGCGCCCTCACAGAAAGTTACACAGTTTCAGGGAGGCCCGGGCCCGAGGCCGGGGGGGGCAGGACAGGCTAGAGGACAAGGCAGCAGCGGGGCAGGGGGGGCAGGGGGCAGAGCAGCCAGGCGGGGGGCGGGGGGGGCGCAGGCAGAGGCCGGGGACAGGGTACACAGGGCAGGCCTGGAGGGAGGCAGGTGAGGCCCCCTGGCCCCGACTTTCCCAGCCTTCAGCTGATAGCGGTGATAGTGTTCGCTTTTCAAAAACAGTCCCTCTCCGAAACTGGACCGGCCGCTTCCCCGCCTCCCACAGGAGGATTCTCCGGGAAGACCGCTCAGGCCCGGGGCACTGAAAACAGTATCTGATCTGCAGAAATCGGCATGAGACCCGCGCTCGGGCCCCAGGGCCTGGGTGAGAGGCCAGCTCTTCCCTCCTGGACACACAGCACTGTCCTCCGCAGCCCCCGGGAGGCCCCTCACTGCACAGCGCAGACCCTCACCCCGACCCCCAGCTCCCCAAGGAAGGCGGGATGAGGCTGTCTCCGTGTGTCCCTAGACCAGGGGTGCGGGGAGGAGACAAAGACCCCACACAGCCTGCTGCTCGGTGCAGATCCCAAGGAGAGGGGTTGTGTGTGTGTTGAGGGGGCGTGGGGCCAGGGCTGGGCCACACTGGGTGCCTCCCCCAAGTGGGGCTCCTTGGCATCCTGCAGGGAATGCCCTGCACACCCCTCGCCCCAGGTGAGTCGAGGGCCAGACTAGAGGCCTCATGGAGGCCTGGGGCTGGGAGCCTCTCTCCCTGCATCCCCGGGGGCCCTGGCGGGTACCTCACTGTCTGGGCCTACGGATCACCTGCCACGTCAGAGGGAACATTAGGCCTTCCTCACCTCCACTATGAGCTTCGGGAGCTGGATCTACAGCCACCCCCCCCCCCCCAGGCTGGAACGTCCACCTCTTCTCTTTGCAATTGTCACTTTGTCCCTGAGTTCAGCTGTGCACTGGGGGGCCAGCCCTTGGCCCCCTGTGCTGCATCAGACACAGGCTATTTGGCCAGGGCGTGGGGCGGGGGGGGGGGGTGGCGGCCTCCGGAGCCGGGAGAGGGGTGTGGGCTGTGCTGAGCAAGTCCCCACTGCCACTCTGGGGACCCAGAGCAGCCCCGGGGCCCCTGGGTTAAGGTGAAGGGGGCTTTGGCAAGAAGGAGGCTCAGTGCCCAGCCAGGCGGTGCAGAGATTCCCAGCTTAGCTCTGTCACCCCTGATCTAGGGGCCTGTCCCCTGAGCACGCCGGCAGGACCGGTCCGTGGATGCCATGATTTCCAGGAGGTGCAGGCTCGACAAAAACAAAACGGCCTGAAAGTCAGACCAAACCTCCGGGGCCTTGGGCTTCCAGATAGGAGACACCAGGGGAATGGGACGTGTTTGAGAGGCCCCAGCTGGGGCCCGGCGACGCGGAGGGCGGGAGGCAAGCAGAGACCACATCCCCAGAATCCATGCGGTGTCTCCCAGTCTGATGGGAAGAGGCGCTCTGGAGGCGGGTGGCTCTGTCTGCACCGGCCTCGGCTTCCCTCTGGGCAGTAGGAATAAGGGAGTCGTGGCACCGTGCATTCAGAAGCCCAGGGCCTGGCTCCCAGTAGGTGCCTGGGGTACACGCGGGGGTGGGGTAGGGAAGGAAGAGAAGGGAGAAGGGCCGGTCGGTGGGGAGGCCAGGCCAGGGGCCTGGTGCCACGGTGCCTTGCTGGGATGCCGGGGGCCTCACCCAAGGTTTGGTGGGTCCAGAGTCCAGCTGTGTGGGGGAGGGCAGGGCCCTCGGCCCAGGACCGTGGTCATGGGAGCTCAGGGTGCAGCATGGGGCTTGTGGGTGGCCTGGCAGGTTAGGGAATCTGGGGATGGGGAAGAGAGGCCGTGTCCCAGAGGGGGTCTTGCCCTCAGACGCCGGAGTCCCACCACCAGGGCCCCACAGCAGACCCTCCCCCCCACAGTCTCTGTCATGGTGCCGAGGGGCTAGGAGGGGCACCCACGGGCCATGGGAGTCCCACACCGGCTCTGGGGTGACTTGCAGGAAGAAGGGTGGGGGGCTCCCTCCTGCAGTGTGGGGCCTCAGGGGGCCGGGCAGCACCTTCTGGCTCCTGACCCCCAGGGCTCACCTAGCCCGCAAGCCCCTGCTCCCCACGTCTGCAGGGCACTGAGCGGGCTTTGCTTCCCAGTCTTTGCGTCCTGCCCAGGGAGCCCGGGCGGTGGCGGAGGTGCTGGCCAGGGACGGGGCTTTGGGAAGGAAGTGCACACAAATCACTTTTCTAGAAGAGAATCAGTGAGAAGCCCATGTAATTCTTCCTAGACGTGAGGGGGTTTCTCCCCTTGTTTTGATCAACAAGTCCCCAGTAAGTCATTCCAGCAAGGCCATTACCGACGGCTCATAATCTCCCGGGGCTGTGGGCGAAATGGGACCCCCTGGCTCTTTTGCTGAAAACACTTTTCTTGTTTTCTTTCTCCAGCATGCTGGAAACAGGCCAGCTCGCCAGTTCCATTAACTTAATGAGGGCTGACAGCCTGCAACAAACGTCCCTCATAATCTCCCCGGGATTTAAATGGGGTCCTCCCAGCCGCCTGCTCACACCCAACCTTTCCCTCTGTCTGCACGCCCAGCCCCTCCCAGGGACAGAGGCGGCACAAAGATGCGTTTCTTCACCGGCTCCTTCCAGTGACCCCACACAGGCAGTGTTGGGCTTTCAGGGCTGACGTCCCCCCGGGGGCGCAGGAAACTGCTCCCCACCCCAGGGAGGCCAGAGCCTGGCCACAGGGTCTTCTTGGGAGCTTGGAGCTGCGTGACTGTGCCGGCTCCAGGGCCCCGTGTCCCTGCAAGGCCATGTCCTTGTTATGACGCGGCCTGGCCCACGCTCTGTTTGTGGGGCCTCAGGCTCCTGAGGCCTCCAAAGCCCGGGGGACTTTCTGGAACCAGCCGAGGCCCAGCCTGGGAATCGGTGTGGGGTTCTCTTGAGCCCTCCTCCAAGCTCCCATCTCCTATCCCTTGCTTCCAAGGGGACCCCAGGCTCTCGGAGGAAACGGACCCCAGCACTTTGGAGAGGCCCCGGGTCACGGGGCAGGGGGTCTTCACGGGCAAAGGGGGCGGAAGGATTGAGCCAGATGTCCAACATGGGCTGCAGCCGCGGGGTCCCTCCCCCAGGAGACACTGCCCTGATGGAGGGACTTGGGGGGCAGCGGGGAGGGGGCGACGCACACTTGTTCCAGAGCTGCCCGTCCAGGGTCACCCTCAGCTCGGCTCCTGTCTCGCGTCACAGGCCCTGGCATGGGGGACATGACAGGGGCTGCCTCTGAGCCGTTTCGCTGCTAGCTGGCAGGGCAGACGGTGAGCAGGAGCGGGTGTCTGGGGGAGGCGATGTTTGATGGTGCCTCTTTTTGGGGGGACTGCAGACAGCACTGTCCACGTCTTCGGCCACCCCGTGCGTCCCCCGCTGCCGTCACTTGGGCCATCAGCCACAGCGGCCTTGCGTCCGTGACACCTTCCCTGCCCGGGTCTTGTGCATGGGGTCCACCCTGCTGACCGCCGTCTCCCGCTTCCCCTCATCCCTACATGATGTCCCTTCCCTGGGGAGGCCTTCCCCAGGCGGGCTGCTCCTCACCATCTTGGGGATCTCCATCCCCGTGGCTCGCCAGGCAAAGGTGGCTTGGGCCAGGGTGGGGGGCAGGGCTGTTCAGGGCCACGGCGTCCCCGGCAGTGGTTACTCCCCTGCCCAGCTGGTTTCAGCTCCCCAGAAAGCCCCCTGGGCCAGCCCCCCCAATCACCTGCTCCCTTCTTCCAGCCCCCGGGACAAGGTGGGTGGCAGGGGGCCGCACTCACTTGGGGTTTCTGTGCTGTTTACTCAGAATAGCACCACCACCTCCATGGCACCTCTCCAGGGTGCCTTGTACTGCACCCCACGTCCTGAGAGGCCACGCAAGGCAGGGCCTGCTCTCCCTCGCCCCTGCTTCTACCAAGAGGCCCCGCTCTTAGCAGGAGCTTGGGCCCCGGGGGGAGGCCCTTCAGCTCGCTGTGGGTTGCCCTGAACTGCACCAAATTGGAGGGACCTGAGTCTCCTGAGCTCCGTGGGCGCTGAAGCGCCGAGAAGCAAGCTGGGTGGGAGTGCCGTGGATCGGAGCTACGCAGAGCCGGGTTAAGTTGGGAAGTTGCAATGAGTAGCTCGTTAGTCTGATCTGTGTTGGGTGGTCTCAGGGGGCCCAGTAGGAAGCCCCGATCTTGGGGAAACAGAGAAGTAGTTCCTTTCCCTTGGTTCTGGGACATGTTGAGACGAGTTCCCTTTGCCAAATCTGTTTTGGTCACCTGTCCTGACGTCCTTGAGGAATTTCACTGCCAACCAGGGACCAGCATGGGATTGCTCTGATTTCTGGATCATCGGTATGAAAACAATCTTACAAGGGCCTCAGAACCATACGCGTGTGGTTCCTCGTGATGCAGCAATCTGAGGGCACGGCACGGCACGTCACCTCGCGCCCAGAGCACCTACAGCTCATGTTGTATCTGTCTGGGCATGTCAGGAGGGGCCCACAGGCCACCCCAGAGTCTGGATCTCACTGGGCAGGCAATAGGGAGCCATGGCAGGATTTGTGGCGGGGGGGCGGGTGCTTATAGATCTGCAATCTGTCAATTTGTCTCTTGGCCCAGGAAGCCCCCCGTGGCAGCCTTGCTGTGGGGGACCGGTTGGAAGGGAGAGGCTCAGCCAGACTGGGGAGTTAGGAGACCTCTGTGTCTGCTCAGGGAGGGAGGAGGCCTACGGCAGCCACATTCCTGAGGCTGCCTGCCTGGGGGCCCTGAGCCCCCCCAAGGAAGAACCCCAAAGAAGGCCGTGCCCTGGGCAAAGCCCAGAGGGCTGGGGCTGTCCCCCCTCCTTCCCTGTCCTCCAGAGAAGCACCCAGCACCTCCGTGTGCCTCCCCCAGCTCCCGCTCTCAGGAGCGGCCCGGGACACTCTCCACACCCTTATGTTCACAGGATGGAGCACCCACCACCACCACCTAGGTTTAGAACATTCTCGTCACCCCCAAAAGCAGCCCTGCGCCCCTGCACAGTCACTCCCCCTCTCGCCTGTGGAGAAAACACTAATCGGCTTCCTGTCTTCAGAACCTTTCACCCAGTCTGTGTCCTCTCACTTCATGGGATGTTCTTGAGGTTCACACGTGTCATGGCAGGAATCGGGGGCAGGGGGAGCAGGGAGGTCTGTGGACCCTCGGGCACAAGAGGAGGTAAAACTGAATGACCTGCAGCCCCGAACCAGGAGACGTCCAGCTGCAGGGAGCTGTTCCCCTGGGGGACACTTCGGCTTTGTACTAGGGCTGTGTGTTCAACCTGAGCCCCAGCTCGGCAGCTCGGTTTCCACGGGCATCCTGAGTGCCTGAGGTGGCAGGTGCTAACCACCACTGGTCCCGTTCCTGAGCCAGACCCGAGTCTCGAGGCCAGAGCCCCACGGCAGGCTTTCTCGGCCCACAGAGAAGGGAGCCACAAGTTCAGGCCTTCCCACCCCGGACATGGGGGCCGTGGGGGATCTGAGGGCTTCTTGAGCCAGGGCTCATCACCCGCTCCCACCCGGGCTCAGGCCGCACTGGGCGTGGGGAGCAGTGCAGGCCACACAGCCTCAGCCCCGGCGCTGGGTGTGAGACGCAGTGACATCGGGTTCCCGCGGCGTTTGGCACTGCGGGGTGTGCGGGGTAGGAACACGGGCTGGGCTCTGGCTAGGGAGGAAGGTGAGGGGCGCCTGCCGTGTGTACAAGAGGATGGAATGGGTTTGAGGACGTTGGGGTGGGCCGTGGTGGGAGGAGGGTCTGCAGGGAGAGCGCAGCAGCTAGCCCCCGCCTCGCCTGGCTGGGCCCTCTCCCCCTCGGGCGGCTCTGCCCGGAGGTGGTCACGGCGGGCTGGGTCCGGAGCAAGCACGGGTCAGCTCTGGGGCAGCAGAAGACAGGTGCAGTGTCTCGGTTGCCCCCTATTTCACCTGACCTCAGAGCACAGTGGCTTCTCTGACCTAGGCAGGGCCATGCCCGGGGAGACTGCTGGTTCCAATTACCAGGATTGCACAACCATGGCCCACGGGGTGCTATTTGTGAAGTCACCTGACTGGGCTGCAGACTTTCCCGCCTGTACCCAGAGCCGCAGGCTGGAGCTGCCCCAGGAGGGCAGGTCACGGGTCGGGGGGAGACTGCAGGGCCCAGGTGGATGGCACGTGGACACAGAGCCCGGCACAGGCTGGGGGCAGCCTGGACACCCAGCCCCTCAGATGGGAACCTGAGCCTGGCGGGAGTGTGACCCGGCTCCCCTGGGGAGAGACCCTTGTCCCTCAAGCCAGGTCCCACCAGCAGCCTGAGTGGTGGGGTGGGGTGGGGTGGGGGGGTTCCCCTGGGAGTCCCAGATGGAAGGGAGGCCAGGCCATGAGGAGGGGCCGCCCTGCTGTGGCGGTTAAGGGTCGGGGGTGCCACACACTTGGGTACAAGACTTGGCACTACTGCCAACCGAGAGACTTGTCCCCCCTGGTCGGTTCCATCCTCTGTCAGGTGAGGGTGAGGCTGACCACTGCCTCCCAGGTTTGTCCTGAGGTTGAAATCAGTGAGGGTTTGGAAAGCATGGAGCGCAGTGCCCACCTGATGCCGCATAGGGTGGTGGCAGGTGCTTGGTCAGCAGGCATTCTGGCCTGGGAATGAGAGGCAGACCATGGAGGAAGGAGAAAGGAGGGGGACGAGCAAAGCCGGATGCATAGGTTTTATTTCGTAAAGAAGGCAACCCCTTTGGACTGATTATAAAGTATTGAAAATGGGCATATGGGATGTAGAGAGAATAGAGCCTTTTCCTCCACCTGGCCCTCCAGCTTTTTGGAAACTTTCCGTTGAAGTCCCTGTCCCCAGGCTTGTGTGGAATGCTTCTCAGTGATTTGGCACCCCCAGCCTCTGGGGGGTTCCAGGGACATGCCCGGCTCTGGGACCCACAGGGAGCAGGTGGTCTTGCCTTCAGTGTGGCGATGCCAGGAAACCAACACAGGACTAGATGTGACTGACCGTGAGGCAGGTGTTCTTAGAGCTTGAACTGAGGGGTCCCTCCTCCCAGACCCCTCAGGCCTCTGATGGGAAGGCGACAGCAGCCTGCTACCTCCCACACCGTCCCCAAGCCCCTTCCTTTGGAGAGACCTAAAAGAGAGAGTCCCCAGAGTCAGCCACTTCTCGGGGGTGGGAGAACAAGGGCCCTGGGAGACTTGAAGGCTGGTTAACAGAGATGCTCCTACAGCCTCAGCGAGGGGTCCTTGAGTGTAGACCTTCAGGGACAGTCAGCACAGGGCTGGGCCTCAGGCCGCACCAAGAACATCAGCCCGTCTCAGACAAGGGTGGCCCCCTGCTCTCTGTTTCAATCATTTCTATTCATTGCTATGATTCCCTCCCCTCTGCTTGCTTTGGGTTTAATTTGCTCTTCTTTTTCTAGTTTTCGGGTAGCAACTGAGATCACTGCTTTGAGACCTCCCCTTTCTGTTAATGTAATCATGGAACACTATAAATTTCCCTCTAAGAACTGCTTTAGCTGCGTCCCTCAAATTTTGATATATGGTGTTTTCATTTTTTGTTCAGTTTCAGATGTTTGCATATGGCTGGGAAGAACCGTCCTGCGAAAGTGTGGTAGAATTTGGGTTAAGGCCACCCGGGCCTGATATGGTCCCTTTTGCCTTAGAAGGTACCATAGTCACAGGAAGGTCTTTAACCACCCCTTTGATACCTTTAGTAGTTGCAAGCTTGGTTGAGACGTTTTATCCCATCTTTATTCAGTTCTAGGGAGTTAGAATTTTTTCTAAGAATGTGCCCAGTTCTATCTAGGTTTTCCAAAATTGTTGGCATATAGTTGTTGAGAATATTCTTCTATTACCAGTTTTATCCCTGTTTGTAGTCATTTCTAACTTTCTTTTGTACCATTTTTATTTGCATCTTGTCTCAGTCAATCTTACCAGAGCCTTGTCTGTTTTGTTAGTTTTTTAAAGAACCAAGTTCTGCTATATTTAGAGATTCTCCAGTAAGACTTTCATGAAGGGAAAGAGATACCATACTCAAGATAAGACACTCCACATTATAAAGATGTCAATGCATTTCTTCCTACTTGATTGATAGATTTACTCTAATTCCAGTAAAAACCCCAACAGGTTTTCTTGTGGGACTTACCATGATGAGTCTAAAATGTCTGTGGAAAAGCTCAGAGCCGAGAGGAACAAAGACCTTCTCAAGGTTGCAGGAAAATTCTTTCTCTCCTGATGTCAGGACTTGGTGTGAGGCTGGGCTGTGGGTGTGAGAGTCGACACTCAGCCCTGGGGGATGGAGCAGGGAGCCTGAGTGGGAGGCTCTGGGTTGTGCCAATGGCACCTCGGGGCACTGTAATAGGTGGCGATCCACAAGGGAAGAGGCAAAGGGCCCTGCCTCACACCGTATACAACAACTCAGATACAATCCTTACAACTCTCAGAACGCGCGGGTTACTTAGTAACTCTCGAATCTGGGCATTCAGAACTCTTTCTTGTACAAGACCCCAACACGTTGACTAGGACAGAGGAATACTGATAAAGTTGTTGCTAGAAAATAAGAGCTCCAGTTCCTCAAAAGGCACCTGAGAGGGAGGTGATTTGAAACTAGGATTTGCATTTGTTTTCTGGTGTTGCTGCAACCAGTTACCTCAAACCTAGTGGCTTAAGGCAACCCACGCTGATGGTCTCTGGGTCCCACAGATCAGAAGTCGGACACGGTCTGACGGGTCTAAGAGGCATCGCAGGGCTGGTTCCTCCTGGCGGCCCTCACAGGAAAGCCGTCGCCGGGCCGAGCCCAGCTTTGGGGGCACGTACCGCCGTCAGCTCGCAGCCCCGTCCTCCTCCACAGGACGCTGCCACTGTCTGGCCACAGCTGCGAAAGCCTCTCCACTTCTAAGGATTCTAGCATCTCCTGAGCCCGGACGGAGAACGCGGAATAATCTGCCCATCTCACGGCGCTTACTCTTAATCCCATCTGTGGTCCCTTTTGCCTTATAAGGTAGCATTGTCACAGGTTCTAGGGTTAGGACATCTTTCAGAGAGCCTTTTTCTGCCTGCCACGGGAGCAGGTATTCCTCACACATAAAGTGACAAACTGCTGGGGGTGGGGCGCCTGGGGGGCTCAGTGGGTTAAGCGTCTGCCTTCGGCTCAGGTCATGATCTCAGGGTCCTGGGATCGAGTCCCATGTCGGGCTCCCTGCTCAGTGGGGAGTCTGCTTGTCCCTCTCCCACTGTGCTCTCTCTCTTTCTCTCTCAAGTGGATAAATAAAATCTTTAAAAAAAAAAAAAAGAAAGCAAAGAACTGGTAGGTAGGTAGGTAGGTAGAAACTATATAGACAACTTACATCTAACTCATCAAGAGCCCAAGTAGCAAAACAGAAAAAACAGCCCAGAGACGTGCTCAGCCTTCCCGGTGGAGGAAGCGCCTGGAGCCAGTTGGAGCCTGAAGGCCCTATTCACACTCATTTTGTTGGCCTGAGTGATGAAGGCTGATCATTGGGGGAGCAGCTGGGCTGTGGGGCACAGGGTCTCCCACACTGCTGGGGGCGTGCACGGCGAGACCACCACTTTGAGGGACGGTGTAGCATCACCTACCAAATTCGAATCCACACAGCCGATGACCCAGCGGTCGCGTGCCTGCCTGGGTGACACCAGAGGAAACGCCAGTCCGTGCCTAGCCCAAAAGGGTAGTCGAGTGTTGCCACGGTGCTCTCCGCGAGCCCAACGCCTGGCCTCCAGCCACGCACCTGTCGCAGGAGGAGCGCGAAGGAACTCGGAATATCCACACGACGGAGTGTTTTCCGTCATTCCCAACAAACGAACCAGAGTGATATAGAGCCGTGTGGCTCTTGGCAACATCATACCAAGGAAAAGCATAATGCGTCTTTATGAGGTCTAAGTCACTAAAATAAAAAATATATGCCTGGGAGGGGGACTACATGTAGATTTGATAAAATGACATCGACAGGAAAGCAAGAATGTGAGGAACACAGATTTGGGAGGATGGTCACCCAGGGTGCTGAGGCTGGAGGACGAATGAGTTGGGGGCCGTCAGGGTCTAGCTTTTATTTTGAGCGGTGGGTTCCTGGGGTTTTTTTATATTATTAAAAAACCACAACTAATTATGCAACAATGTATAAAAAAATGAAACACCACAACCAAGTGATAAGCCAAGCTGGTTCAACATTCAAAAATCAATTAATGGAATGCCGTCACATCAATAGGCTAAAGAAGGAAAATCATACCCTATCAAGTAATGGGAAAAAAGCGAAGCACAAAATCCAGCACCCACCCAGTCCTTGTCTCCGTAGGAGTGAGGGGTTCTCCTCTCTCAGGGCAGAGAGGAGGGGCTGTGTGGCACCACCGCCCCCACCCAAGACCCTGGCCCTCCGGCCTTCCCAAAGCCGGTCGGGGTGGCCAGATGGGTCCACCCTCCCCTTAGTAGGTGGGTCAGCTAAAGGTCTGGAGGACGGCACAGCCCAGGCAGGTGGGCACCCACCCTGCAGCCTCAGCACCTCGAGGGGACCGGGGCCCAGGGCTCTCCTGCAGGGGTCTCCAGGTCTGCATCCTGTCACCCGTCCCACCTGCCTGTTCCTGTGTCAGAGGCACCAGAAACAGGCATGAGGCCACCACCTTGCCAGGCCAGATGCAGCACAGAGAGAAGAGAAAACCCTCCTCAAACGGAGCCAGACAGACCTGTCCCTTACAGACCGAGGAATCCTTTGCCTCCAGCAGGGAGGCCGGCGGGCAGGGCTGTCCCCAGTGCAGGAGCCAGCCCAGAGTAGGCCTGAGCGGAGCTGGGCCAGACCCTGGCACCCCAGCCCCAGCTTTCTGCCGGCCTGGCTGGTGCTGCTTGGTCACAAAGGCCGTGACTTTGTTCTGCAGAGCTGGCCGAGGTGAGCAGCTTTAAGAAGCCGCTGGAGCGGTCACCGGCCACGGTCTTTTGTTTGAGTGAAGCAGGACCTGAGGAGCCCTGAGCATTCTCCCGGGACCCCAGGCCGTGGCCAGGCTGTGGCAGTCGCGGTCAGTGGGGGACCCTTCACGCAGAGGTGTCCGTAAAGCCTCAGCCCTCCACCTGCCCCCACGCCATTGCAGGTGATTGAAAAGAGTAAGGGACATGAGGCCAGGGTGACATCCCCTGCCGTCTCAGGCCTGGGTGAGGGCTTTGTGAGGCCAGCACCCGCCCCCCAGAGGGGGAATCTCTGCGACCCGGGGCCTCCCAGAGCCCGAGTCAGCTCCGCCTCCAAGCCCTGCTCGCAGGTGCGCGAGTGCGCAAGTGCGTATGTGAGTTTGTGCATAAGCTGCTGCCCCCTCCTGCACAGAAGTGTGCTATTAACACTTGACACGGCGCTGCGCTCGGAACAGAAGCTGGGGCCGGCCTCTGCGCCCGCCGCTCCGTGTCCCGCTGCCCCCGGGCTCACCCACTCTGTCCTGGGGAGCACCCACAGCACCTGGGGCAGAAAGCTAGGGAAGGCTGGGGCGTCCGATGGGCTCGTCTCAGGCGATACGGAGCCGGCCCCGCACCCGAGCCAGCATCACCCGCAGATCAGAGGGCCGCCCGGCACTGGGGGCTGGGTGGGGGGCGGGCGGGGACCCGGCTGCTGGTGGTCCCTCCCTCAGGCTCTGCCCGTCCCTGCCCAGGCTGTCCACACCGGAGCAGGCAGAACCCTGTGCCCAGGCAAGGCTAAGGTCCCCTCAGAGCCTGAAGGTCCCCCGGAGCTGCCCCACAGCCATCCTATCCCTGCTGTGCTGTCAGCACCTTGGCGGAACAGACATCGCCCGCCAACCCGGTTCCACAGCCCCCAGGCCCAGCACCCCCAGTCTGCTGGCCTTCCCTCCACCTGCTGGCTGGGAGCTCGGCCCCAGAGGCCTTCCAGCCTGGCCGTTTGGTTTGGGGCTGACCATGGGCCCTGCACCCTGTAGGGGCTGGAAGATGCCTGGGGAGGGGGGAGAAGGAAGGACAAAGGCTCTGCGTGCATCTGAGCCTCAGTCTTCACGAGGGCCCACACCTGAACGACCCTAAGAAGACGGCTTCTCCTTCTCCATGCATCCAGGAAGATTCCTCAGGCTTATCCATGCAGCACCCCAGCCTCCCTGGTGCAATGAGGCCTTCTATGGCCCCGGGGATCCCCCTTTTTGGAACTGGAGCCAACTGTGGGCCGGCTGATGGCTGCAGGCTGGCCAGCCTGACAGCTGGGGTGCAGCCAAGAGCTTCAGAGCCCCATCGCCCTCAGCTGGGTGTCCTCCCCTGCCCATGGGGTGCCACGCCCTCTCTGCTGAGGCCACAAGAACCGCCTGGATTTTATAGGGCCCCTTTCCCAGCTGGAACCCCATAGTGGCACAGAGGGTCTTGCCCGGAGACCAGGTACCCACCCGCAGGGGTTTACCAGCTAGCCCCAGTGGCCAGGGCGGGGTCCTCTGTGGGCGTCAGCGGCATGTTCTTTTATAGCACTGTACGATACTCCCTTACAGGAGCACACCGCCATCTGCTTCTCTGTGCTGCTGTAGACGTTTGTCTTTGAGTTTTATTTTCTGTGAGTAAAGCTGCTGTAAACATTCTGGTACTGCCTTTTGGCGGACAGGTGCACTGATTTCTCTGGGGTGTGTATCTGGAAAGACAGATGCTGCGCCCGGACATGGGCCCATCCAGGGCTACCGCCAGGCCTGGTGGTCACACCAGCCCACGCTCCCACCAGCAGCACAGGTGGGTCCGTTAGGCCCCATCGTCCCTAAAGCTCGACATCGTCGGTCTTTTTCATTCCGGCCACGGTAGCAAGTACGTGCAAGTGCTTCATTCTGGTTCTGATCAGCATTTCCTCGATGAGTAATGGTGTTGAGCACTGGTTCATGGGCATGTGGACATCCCTTGTTGGTGAGGTGCCCGTTCAAATCTTTGTTCTATTTTTTTTTTAATCATGTGGTCATTTCCTTATTGGTTTATAGGAATTCTAGATATATTCTGGATACAAGTCCTTTCCCAGAAAATGTCCTTTCCTAGCCTGTAAAGTGTCTGTTCATTCTCTTAATGATGTCTTTCGATGGAAAGAAACTCTTTACTTTAAGGAAGCCCCATTTGTCACATATTTCTCTTTTATAGTTAGTGCTTCTTGAGTTTTGTTAAATCGTGGCCTTTCCCAAGGTCACGGAGATGCTCTGCTGTTCTCTTCTCCAGGCTTGATTGCCTTTGCCTTCCTATAGGTCTCTGCCCTCACTGGAATTACTTTTGTAACTGGTGTGTAGCAGGGATCCATAGCTCATGTTTTTTTCATATGGATGTCCAATTTGTCCCAGGGCTATTTATTGAAAAGAACATTCTTTCCCCAGCGGACTGAAACAGTGCCTTGGTCATAAACCAGGTGACCACGCATATAAGCATTTTCACCTTTGGATGTTTCATTCTTTTCCGTTGAGGCGTTCATCAGTCTAATCTAGTGCCACCTTATTAATAGTGCAACCTAAGACCACCTCCAGTGATACCCGGTGTTCATCCCTGACGCTTGACAGTGAGCCTTGAACTCTGTTGTGTACATCCTCCAACTTTGTTCTTCAAAATCGTCTTGTCTGCTCTTGGTTCTTCACTTTTCCATAAATATTTTAGAATCAGCTTGAAATTCCCCCCCCCAAAAAAAATATTTAAAAAGAAAAGCATTCAGAGACTGATTGGAGTCACATTGAATCCATACCTCAAAATTGGCCCCTACAAATATTAAAACTTCCAACTCATAAACATTATATCCTGCATTAATTTAGGGCTTCTTTCCTTTTTTTTCACTAATGTTTGGTTCTTTCCTGTGTAGAGACCTTGCTCGTCTCCAGTAGATTTATTCTCAGGCATTTTATGGTTTTTGATGCTTCTGTTGTTGGCATCTTTTTGTTTTATTTCCTCATTGTTACTAACATACAGACCTACCAGTGATTTTTGTATGTTGTCTTTGAAACCGGTGTTCTTGCTAACTTCATTTATCAATCAAAGAGTTTAGCTGAAGATTCTGAAGATTTTTTTTTTTAACATCTATGATTACGTCATTTGCAAGTAACTGGTTTTATTTTTACCCTGTCCCGTGATTCTGTCTTTCATTTCCTTTTCCTTCCCTTGACGCACTAGCCGAGACTCTCAGGACGGCATCAGGTAGAAAGGGTGACCGTGGACAACCCTGCCTTGCTCCCTCTCTCAGAAAGAAGGTGTCCTAATATTTCACCATTGAGTGTGACGTTCACTCTACTGGGTCTCGTCTTGTTTTGTGTTTGTATTTGTTTTCTACATAATAGAGTTCCCTTCTATTCCTGCTTTCCTTAGAGTCGTGTTTCTAATTAGGAATGGCTCTTGAGTTTTATCAAATGTTTCTCTGCATCTTTTGCATTGATTATATGTTTCTCCTTAGACTTATTCTGTTGACTTTATTCTGTGATTATAGAACAAATATAATTTATTCTTAACTTATTCTGTGGCCAATTATGTGGGTTTATTTTCAGATGCTGACCCAGCCTTGGATAACTGAATTAAACTTCATCAATCACATGTCTTTATAGACAGCGCTGGGTTTAGTTTGTTGCTATTACGGGCAGGATATTTGCCTCTGTGTTTATGAGAGACATTGGCTGGTGATTTTTATTTCTTGAAATATCCTGTCCAGTTTTGATATAAAGGATATGCTGCTTCATAAAAATCCTCCAGAAGATTTATATAAAACTGGTATTAGTTCTTCCTTAAATGTTTAGAAGAATTCACTGGTAAAATCACCTAGACTTAAGGTTTTATTAGTTTGCTTTATGCAAAGATTATTAAAATTCCTAATTTAATTTATGTGATTATGGGAAATTTGGATTTTTTATTTCTTTTTGTGTCTGCTTTTATGTATTATGTTTAAGGAATTGACATATTTTAACTAAGCTATCAAAATTACTTTTGTACACAGTGTCCTCTGAATAGAGTTTTTAACTCCTGAGTCTGTAAAGATGTTCTGTTTTTGATGCCTGACATTGGTGATTTGCATCCCCTTACCCCCCAGTCACTTTTGCCAAAAGTTTCTCAATTTCATTAGTTTCTTCAGACAATCAAAATTTGGCTTTGTTGATGTTTTTAATGTAATGTTCATTTTTTATTTCATTGAGTTATACTGTGTATTATCTCTGTCTACTTTCTTTGAGTTTAATTTGTTATTTTTTTAACATCTTGAAAAAGAGTTTGGCCTCCCTCTTCTCTAATGTATACGTTTAAGGTCGTAGGTTTTCTCTAAGCACTTACTTTACTTCATGGTACCTCACCCACTTATTTAGCTGTGATAGGTGACCTTTTTATTATTATCCAATTTAAAGTACTTTCTGATTCTTACTAGATTTCTTCTTTGACCTTGGGTCATTTAGATTAATTTCTAAAACACTTAAGGATTTTCTAGTTATCTTTTTCTTATTGGTTTTTGTTTAATTTCACTGCAGTCAGAGAACATACAGATATGATTGAATTCCTTTGAAATTTGTTGGAACTTGCTTTTAAAGCCCGGTGTATAGTCTGTTCGGGTAAATGTTCCATGTGCACTTGGAAAGCTTATGTACTACTCTTCAGCTACTGAGACCGGTGCTCTGTAAACGTTGATTAGGTCAAGTTGCTACTCATGTCATCCAAATTCATCTCTCTGTTGACGGTTTGCCTGCTCTTCTATCAGCTACTGACGGAGGTATATTCAAATCTCCCACCGTGATTATTGCATGTTCTTTTTAACCTCTTAGTTCTGCCAGTTTTGCTTTATATATTTTAAAGTTATGTTTTTAGGTACATACAGATTTAGAATTGAGATCTTCTTACCAGGGTAACAGCTTTTTAAATTATGAAATATCCATCTTTGTCTCTGGTCATATTTAAAGTTTACTTTGTATGATACAGTTTACCTACACCAGCTCCCTTTGGCCTACACCATGATATATATTTTTCTATCATTTCGCTATCAACCTCTCTATGTCTTTATATTTGTATAAAGATTTATATATAGATTTATAAGCAACATCAAGTTGCCTTTTGAACCCTGTCTGATAGTGTTGGTCCTTTCACTGAAATGTCTTGTCCCCTTGTAGGGCATGTACTCCACTGCCTTACACTCCAGGTCTGTCTCATCACTTCTTCCTTATCTCCTTTCCTGCTTCTTCTGGATTAATCAAATATCGATACTATTTCATTTGTATTCTCTGTTAACTTGGCACTGTTACATAGTTCCATTATTCTATCAGTGGTTGACACACTGACTCATCAGGGTCGACCTCAGATCAGCACTTCTACCATTTCCCTACAGCCCGAGGTACTCACAGCTGTGTGACCCCATCCGTACCCTCTGCCTTTTATGCTATTTTTATCATGTGTTTCTGCTCTGCATATACAGATGCAGGTATGTATACAGTTTTTAAGTGCATGCAGATTTAGGGTTGATACCTTTCTCCCGAACTGACCATTGTTTAAAATTATGAAATATCCCTCTTTGTCTCTAGTAATGTTTAAACCTCATGAAGCATTACCATTTCAGTCAATACAAATTGAAACTTTCTCATAAATCTGTCCTTTTATGTGTTCTTAACTCCTTCCTGTATTCCCATGCTGCCTTCTGGGATCATTTTTCTCTGCCTGTCCCCTGAATCATTCTTCCAGTGCAGTTCTCCTAGCAGTGAATTCTCTTGGTTTTGGTTTCAGCTTCTTTTTTTTATTGTGGTAAAATATACATAACATAAAATATAGCATCTTAACCATTCTTTTGCACAGCTCAGGGGCACTGAGCACATTCACATGTTGTGCAGCTGTCCCCACCTTCTGTCTCCAGAACCTTTTCATCTTGTGAACCTGAAGCTCTGTCCCCACGAAACACCAACTCCCCGTCTGCCTCCCCAGCCCCTGGCTCCCACCACCCTGCTGTCTGTCCCTCTGAATCTGACTCCTCTAGGGATCTCATCTGAGTAGAATCCTACAGGATTTGCTTACTTCAATTTCTTCTTCATCCTTAAGTGTATACTTGATGGGTCTAGGATGCTAAGTTGATAGTAATTTTCCTTGAGCACTTTAAAGATGGCACCTGGCGGGGCGCCGGGGTGGCTCACTCTGTTAAGCATCTGCCTTCAGCTCAGGTCATGATCTCAGGGTCCTGGGATCGAGCCCCTCATCGGGCTCTCTGCTCAACAGAGAGGCTGCTTCTCCCTCTTCCTTTGCCCCTCCCCCTGCTCATGCTTTCTCTCTCTCTCACTCTCTATCTCAAATAAATAAGTAAAATCTTTAAAAAAGATGTCTCCTGGCTTTTATCGTTTCTGTTGAAAAGCCAGTCATCAGGATAATGTGTCATCGTCCCCATCCCCTTCTGCACTGCTTCTGTGACATTCCCCGTGCCTTTGGTCTCAGCAGTGTTACTCTGATAAGCCTGGGGATACAAAGAGCTGCTTGCATCTGCAGCCTGATGTCTTCCATCATTTTTGGAAAATTCTCAGCCACTCAGTCTCCCTTTTGCCTCCTTTCCTTCTGGGATTCCACGTGTGTAGGAATCCTATCTCCCACATCTTGCCTTTTTTCAGTATGTTTAATTCCATTTTGTCTCCATGCCCCCACCTGGCAATTCCCTTTCAGTTCACACGCATTCCTTTCTTGTGCATCTCCTCTGCTATCAAATTCATCTGCTACATTCTTAATTTCCAGTATAGTTCCTTTCTGTTCTAGAATTTCCATTTTATTATTTTTAATACAGATTTTATTTCTTGGGTGACATACTCCATCTATCTTCTTGAACCAATTAATCATGGTTATTTTAAAGTCTTTATCTAAAAGCTCTGAAGCAAACCACAGCCATCTGTTTGCTCGTGAGCCGGTGGGTCAGCATTTTGGGCTGCTCATCTGGGTGGTCTCCCCTGGGTTCATCCGAGCAGCAGCTCGGCAGGACCGGGTGGTCTCAGCTCTCCTGCACGTTGCTCTTCCAGCAGGCTGGCTCAGACACGTCCACGTGGCTGCAGCATTCTGACAGGACAACAGTGGGAGCTACGAGGGCTCTTGAGAACATGGTCCACTTCCGCCATGATCTGCACCCATCTTTGATCCACACCAGGCTGCCCTTGGGCCATAACTTTTTACATTCCTCCCAGCGAAAAATTCACTCACCCCTCCAGGACACCTCAGAGTATCCTCCAATTAATGACGGCATCATGGTCGAGGTCCAGCATCTTAGGATCTGCCATTTTTTTCCATCATCTGCCCAGTGCCTGGTCTCCAAACCAGCACCATATGTTTGAGGATCTTGATATGACTGGGTCCCATGTGGGGCTCCTAATTTCTTTATCTGCAATCTATCACCGCCTAGTAAACCACACCTAAATATGGTGGCTCAGGACCACAACTCGTTTTCTTGCTCACGATTCCGTGGGTCAGCAATTTGGGGTCAGCTCCGTGGGGAGGTTGTTGTGCTGGATTTGGGTGCGCGTTCATGCAGATACAGTCATCTGGAGGCCGACTGGGGCTGAATGGTCAGAGACGGCCTTACTCCCATGTCTGTTCCCTGATACTGACTCTTGACTGGCGTGCCTCTCCAGCCACCCAGCTCAGTCTGGTTCACGTGGCCACATTCCAAGAGCACATCAGTCATACACGGTGTGACTTCCCAGCATTCTTTTTGTCAGAGCAAGTGTCAATGTCAGCCCAAATTCAAGTAGTGAGAAAACCAACTCTATCTCCTGACAGAGGAGCTACAAGCATTTGGGCCACTGAATCTGCCACACCTCAAGATCTGTTTCTGTGGTCTATTTTTTCCCTTGGCTTTCAGGTTTTTCAGTATAAAAATATGTAAAGGCTCCATGATATTATCTCCCTACACATAATTTGGTTTTCCTCCAGCGTATAAAAGATGCAGGGCAGAGCACTGTTCCTGGCAGAGGGTTGGTCACATGCAGTCTTGGTGGCCAAAGCCCCAATGCCTCCATGTGGGTGTAGTTCCTTCCAGACTTTTTTCTATGCACGTCATCAGTCATGTTTCCTTTTTTGATGTTTCTAGAAAGATCTTTGTTTCTAGAAGGATCTAGGTTTCTAGAAGGCACTTGAGAGGGGAAACAATGCAACCTCCTGACAGAGTGACTCAGGTAGTAATTATCTGGCTAATTTGTCCTATAGCCCCTACATTTTCCAAGTGTGTGCCCATGTGTGGGGACATAGAATGTTCCAGCTGAAAGGGGCCTTGGGCGCATTCTGTTTGCACTCCCTCCCCATTATACTGGTGAGGAGCCTGAGGCCCAAGGGTGAAAAGAAGCTTCCGTGGTTCTTCTGTGCATCAGAGGCACAGCCCGTGTGAACCCAGGACACTGACTCCTGCACCATTTCCAAGCAACGGGCAAGGCAAGGGTCCCTCTGGGATCATCCTGCTAATTAAAAGTCTCCTGCCTCTGGCCTGCCCTCCTCCCCCACCAATATGGAGCCTTGAAGTCCTCCATCCCATGGGGTTGGACATTCTCCGTGTCTCTGGAAGGGCCCGGCCCGCATGCAGCAGGAGACACTTGGGAAGGCGCCAAGCGTCTGAAAGTGCTGGGCACGGGATGACGGTCACAGGGGGCCACTCACACCTCCTCCATTCCCCACCGCAGGCTGCGGGAGCACCACCGGGCCACCATCAAGGTCATTCGGCGCATGCAGTACTTTGTAGCCAAGAAGAAATTCCAGGTGAGTCCTACACTAAGCCCTTCTGCCCTGGGCCAGGTGCGGGAGCTCCTCTCCCACCCACGGCAAAGCCTACAAGGCCTCCATACCGTGCCACACCCTAGACCTGACCCTTCACTCACCAAATACCCTGAAACGACTTCATTGTTCGTCTCTAAGACAGCGCGCCCCTGGAAGGACCCTGCCCCGAGGTCCAGCCTAAAGCTGCATGCACGCAGAGCCTCAGGGACTCAGCCTTCTCTCCCCTAATAGACTGGCAGATGGTTCGGGAGTGACAAAGAGGGCACCAAGCCTGCCCCACATCACCTGGGCAGAAAGTGGGGTCCCCTCGACTCCAGAGCCCTGTCCCCTGGAGTCAATGCTCCTGGCGCTGTTCTCCCCCTACCCCCAATGGGAGTCAGGAGAACAGAAGGGTAGCCTGGCCCTGCCTGTGCCCCAGGGGGTGGCCCCCCCTTTACAGGGAGAGGGAAGGGCTCCTCCATTGGTGGGGCTGGAGCCGGAGGGTTGCCCTTCCCCATCCCCTTCCCTCTAGGGCCAGGTCTTCTGCAGCCGCCCCTTGGAGCCCTTGGAGCCGAAGGGCCCCAGAGAAAGCCAGCTGGTAGCAGGCTCAGCTCCTTCCTTCTGCTGTGGGGACAGTCCTTGGTCTGAGGAGGTCCCTGGCTCAGCCTTCACCCTGAGAGCATGTGGAATTCAGAAATGGGGACCCTCAGGGGCGTCCATTCTCCTTCCAGAAGGCCTGGCCACCGTGCTCCTCCCTCTGACAAGTGCCGTGTGCAGCCCTCGGGGCTCAGCAGCTGGCCACCGTCTCAGGGGTGGCTCGCACACACAGTCCCTCGGTGGTACTCTGCTGCCCGCCCGCCTGATGCCTCCGGGCAGGGAGGCCATTCACCGCCAAACTGGGACAAATTGTGCCAAGGGTCCCACGAGGGCCTGGGACTTCTCATTGCCCAAACACATGAGGCACAGTAAATGCCACTCTTGGCTGGCCCCCGGAGGTCCCCCTGATGGTATCCTGGGGAAGACATGATGGCCCCAGAGATCTAGAGTATCTGAAGTCCATGGCCTGCCTTCTCAGAGGCAGAGGGGCAGCTTGGAAGGGCAGGGAGCTGAAGGGGCACTGGAAGAGGAGGGGCCCACCTCCTGGCAGCACCAGCACCTTCCTGGTGGGGAAGGGGCTGCAAGAAGCCCCTGCAGGGGTCCACTCTGGGCAGCATGGGGGAGGCCCTGGGAAGGGCCAGGATGTAGTACCCTCACTGGCCAGCAGCCTAGCCGTGACAACTAAAACCCCAGACATCAACCTGGTAGAGCAGGGGGCGGGACTCAGGAGGGGGGTCAGTGGGGAATCTTCTAGAATGGGGATGGCCCCTACCCGAGAAGCCAGGCCACTGAGGCTCCAGAGCAGGGCCCTGCAAGGCAGCCTAGAACCCACTGCCCGAGGCGCAGCGGGAACTGGGGGGCTGTGCCAGGGTGGGCAGTGGGCTTGCCGGGTTTAGGGGCACCCAGCACAGCAGGCAGAAACTTGAGGCTTCTGGCAGGCCCAGTTCAGGGGTCACGTGGGCAGCTTCCAGCTCAGGACAGAGTTTGTCCTTGGCAGATGGGCACCCACCATGGCTGGAGCTGACTTGGGGAGCACCCTGGCCCCGAAATGCGGGCAAGGAAACTGCCCGTGGGCATCAGCAGGGGCCCCGTACTTCCTTCCAGGCTGGGAGTCCCCTTTCCTGCTGCCGGACACAGGCCAGGGCCCTGCAAGTGATCCCCAGAGGCAGGCCGGGCAACCCTACCTTCCCTACTTTCTGCCCCACCCTGTGCCCAGGACCCTTGGGGCCCCTGAAAAAAGCAGGTGGGGCCCTTTGAATGGAGACGCTCCTGAGAGCCTCCCTGTTTGCCCTGGTGGGGTACAGAGGCTCTCGAGCAAAGCGGGGGCCTGGGGCGGCCTCAGCCTCACCAGCTGGCCCTTGTTGCCACAGGGAGGAGGGACCCACGGGGGGAGCGGCCGTGGCGGGGGGCGCCTGGCAGTGAGGAGCTCTGCGGGCTGCAGGGCAGCCTCCACCCCAGGCCCAGCTGTCAGGGATGTCTTCCCTTCCCCCATAGCAGCCTGTTTGTCTGTCTGCATGCACCCCGCCCCCGCCCCCGGCCTCAGGGGCTGCAGACGTGGCGGGTGGCCCTCCGCCCCCCACCCCCGCCCCCCTGCCTCACTGCCTGGCCGATAAGTGCCCGGCGGGCCGCCCCTGTGTCTGGCCGGAGGAGCCAGAGGCTCTTAGCCCTTCCAGTTTGCCTTGAACTCCCATGTCCACCATCGGTCCCTCTGGACAGCCCTGCATTATCTCGGCTCATCTCAGGCTCCTGCTGCTGCCGCCAGAGGAAATGAGCTCTGGAGAGAACGAGCGGAGATGGTTTCTCCAGCGGGGCCCCAGGCCGCCCCTGACAGAGGCCTCCAGGAGTGCGGACCAGACCCGGGGGGACTAGCGGCTCCAAGATAAGTCTCAGGGCGCCTGGGGCCCCGCCGGGACATGGGTCCTGGGGGTCAGCCAGGCAGCACTGACCCTTCTGTGGCCTGGGCTCTGAGCCCCCCTGCCCCCCAGAGCCGAGTCCAGCCGCCAACCCTCTCCTGCGGACACACCCTCGGGCACGTGCTCATACTCTCCCCCCGTCTCTCTCACGCTCTCTCTCGGGCCTTCCCAGAGACACACATGTGCATCACACAAGCTCCTGACACACTCAGGTGCCCACATTCACCTACAGGCAACGGCCCACGCTCTCCAGCCTGTCTGGGGGCCCAGCCCAGCGCTGTGCTCCACCCCGCCCCAGGCCAGGCCCGCACCCCCAGAGCTCTGAACGCAGCCCGCGCCCTGGCCCAGACCTCGCTGGCGTGCCTGCAAGAGCCTCAGGCCTCACAGGGCCCTGTGGCCCTCAGGAGGCTGACTGTCATGACCCAGGGCCACCTTCTGCGTGCGCACTGAGGAGGCCCACAGACTCTTACAAAGGGAGGGGCGGGGCTCAGCACCCCATCTTACAGAAGGGGGCGGGGCTCAGCATCCCATCTTACGGAAGGGGGGGCGGGGCTCAGCACCCCATCTTACGGAAGGGGGGCGGGGCTCAGCACCCCATCTTACGGAAGGGGGCGGGGCTCAGCACCCCATCTTACAGAAGGGGGCGGGGCTCAGCATCCCATCTTACGGAAGGGGCGGGGCTCAGCACCCCATCTTACGGAAGGGGGCGGGGCTCAGCACCCCATCTTACGGAAGGGAGGGGTGGGACTCAGCACCCCATCTTACAGAAGGGGGCGGGGCTCAGCACCCCATCTTACGGAAGGGGCGGGGCTCAGCACCCCATCTTACAGAAGGGGGCGGGGCTCAGCATCCCATCTTACGGAAGGGGGGGCGGGGCTCAGCACCCCATCTTACGGAAGGGGGGGCGGGGCTCAGCACCCCATCTTACGGAAGGGGGGGCGGGGCTCAGCACCCCATCTTACGGAAGGGGGGGCGGGGCTCAGCACCCCATCTTACAGAAGGGGGCGGGGCTCAGCATCCCATCTTACGGAAGGGGCGGGGCTCAGCACCCCATCTTACGGAAGGGGGCGGGGCTCAGCACCCCATCTTACGGAAGGGAGGGGTGGGACTCAGCACCCCATCTTACAGAAGGGGGCGGGGCTCAGCACCCCATCTTACGGAAGGGGCGGGGCTCAGCACCCCATCTTACGGAAGGGAGGGCCGGGGCTCAGCACTCCATCCTACGGAAGGGGGCCGGGGCTCAGCACCCCATCTTACGGAAGGGGGCCGGGGCTCAGCACTCCATCCTACGGAAGGGGGCCGGGGCTCAGCACCCCATCTTACAGAAGGGAGGGGTGGGACTCAGCACCCCATCTTACAGAAGGGAGGGGTGGGACTCAGCACCCCATCTTACAGAAGGGAGGGGTGGGACTCAGCACCCCCATCTTGCAGAAGGAAAAACTAAGATCTGGGGACATTATCGCTAGCCTGTACCTAAGTGTTGCTCTTATGACTATCATTCAGCTGAGCGTGGGGGGGGGGGGCAGAGGGTCCGCCTAGAATCCTCTCCCATGCCCGCCCCTATGATCTCATGACAGGCCTTGGATGTAGCCCACAAGATGATGCAGGTGGTTCTGGAGCCCAGCATGGGCCCCAAGGGTGGCAAGTCCGGGACACAGCTGTGCTTTGGGGAAGATCAGGTCAATCCCAGCCCTTCCCCCACCAACCTCAGGGGCCTGATTTGGGGCCCAGAGAGGGGTTGTGTGTTGCCTGTGAGGGCCGAGGGCCCCACTTGGTAGGTCATGTGGGAGGACAGGGACCCCCTGGACTTCTGGGTTCCAGCCCCTGGGAGGAAGAAGGCCTCTGCCTTGGAATTCTGAGTCCAGAATCCTAGCGGGGGCACCGCCAGAACACTGCCGAGCTGCCCATGTGGATGGCAGAGCCCCTGGGCACATCAGAAGTGCAACCCGGGATGTGAAGAAGGTGTCCTCCGGGGTACCCCATGTTTCTGGGAAAGCAGGGCTGGCCATGCCATCAGATTAGGGGAGCCCCCGTCTCAGGGGGAGGGGGGCACCGCAAGAAGGGGTAGGTCTCTGCTGGGCAGGGAGGACATGTCCCCAGGGTCCCCCGGGGAGGAGACCCGGCCCAGACCCTCAGTGGGTCTCTGAACCTCGTTCCTCGTGGCCTCTGCCCCGGGCCAGCCTCCTCCACCAAGCTATCTGGCTTGCCTCCGGGGCTTTGCCCTCCCCAGCAAGAGGCAGTAACCCCAGGCTCATGGCTAATGTGGACTCCAGTGCTGATGAGGCCCTGGGCCCCACCCGACCAGGCGTCCCCGTGGCCCCTTGGATAGAGGGGTTGTGTTCCCACGCACCAGTGCCTGGCTTGTGTGGGTGAAGGGCCTTCTGGGCCATCAACCCCCCCACTCAGCCAGCCTGCCGCTACCTGGGGGAGACCCTCTGCCCACGGGCTCCTGGGAACGGGGCCATAAATGTGGCTTGAGGTTTTGCCGACATCATGAGACGCCTCATTCTCTCTGTTGTGGTTTCTGGTGATTTCACCTGAGCCACATATGCATTCATGGGCTCAGAGCTGGTGCCAAGCTGAGGTGCCGTGGGGTCAGCTGCCCTGCCCTGCCCCAGGCCTGCTGGGGGAGCATCCCCTCTGCTCTGGCAGCCTCGGAGCCCCAGCAGGCAGCCTGTCGTGGAGAGCGGGCACGACAGGCGGGGCTGTCACCCAGGGCCACCTCTGCAGGCTCTCCCCCACCCAGAGAGCCGTGCGAGTGTCAGGGCCCAGCTTGGGGCCGGGAAGACAGTGGTTGCACAAAGCTGGGCCCCTCCTGGTCCAGCAGCTGGGCGGGTTCTTCCCAAGAACAGGGGCTGGTAACCTGCAAAGGGGAAGCAGGCAGGGGCCCTGCAGTGAGTGGGCAGGAAGCAAAGGCCCAGAGAGGCCAAGTCGCCAGCCTGGGATCCCCAAGCCCCAGAGACCAAGGCCTGGGGGTGAGGGGGCCCCTGCGCGCGCCCTGGGCCAGGACAGCCCCGTTGCACCACAGGGGTGGTCTCCTTAAGTCCCTGAGAGGTCCCCTGCCGGCGGGCAGCGCTGGGCCAACCGGGTGCGGCACAGGGAGTGACGGTCTTTGTGGCCTGCAGCAAGCGCGGAAACCCTACGACGTGCGGGACGTCATCGAGCAGTACTCCCAGGGCCACCTCAACCTCATGGTGCGCATCAAAGAGCTGCAGAGAAGGTGGGCCTGGGCGCCAGGGGCGATCTGCAAGGATGGGGGGTGGCTGGGCGGGGATCCCCTACCGTCTCACTCCAGCGGTACCGGCTCGGCAGCCAGCCGCCCCCACAGAGCCGCAGGATACCCCGCACGCCCACCTCCTACCACAGCACCCCGGAGCGAGGGAGGCCGGGCCTGCCGCACAGAGTCCCGCCCCCCGGGGCTACGCGTCTGAGGCCTCCCCGTCCTGGACCTGGAGCCCGGAACCCTAACCACTGGGAGACGCCAGCGTCCAGCCTCCTGTGTCCAGCCTGGAGAGCTGTTCCCATGGAAGCAGTGTGGTCTCAGGGCCTACACAGGCTCAGACCAGCTGTACCTCTATGGTGGGCTTGCCTGGGAACCTCACCCCGCTGTGTCCCAGGGTATGGCTGGGACACTGTGCCCGTCCTGACCACAACCAGAGGTCAGGCTGCCCCCTACCATGGCTAACCCACTGTAGGGACATGAAGCCCTCTCAGCTCCGTGACCGGGCCTCACCCTGGAAGGGCCATTCTCAGGCCGGTCTCTCTGAGCATGGCTGAGGTGCCTGGCCTGGGCCTCTTACAAAGCAATGACGGGACCCGGGGCTGTCCTGAGTCCCTGCCCTGCCCAGGGAGGAAGCCTAAGGGACTGCCCAACTACTGCCCCTTGCCTCTGAGCTCCCCACAGTACTATGGGCCTCTGGGGCCCGTGAGGCCCCGTGGCAGGTTGGTGGGTGGCAATGGTGGGTGTCCCCAGAAGGGGTGGGTGGCTTGTTGCCCTGCTGGGTACCTGGCCTATCCACCCACTGACGGGCTGGGTGTGTGTGTGGTGCCTGGGCCGAGCATGAGCTGGTGTCCATCTGCCTCCCTCCCTCCCTCCCAGGCTGGACCAGTCTATCGGGAAGCCCTCCCTCTTCATCTCCGTCTCAGGTGGGTTTCCTCATCAAGACTCCCTGCCTCCCCCTCCCCCCCCCGGCACCCACACCTGCCTCTCCCCCTCAGAATGGGCCACCAGGGCCTTGGAAGCGCAGGACAGGCCCACACGCAGAGGGGGCAGGTGGACCCCACCCTGGACCAAGTGCCTAGGCATGTGCTTTACAAAGGAATTTTCCATTAGTGCAGGATCCCTTTAAACAGTGGGCTTTTCTAGGCCCTCAGAGATCCAGGTGTGACCACCATGCAGGTGAGTAGCCAGCCCCAAGGGCCTGAGGGGCCAGCAGCATCAGCAGCAGGGCGGGGGCCGTTCTCCAGCCCTGACCCCCCGTGTTCCCCTACGGCTCCCTCCAGGGAGGACGGGGCCAGGCCAGTTCCGTGGGTCGCCCAACCCAAGTTGCAGTGGGAGCCGCGGCTCAGCGGGGGCCGGATGGCAGGGCAGCTGGGCGAGGCCAGCGTGGCGGGGGCGGGGGTGGGGGGGCACGCAGAATGTTCAGGCCCACGTCAGCAATCCGGCAGGATTGTTCCAGACCACCGCAATAAAGCAAGTATCGCGATAAAGCGGGTCAAAAGAATTTCAGGGCTTCCCAGGGCAGATAAAAGTTAGAGTTACGCCCTAGCGTAGTCCGCTGTGTACAACGGCTCTGCATCTGGAAAAACCAACCAGCAGACCTCACCCAAAAGGACTGTTGCTAATAAGTGCCGGCCGTCACCTGAGCCGCCAGTGGGGCTCGTCTCAGATGACGCATCACCCCGACAAAGAATAATGAAAATGCTTGAACCATGGCACAAATTACTAAAATGTGGCACAGAGACAGGAAGTGAGCAAATGCTGTTGGGGCAACGGCACCCACAGGCTCACCCACCGCAGGGTCGCCACAGACCCTCCGCCCCTGCAACACGCCGTATCCACACAGTGCCATAACACGGGGTGCGTCCGCACATGCCCGCAGCCCCCGCAGGGCCGTGCCGTCCTTGTGTGCCAGGCTCTCCAAGGCCCTGCGGGCCACCCCCCACGCCTCCCAGGGTTCCCACCGTGGAGGTGCTCACAGTGCAGACCTTTGACCCCAGGCCACCCCCCCATCACCCTTCCCTTCAAGTACCCCCATGCTGCCAACACACACATCCCTGATTTGGGTGCTCCACCCCACAGAGAAGAGCAAGGACCGCGGCAGCAACACCATCGGGGCCCGCCTGAACCGGGTGGAAGACAAGGTAGGCGCGGGAGTCCCGGGCCACGCGGGCTCTGATGACGGTCCTGGTCCTTGGGGCGGCGGCCACAGCAGCCCTTCACTCTCCCACCTGTGTCCCAAACCCGTGTGCGGGCCTCCCTGCCCCCCGGCCTGTGCTCAGGGCGTTTCATATGGGTCTCCCTGAGCTGAGGTTCATGTCCACTCCCCCACACGAAGCGGGCATCAATCCCCTGGGACCTGGTTTGTAGGACCTCTGGCATGCGGCATCCTTACTGACAAGTGGGGCCCGGTGCCCCCAGGCCCCTCTCGGGAGTAGCTGAGGCCACCCAGGGCACGGTGGGGTGGGCAGTGCCGTCTACACCACCGCCATGTGGGCTCAGAGAGGTCAGAGGTGCTGAGAGTGGCACAAGGGTGCGTCGGGGTGCGTCGGCGGGGAGCTGGGGCTGCAGGCTCAAGGACCCTCCACGGTAGGGTGCAGACCGTGCTGGGAGGGGTTCCGTGCTGGCCAAGGCCCCGCTCAGTATCCAGGTGGAACGCGGGGCCTGGGGGTCTTCCTCTGCCGTGAAGCCCGCGCTCCCTCTGCTCAAGCACGGGCCCCTCGGCCACCGGGATGCCTCCATGTCTCCGGCAGGCTTGTGGGCCTCTCAGCGTGGGAGCCTCCTCCCGGGGTGTCCTGGGGGGCCGAGGGAGCCTTTCTCAGGCTCAGGCCCACTCTGTGAAGTGTCCGTGGTTTGGAGGGGGCCGTTATCTTGCCCGACAGCTCGTCGGTCTACACGGGCTTTATCTGAAAGTAGCTGGGAGACTAAAAATAGAGGGATTTTGTTGGGCAGGGCCTGTGTCTGCTGCTCGGTTTCCTTGGCAACCCCGGGCTCTGGCCCACTTCCATCCCTGCTGAAGCTGGGCAGGCAGGGCAGGGGCACAGCTCCCTGTCCCCACCCCACCCCGGGCCCCGGCCTGCAACATCACCCCTTCCCCACCTGCATCATCTGCCCTGACCTTTGCTGGCCGTGGGGCCATGACGCCGGATGGACCCAGATAGAGAGAGGGAGAACCACTGTCCAGGTGCCCACAGGGGCCCTCACTTTGGGCCTAGCCAGCTGAGACTGTGTGACCCCCAACATGTGGCCTGCTAGGGGACCTGGCCCCCCGGGCAGTGCAGGCCCCAACCAGGCAGGTACCTGGCCTGCTCTCAGGCAGATGGCCCAGTGGCAGATGGCCCTATCTGGCAGGATGTGAGCAGGAGAGGTCACATCAGCAGCCGACAGGTATCAGAGGCCTGGGGATCCTCCACTGAACAAGGGTATCCTCAGCACGCGCTCTTCTCAGGGCCAGAGGCTGGGGGCTGGCATAACCCGCTAGGAGCTGCTGGTGGCCCACCCCAGTACAGCAGGCCAGGCACCCTGTGGGGGGCTTCTAGACATCAGAGGAAGCCGAGGTAGAGCAGGGAATAGACCCAGGCCCCTCTGTCCAACCTCCTCACCCAGCCCTGGCACCCTGGCCAAGGAGCTTTTGCTGACTGGCCCCCACTGCTGATGGGACTCATGGTGGCCCCTGGGTGCACGGGCCTCCCTGCCCCAGCGGCCCTGGGCGTGGCCGCTGCTGCACCAGCTTCTAGATGCGCTCACCTCTCCTTGACCTCCTGCCCTGCTGTTCTAGAGCTTTCTTATGCTCCGCCCACTGCTTCTCAGGGCAGGCCACCCCTTGAAGCTCAGACTAGAGCCTGGTGTCCTCTGGGGGTGACCGTGGGTAGGGGGTAGGGTCTCCTGGAGCAGCGCCCCCTCTTGAGGCTAGAGGAACAGACATCCAGCTGCCTGCCCGGGTCTGACCCCCAGGATGGCCTGGTTGGCCCCGGTCAGTGTGGGGCCTGCACCGGCCTCCAGGATAGGGAATTACGGACACGCCCTCGTTTCTTCAGATCTGAACAACAAAGGGAAGTATTTTCCGGAGTCCCTGATCCCTGGGGGCAAGGTTTGGGAACAAAGCCCCCGGTGGCCTCGGCCCCCAGGAGAGGGGTGACCGCTGGGCCGTGAGGACTCTGGGACATCCACATGCACGGTGACCAGGGAGACTGGGGTTGTGCTGTCCCCGTCCCCTTCTGCTGTGAGGAACCGGCTCAGTCTGAGAGCCGGACCCACCTGCTTGCGGTCTCCCAGGTGGTGCCCAAGCCCGTGCTCTGTGCCAGATCGCAGCCCCCGCGGCCCCTCGAGGGGCTGGCAGGGATGGGCTCAGCCTGCCCCGGCCCTCCTCCGCTGCTGGCCCGGGCCTCCTCAGCGACAGACCCTGGGAAAGGGCCTCGCCAGGTCCAGAGGGCACGGTGGCACGTCCCGGGCCCGTGTTATCACAGTTATCACCAGGGCCATGGGGACCATAAACAACCCCCGAGCAATCCTGCTGATTGCGGGAAGCCGGAGGCAGGAAATCCAGCCGCCCCCGGCCCTCCGGGGCCCAGCAGGTCTGCAGCAGTGCCAGCCGGCCAGAGTCCCCGGGCCGTCCCCGACCCCGCGGGGCTGGCTGCGGGCGGGACAGGAGCCTGGCCCTCACACTGGGAGGCAGGGCTCTGGCCCAGCTATGATGGAGCTCCCATCCCAGGCGCGCTCACTCAGCTGCGGGACACGGGCTTGGAGGGGGGGGCGGAGGACATTTAGGGAGCACAGCTGCTGGTCCCCATTCTCGGGAGCAGATCAATTCTGAGAGCAGGAGGCTGGGCTGTCCGCTTGCAGGGAGCTACCAGGGAAAGCTAGCTCAGCTTGTCCAGTGGTGCCTCGGTTTCCCTGCAAGGAGCCCCCTTCCCTTATGTCCAGGCCAAGGGCCACAAGGGGGAGAAGGGTCCCAGGCACTTCCTGCTCGCGGGAGCCCTTGTCACAGCTCCTGCCTGCCAGAGGGCTTCCCCCCACCTCAGAGTGCCCCGCCCGCCTGTTCCTGGGGTGCCTAGCGCCCCTGTCCCTGGCCTGGCTCAGCTGGGCTGTGGAGGCCCGCCCCGCTCCAAGGCTGTGAAGAGCAAAACTGGCATTCCCGCCCCACAGGCTGCATCCCCACGGGCCTCACCCCCACACAGTTGGGAACCTGCTCCCCGTGTCTCAGGCCGGCTCCCCACCGGCCTCCCTTTAGCAGTGAAAGGGAAAGGCATGAGCAGCTCCTCGCCAGCTTCTGTTTAAAAATCACCAGAGCCTCCACGTGCTCCTTCCTGTTGTTCTCCTTCTGGGAAGGAAGGACCCTCATTTGCCCAAATAAATCCTTCCTTACGGGTGGGGAAACTGAGCCCCAGAGAGGTTGAGCAGTTGCCCAAGGTCACACAGCGGGTCCGGTGAAGAGCCGGTCCCGGTGGAGGCCACAGGTGGGTGGGGGAGCTGAGATAGAGAGACAGAGGAAGCCAGAAAGTGCTTCATAAACACGAAACCTTGAGGGGCCTGTTGGAAAAGAAGCCAGGTAGCAGTGTGGAGGGCCAAGCTGGGGAGCGGGGGTTGGGGAGCAGGCGGTAAGGCCCACGGGCTGTGCTGGCCAGAGCAGCGGCACAGATTAGGACAGAGTGGCCTGGCCAGGCCCTGGAACAGGAGTCCTGAGAACACCAGCCCCTGCCCAGCCCCCGGCCCCTCAAGAGCTGCTCGGGAGGCAGGCGTCCCCTTGGCTCTCTGGGGAGCCGTGGAGAAGACTGCTCCAACCTTCCGCCCCCGTGCGTATTCTTAGCTCAGTCCCCAGGACAGGCTGCAGGGCTGATGTTGAGCCCTGTTTATTTTGCAAGCTCAGCTCATACTGCTTTTGCTGATATGAGGAGCACAGTGGGCTGGGAGGATTTCTTTCTTCTCTGTTTTTGCCGGAAATGTTCATGGCTTAGAGCCGGACACAGGGAAGGCCTGGGTTTGCAGGCCCCAGCTCAGAGGGCGTGGGTGGGAAGGGGCCCCCACCCCCACCATCTGACGCTCCTTCCACAGCCTCCTGTCCTAGAACCCTGGCCAGGCACACCTTTCTCCTGGACCCAAATGCCCCCAGCCTGGGAGTACCCCTTCTCCACAGCACACCGGCCCTGGACCCCTCTGCTGAGCACACATTTGCCCTCCCCTTGGACCAGACAAGCCCAGTTACCCAGGACCTGCCGTCTGCCCCAGACACAGCTCCTCCTGCTCTGTCCTCAGCCCAGAGGGATTCCTCCATTCCCCCCGCCCACCACCAGCTACCAGCTGGCCTGAGACCTTGTCATCCCAACAACCCCTCCCTGCTTACCCCCAAGAGCCACCTAGATGCCATTCACCCGGTTCTTCAGCCCCACGGCCTCCCTGCTGGGCCTAGGTGTTGGTCATCTCCCTCTGCAACCATTGTCCAGCCATCCATGTGGACTCCGGCCCCACCAGCCCTTCAAAGTATGCATTATTTCCTAGACACAGCTGAAATCCGCCTGCTAGTGTTTTCTTCAGGGTTTTTGCCTTGCCATCTATGTATGAGATACATACCTAACCTCATTCTCCCCTTCTGTACCATCTTCATCAGGATGTGGTGTCAAATGTACGTGAGGCTCACTGAATGAGTTGGGAAGTGTTTTCTCTTTTTCCACATTCTAGAACATTTTATATGGGATTCGGAATTTTTGTTTCCCCTTTGAATGTTTGGTGAAATTTAAAGGTAAAGCCGTCCGGGCCTGGTGCTTTCTTTATGGGAAGACTTCACACTCTGAGTCAAAGACTTGGCAGTTATGGGACAGCAGGTTTTCTATCTCTTCTCGTGTCAGTTTTGTTCAGTTGTACATTCTAGAAATCTGTACATTTCCTCTCAGTTTTCCAATTTACTGCCATTATCATTTCAATGTCCGTATCATCAGTAGCTAAGCACCTTTTTTATTGCCAGTATTATTTATTTGTGCCTTCGCTTTTTTCCCCCCATTGGTCAAGCTTGCCAGCTATTTGCCAATTTTATTAATATTGTCAACAAACTTTTGACTTTATTGATCCTCACTCTTGTAAGTTTTGATTTTGTTTCATTGACCTCTCTTTGTTTTCTTCCTTCTAAATACTTGGCCTCTATTGCTCTTTCTCTAACTTCTTAGGTTGGATAATTACTAATTTTCAGACTTCCTAGATTTCTAAGGTGTGAGTTTAAGGCTGTACATTTTTGTCTAACTACCACTTAAAGGGCATCCCCCAGTTTTGATATGTAGCATTTGAATCTAATGTCCATTCACGTATACATCTTTCTCATCTCCGTGATGACCTCTTGTTTGCCCCAGCAGCTATTTACAATGTGACTTTTGTCATCGTTAGGTTTGTGAGAGTTTTCTAATTGCTCGCTTGTCACAGAAAGTGATTGTGTGACACCAGTCCTTTGAAATACTGTGAAACATGTTTAATGGCACAATAAGTCATCCATTTTTGTAAATGGACCTTCTGTACTTGAATACCATGCGTATTCTGACCCTGTCAGCTGCAAGGTTATATTTACATCCATTAGGACAAGCTGGCTAATTGTTTTCTTGAAATCTATATTCTGATTGGAATATTGTTATTTCCTTGATCCATCGATACTGAGAAATACCTCAAAATTCCAACTGCTGTGGGGAATTTGTCTAATTTTCCTTATATTTCTGTTAGTTTTTGCATTATGTGTTTTTAGATCTTATGGCTAGATGCATATATTCAACTTTTTATATCATCGCTGCTGGATTCAGTGTTTTATAATCACACAGCCTCCTCTTTATATCCAGCAGTGTTTTCTTTACCCTTAAAGTCTATTATCGTCTATTAATTTTGTTTGCACATCTTTTTTTAAAAGCTTTACTGAGGTATAATTTGCATGCCATAAAGTTCATGTGATGTAAATGTGCGACAGATTTTAGTAAATTTCTAATTTGATGTGCAACTATCGTCAAACCTAAGTTTTAGAACATTTTCAGCATCCCCCAAATTCTCTCAATTCCATTTGCAATCATTGCCAGTTCCCACCCCTAGACACGGTCTTTCTGTCTTTGTATCCTTAAATTTCTTTTTTTTTTCTTTTTTTAGAGAGGGAGGGAGGGGGAGAGACAGTGTGTGTGAAAGAGGGAGAGAGAGAGAGAATCTTAAGGAGACTCCTTGCCCAGCATGGAGTCTGACATGGGGCTTCATCTCAAAACCCTGAGATCATGACCCGAGTTGGATGCTTAACTGACTGAGCCACGCAGGCGCCCTCCTTAAATTTCTGTAAGGCTAGAAATTTGCCTTTTGTAAAGGTTTCATGTAAATGGAGTCGTCCAACATGTGGTGTTCTGAGTTCAGGGTTTGTTTTTGTTTTTTTGTTTTTTTTTTTACATAATGTAAAGTTCTTGAGGTTCATCTTTGTTGTGCCACGTTTTTCTTTCCTGTTTAATACCGACTAGTATTCTGTTGTATGGATAGACCACATTTTGTTTATGCAATTGCCAGTTGATGGACATTTGGATAGTTTGCAGTTTGGGGTTATTATAGGTAATGCTGCTGTGGACTGTTATCTACGAGCCTTTGTATGGACATACATTGTCACATCTTAGGTTCCTAAGAGTGAAATTGATGGGTTCTATGGTAAGTTTCTTTTCAACTTTCTAAAAAAAAAAAAAAAACTTGACCTGTTTTCCAAAGGGATCTGTACCATTTTGATGTCCCACCAGTAACATACAAATGTTCCACTTTCTCTGTATCATTGCAAATATGTGGTAGGGGTGGTCTTTTTTATTTTAGCCGATCTGGTGAGTATGTGATCACATCTCATTGTGGGTTTGATTTGCATTTCACTAATCACCAATGATGTTGAGCAGACTTTCATGTGGTTATTCGACATTCATAGTCGTGTTTGGTGAAGTGTGCATTCAACTCTCTTGCCTGTTTTCCTGCTTAAGTTGTTTGTTCTGTTACTGAGTCATAAGAGTGGCTTATGTGTTCCAGACACAAGTCCTCTATCAGAGATACGACTTACAAATATTTTCTCCCCTTCTGTGGCTGTCTGTTCATTTTCTTCATCATTTCTTTAAAAAAAATGTTTTACATCTTAATGAAGTCCAATGTATGTTTTCTTGTGTAGCTCATGCTTTTGATAGTCTACCCAAGGCCATGAACGTTTTCTTCCAGAAGTTTTATGGGTTTAACTGTTATATTTAGGTCTGTAATTTATTTTCAGTCAATTTTGGGGTGTGGTGTGAGGTCAAGTCTAAGTTAATTTCCTTTATTTTTTTTTTATTTTTTAATTTTTTGCTTATAGATATCCCATGGCCTTGGCACCTTCTGTTGAAAAGACTATTTTTCCCATTGAACTGTCACAGCACCTTTGTCAGAAATCAATTGAGCATAAATATATGGGTTTATTTCTGGATTCTCACGCCCATTCTCTTGGTCTATATGCCTGTCCTCAAATCCACATTACACTGTCTTGATTATTGGAGCCGTATGGTATGTTTTGAAATCAGGTAGTGTAAGTCTCCCAGGTTTTTTCTTCTTTCTCAAATTGTTTTGCTCATTCTAAGTCCTATGAATTTTTCTACAAATTCTGGAATCATCTTGTCAGTTTCTACTGCAAGAAAGAAAGCGAGCAAGCTGGGATTTTGATAGGGATTGTGTTGAACCTATGGATCCATCTGGGAAAAGCTGACAGCTTAAGAATATAGAGTCTCCTAACTCATGAGCATGTTATAGCCTTCCATTCCTTAGTTTCCATACTTTAGTTTCTTCCAGTGATGTCATTTTTGGTGTACAATTCTTACACATCGTTTGTTAAATTTACTCCTAAGTATTTTATGATTTTTGGTGCTATTGTTAATGGAACTGTTTCCTTCATTTCATTTTTGAATTATTACTAGCATATAAAAATACTCTTAATTTTTATATCACACTTGGAGATGTGACTTTGCTGTTACTAACTTTAGTAAATTTTGTTGTTATTGTTGATTCCTTAGGATTTTCCACATATAGAATCATGTCATGTGTGAATAAAGACAGTTTTACTTCCTTCCAATCTGGATGCCTTTAATTTCTCTTTTTGCCTATTTACACTGGCTTGAAGTTCCAGTAAAATGTTGACTAGAAGTAGCCAGATAATATCTAAAGATTTTATTTATTTATTTGACAGAGAGAGACACAGCGAGAGCGGGAACACGAGCAGGGGGAGAGGGAGAGGGAGAAGCAGGCTTCCCGCGGAGCAGGGAGCCCGATGCGGGGCTCGATCCCGGGACCCTGGGACCACGACCTGAGCCGAAGGCAGACGCTTAACGCCTGAGCCCCCCAGGCGCCCCAGCCAGATAATATCTAATTGAGAAAAGCACTCAGTCATTCACTATTGACTGTGATATTAGCTGTAGGTTTCCCATAGGTGGTCTTTATCAGGTTGAGGATCTTTCCTTCTAAGCATGTTCAGAGTTCTTATCATGAATGGATGTTGGATTTTCTCAAATACCCATTCTGCATCTTTTGAGATGGTCACATGGTTTTTATCCCTTATGCTATTAATACGGTGTATGTAATACCCAGTTTGGGGGTGTTAAACTAACTTTGCATTTCCCACTTGGTTATGGTTTATAATCTCTTTTATATGTTGCCGTATTTAGTTTGCTAATATTTTGTTAAGAATGTATCTGTATTCATAAAGAATATTGATCTGTAGTTTTCTTGTGATTTTTTTTCTTATTTTGGTGTCAGGTTTTTAAGTTATTTTCTTTTCAATCCTATGCACACATTTTGGATGTCTTTTGCAAACACTTAATGGCTGAGGGTTTCTTTTAATCATTTAACACATTTATACTTAAAGTAATTTCTAAGATATTTGGATTGATTTCTAGCAATATATTTTGTGTTTCTTTTTTGTACTAAATTTTTTAATGTTTATTTTGCTCCTTGTGTTGGGTTGATGGTTATTTCTCATTCTGCTTTTTCTTCTACTGGTTTTGAAGTTATATATTCTATTGTCATTCTTGTAGATGTCAACCTAGAACGTTTTAAATGGATATATAGCAGAGTTAATTGTTACTTTTTATTACATCTGTAATAAAAGGACATTAGAACCCTTTAGATTCAGCCACTCTCCTGCTGACTTATATTCTTTGTTGTTGTATATTTTAGTTCAATCATGTTTATTTTTTAACCCAATGATTCATAAATAATAGTGTTTCATACAATCAATATGTGTTTAAATTTACCCGTCTGTTTGCCTTTTTTGTCACTCATCATTTATTTTTCATCTCTGATCTTACATCTGGGATCACTTTTTTCCCAGCTGAAGTGTTTATTAGAATTTCCTTCATCGAAAGTCAGACTCTCTCGGATTTTATTTTATTTTTTTTAATGACTTCTTTTACTGTCGTTCTTAAAAAATATTTCCACTGGGAATAAAATTCTAGACCCTAGGTTACCAAAACGGTTTTCTCTCAGCATGTTGAAAATATTATCCAACTGTTCTTCGGCTTATCCTGCTAGTCCTGAGAACAAAGGTGAAGACAAGCTCTTGCTCCTTGGAAGGCAGTGTTTCTCTTCTCTCTGACTGCTTTGAAGATCGCTCCTGTGGTTCTAGTCGTCTGCATTTTCACCACGGTGTCTTCACGGAGTTTCTTTTGTTTGTTCTGCTTGGAATTCAGTGAGTTCCCTTCATCTGTCATTTGGTGTCTGGCATGAGCTAGGAATTACTCTGTCATTAGCTCTTCAGATTTTAGCCAAAGCTAAAAGAAAATTAGCTCATTATCTCCTTCTGGAACTTTCATGAGGCATGTGGCAGACCACCTCACTCCCCACCATGCTTCTTAACCTCTCTCATTTTAAAATCAGATTGTTTCTCTATACTATATTCTGGATAATGTCTTCTGATCCACTTTCCAATTCACTAATTATTTCTTCAACTGTGTCTGATCTGCTGTTAAACCTGTCTGAGGAATTTTTAATTTCAATTATTTTTTTGTTTATAAAACTTCTATTTGGCTCTTATTCATACCTGATAGATCATTTTTATAGTATCTTCACTTGTATATTTAAACTTAAAATTCTTGAAGTGCATTGAACGTGGCTGTTGTATATTTTGTTTCTGTTAATTTTGGTGTCTAAACTCTAAGTGAGTCTGTTTCTCTGGTCTTTGTTTTTTCCTTGCTGGTTTTCATTCGTAGTATTTCATTTCCTTTAAGGGTCTTCTTGTTTAAAATCTTAAGTTTATGTATCTTAAAATTTATCTGTGGGTATTTTTTTTAAAGATTTTATTCATTTATTTGACAGAGAGAGACATAGCGAGAGAGGGAACACAAGCAGGGGGAGTGAGAGAGGGAGAAGCAGGCTTCCTGTCAAGCAGGGAGCCCGATGTGGGGCTCAATCCCAGGACCCTAGGATCACGACCTGAGCCGAAGGCAGACGCCCAGTGACTGAGCCACCCAGGCGCCCCTATCTGTGGATATTTTTGAGGCCTAGCAGAGTTGAGGGTCTCAGGGAGGATCTATGGCTACCTCTTCCTTTGCTACACATGTGGGGGTACTACCATCCCAGACTTTAAATTCTAGGCTCAAAGTTTTCCAGAAATACACCCAGGAAGTGTGCGTTTGGGCTTCCAAGCTGAGTGTGGGTGTGATTTCTCAGAGCAAATATGGTCCCTTTAGCAGCAGGCAATTTTCTTGATAGTCTTTTTGGGAAGTGGGTTATTTCTCACTGACCCTCACACTGAATGTAGAGTCCTTGGAAGGCCCCAGCTTTATGTAGGGCTGAGCTGCAAGACTCCCCACCTGGGGCAGGCCTGGGCTTGGATGCCATCCATCACCCGTGAGAGCCATGTTTGCTCGGCTCATCAGATGTCTTCAGGGCAACTCTTCCCTCTGTGGGTCCCACTTTCACTGCACCTTCAGCCTCTCACCTCCCGTACATCCTGGTGAGCTCATTAATGCCTGTGAGACTCTCTCTCTAACATGCGATCAGACAAGCTCTTGTCCTCGTCAGAAGACAGAATCAGGATTTTGAAGGTGGGGTTTTTCTGGGAAGCCTGGGTCTCATGGCTGCCGGGTCCTAGCTCCCTAGACTGGTTCCTGACTCTGCTGCGTCCTGTTCCCCCGTGATCCTGGGAGTGACTGGGCGGTAGCAACAGGGCTGGTTTATGCCAGTCCCTGGGGTCTCAGTCGTAAGTGGGTCTCATGCTGGAACTCAAGGGGGTCTGGGTTGGGCCGCCAGCCCTCGGCAGGCTGGACTGAGAAGGATCCACTCCTACAATCTCTCTACCCCTCGGAAAGGGAGGAATCTTCCTTCCTTCCTACACTAAATTATACCGAGGCCCACTGGCCTAATTCAGCTAGGGGCCTCTGGGCCAGGGGCCAGCAAACCGGGACCTCTGGGCCAAATATCAGCCCTGACCTGTTTTCACGTTTAAAACAAACTAACAAACAAACAGTTTTTAAAACGGAAGACAGCCTGAATGGGATCCACAACACCGATGATATTTACTGTCTGGGCCCATTATGGAAAAGTTTGCTGACCCCCAGTCTAGGCCAGGGTTGTCCACTAGAAATCTAGTGGGAGACACAGATGTAACTTAACATTTCCTAATAGCCACCGTTGAAAAGATAGAAAAAAATAGATTAGATTCACTATAATAATATATTTTACTGAACCCGATACGTTGAAAATATCATCACTCCCATATATAATCAATATTAAAAAAAAAATTGTTGGGATGATTGACATGATTTCTTCAAAAGCTGGGTGTGTGTCATGCTTACAGAACATCTCAGTTTGGATGCTACGTTTTCCTAAGAACTACTCGGTCTGCATTTAGATATAAAACGTACAGTTAAAAAAGGTTCTCTTGCCTAAGTCATTCTAAACATAAAGTTTTCTGATCACTGAATTGGGGGTCTATACTTAAATCTAAATTTGAATTTGCTTAACTTCAATCAAATTAAAATTCAATTCCTTGGTTTCATGAGCCACATAGCAGGTAATCAGGGCCCAGTGGGGCTGCTGAATGGTTATTGGACACAGCCACTCTCGTGTGCCCCCCCCCCCCAGCATCCAACCCAGGGGGACCCAGGGAGGGGCCCCATGAGCACCGCCGTGCTGAGAGGGTGCCTGACGCAGGCAGACGAGGGGCACCTCATAAGCCCTGACGTCCCCAGCAGGGGCATGTCCTTGCAGGCCCCTCGGCTCACACTGCACAGAATGTTCCCTGGATTCCCTGCCTCGAGCCCCCGGAGCCCGTGACGCACACCTCCCTGTCCACTGCCTGCCTGGGACTCTGGTCCTTCCACCACATCTGTGTCCCGCCCGCCAGGCCTCCCGCGACTTCTGCTCTCAGGAGGCCGTCAGGAGCAGTGGTCAGGGCGCGAGGCCGCGTTGCCAGGCCGCTTGCAGAACACCAACTACCTTGGGCTCCATCTTGCCCCTCACCGCCAGCTCCGGCCGGTCACATCAGGAAGTCGGGCGGGGTGGGGGCGCTCCCACGACAGCCCCCCCTTCAGAGCCCCCCCACTTTCTTCTGCCCCTCCCCCGCACCACTCTCTGTGCTGGGGAACTGTTCTTGAGTGACAGGGCCGTAAATAGGCGAAGGCGTGGGCTCTGGCTGATCAAAGGGCCCCCTTCAGAAGCCTTCATTAGCTGCTATTCTGGGAACTGGTTATTTTAAGGTTAGTGTATTTTTTCTTTCCTGAGGAGCCGTCTTAGTGGATGGCGAGGTCCTGAGGTGCTGGCTCTTCAGTCAAACCACACAAGCCCTGTTTTGTCTAGGGTTTCAAAGATAAACCTATAATGAAAGCGTCAGTTGACGCTGAGCGCCACCACCCCCATTCCTGGGCCGAGGTGGGCGGGCCCGCCGGGGAGTCCCCGAACCCCACGAGCCCAGGAGACCTGGCGGCCGCGCGCTCCTGGAGGGAGCCTGAGGTCAGAGCCCTCCGGGCCCGGGCTGCCCGGGGCCCCTGGGACGCCGGGCCGGGTCTTCTCACGGCCAGGGCAGCCTCCGCGGGCCGTGCCCGGAGCCGGGCTCGGGAGGCTTCTCTCAGGAGAACGCCCAGCTTCGGCCAACGGCCTTCCAAGCGAGGATGCCCACCCTCGGCAGCGGCCGGGGCAGCGCACGCTGATGTCACAGTTTAGGAGGGTGGTGATGCGCTGTGCTGGCGGGCGTGTGGGGACCCGGGCACTCCCGGCCCTCGCTGGTGGGGCTGCGGGTCACGGGGCCATGGAGCTCTGGAAGGGAGTCCGGCATCGTCTGCTAACGTTAGAAGATCACGTGCCCTTGTGGCTCACAGGCCCGCTCCCGGGGTAGCAGAGCCCCGGGGCTGGGGACTTACATAGGAGGACCCCCGGCACGGCTCTGGTGCTTGGTCCTCTGTCCGCTGGGGCCGCTCGCCCACCGGGACCGACCCCCAGGGCTCCAACCCAGACGGCCCCCTCTGCAGGCCTCCAGGTTCACGCTAGGGCTTGGGCATGGGTCTGAGCCTCCTTCCCCTCGGTGGGTGCGCAGACGGGGCAGGGGGCCGTCCGCGGGGGCCAGGCCCCCTCCAGGCCTGAAGACCAGGCTGGAAGTGACGCGCGCCTGGCCTCTGCCCCGCCCCGCTGGTGAGAACGAGGCGCCTGGCCCTTCCCAGAGGAGTTTGGGGAATGGCGTCCCAGCAGGATGGCCCTTTTCCAGCCACGTGATGGGAGGAGCAGGGACCTTTGGAGCCGTCCGTGGGTCAAGACATCTGTCTGGCCATCCGTGGGCATCCAGAGGCGGCAGACTCGCCCGTGCCCCAGGCCGGCCTACCTGAGCGTGGGGTGGCCTCCACGGCCAGCCTGCCCTTGCCCAGGCGCTCCTCAGCGCGGCAGCCGGCCATTGAGGGGATGACCGCATGGCCAGCGGCTCAGCGCTCTGCCCCTGGCCCCAGGGAGCGAGCCCTCATGCGGGGCTTGGTTCTGGGGGTCAAGTCCCCAGCAGGGTTAGAGGGCACCCAGGGAGAGAGGCCGTCTGGCCGCCCAGCGTGGGCTGGCACCCAGCAGGCAGCCGTAGGTCATCTGCAGGGTCCGTCCTGCCATCTGAGCCACTCCTTTCGTCACCCTCATCCCCATGCTCTGAGCTGCATCTGAAGGGACCCCCTTCACAGAGGTCAGAGGACTGGGTGAGCCATTGCGGCTGGGGGCATCAGGGTGACCCAGTCACACCCGTGAGGCTGAGTTCCTGGCCGGAGATGAGAATCACGGCCCTCCCACTTCAGAGACTCAGTCTCCCCCTCGTCAAAATGACAGCATTGGTCAGGTGGCCTCTGAGGGACCTGCAGGCATTCTAGACCTCCCCCCCCCCCGGCCATCAGGGGTGAGACACACAGGCCCCGGTGATGTCTAGGGGGTTTGGCCGCCAAGAGGCCATGGTTGTGGGACGGAGGTCAGAGCTGGCCTGGAGCTGGACCCTGGACCTTGTGTCAGGGCTGACACTCAGGGCAGCATGCTGGCCTGGGCCTCTCCAGATGCGAAGGCAAGAGGCAGGAAGGCTGACCTCACGGTCAGTCCGTTACTGACCCCCAGTCCACTCCCTCCTGGCCAGCAGGAGCAGATGCCTCTTGGCTTCCCAGGAGGGAATGTGAGTACTGGCTTTTGAAGTCTGTTTCTGGCCTTGAAAGGCCCACAGGGGCCCGAGTCTCACCTTCGATGGGATGGGAAGGTCTAGAATGCCTGTAGGTCCTCAACAGCCATATTCTGGCATGGATCCTGGGGCTGGGGGTATTCCGTGGAAAGCAGTGATACAGAGCATGGCGTCCCACCCAGCAGCAGGTCCCCATCTCTGGGAACCCAGAGCTGTTGTGCCTGAGCACGGCCTGGGGGAGCCCATGGGGAGACACCCGGTGCTCACGGGGCTCACTGCTCTCTGAGCCTCAGTTTCCTCCTCCATCCAAGGCAGGGAGGTGGGAAGGAGAGAGGTGCACATGTTGAGGGCCACTCAAGCAGGCCTGGTCGCCTGTGATCTCTGCCCACACCCCCCGATGCCCAAGAGGCCCAGAGCCTTCCCAGAGAGTTGCCAACAGCTAGGCCAAAGAGGTGCCTCCAGGGCTGGCTCTTTTCACCTAATTTATGGACCCGGAGCCTCGTCCCTCCCTGCAGTCCTGCCTCAGTGGGATTTGAGCCTGGGCAGCCGGGCCCCCATGCCCGTGTGTTCTCAGGTTGCACATGTCTGGCTCCTGGTTGACTGATGGCCTAGGCTTCCCACTCACATGTGGAAAGGCCCAGGGACCTTCCCATCCCCCCTCCCCTTTTCACAGAGGACAAAACCCGGCCTTCCCTTTGTACTTGTGCAGCCAGCAGCTGGGTTCAAACCCTGCCCCCTTGGCTCACTGACCATGAGAACCAGTGAGTCACATCAGGGCCTCAGTGACCCCATGAGTCTGTCAGTGGAGGGGGTGATATTAGCGCTACTGGGCCAAGTGCTATGGAGAATTCCTGGGTTGATCCACATCCAGGCCCAAGGAACCTCTTGTGCAAAGGCCCTGTGGCACAAGGAAGTACGGCAAGTTCCAGAACCAAGGGATCTGGGTGTCTGATTGCCCCGCTCAGAGAGAGCAGGCATGGGAGTGGGCCGGCCATTGGGCAGGGAGTGGGGCGCAGGGGCCAGTCAGGGAGTTCAAGCTCTGCTCCGACTCCACTCACTTCTGGGCCTGAGCCTCAGTTTCCCCACTGCACCGTGGCCTCCTGCTTTCTGTGGCTTCAACAGTTGCCGAGAATTGTTCTTTCCTCCACACCTCCCTCCCTCTTTCCTGGGCGTTTCCCTTCCGGTCTGCCCCGGGGACGGTCCCCGCCCCCACACCCCCCGCCCCCACACCGAGGCCTCTCCTGAATGACTCTATTTATAGGTCACAAATATTGGCCAGAAAGGAAATTTACATTTTTTGAAAAATGTAGCTTGAGTCCATGTGAACTTCTGTGGGTTGACTGAGCAAGGCTGGGGACAGGGAATGGCGGCGGGCTGACATGCATATGGGTGAGCGGGCGGTGCGCGGCAGCCCCCGGCCCTCCGTGAGCGCTGTCGGGCGGCATATCATCAACAGCATCAGCTGGGAGAGTCGGGGTGGGCAGGCCGTCTGCGGGGGCCCAGGCATGAGGGCGGCTGGAGCCTTGTCCCTGAGGCCAACCCTGCCCAGCCGCCTTGGCCGACCTCAGAAAAACATGTATTTTGATCAAAATGGGCCCTTTTTTAAACTTGTCACCCTGCGGGTCAGAGCACAGCCTGCCCCCGGCCAGTCCTGCATATTAAGCAGTGGCTTGGTCACCACCAAAAATAGATGTCCCAGCCCGGAGGCAGGGCTGTCCCACCACCCTGGGAGGGGGCAGCTGGCCCGGGCCCCAGCATGCGGGCCCCGAGGGCCGGCAGCAGTGAGCCCATGCCCAGCCCGCTGGCGGCCACCACCCCTTGGGGTCCCAGAGCTGGGCTGGGGACGGGATATGAATGTCTGGGAGCATCCAGGGATGGGAACTGGGTGTCAGCCACGGCGGCCCAGGCCTGGTGGGGCCCGAGCGCAGCCCTCGCCTGCCGGGGCCGGGTGGCAGGTGGACGCCAGCAGGTCCCCAACCGCAAAGCCACATGCAGCAAGTAGTGGGCGGCCTCCACCCTGCCCGGGCCTCTGGGATCCACAGGCATGGGGCTTTCCTTCTCTTCGGAGGCCGGTGTCCACAAAATGGCTGACGCGGCCCTTCAGGCTGGGCTGCAAACGCATGGGAGTCGCCGTGCGGAGCTGGTGTTTATTTTGCCGAGCGTACGGCCTTTCGTTGCCCGGGTTCCGAGTGCTCCAGAGGCAGATGGAAATTTTTGTGGATTGAACACGGGGCTGAGGCGCGCTGGGCTGTTTGGGTTGGCAGCGTGCTCCCTCCCCACCCCGTTCCTCATCCGCTGCTCCCGCCCGCGTCACCCGAGCATCCATTCATGCCTCCGCTCCGGGTCCCCTCCCCCCTCCTCCACTCCCAGCCCTCGGTGCCCTCCCTCCCCACCGCTGCCTTGGTGGGGGCGTGCTGGCCCAGAGCAGAGTAACCTCGAACCCGCCCCAAGTTTGGAAGAGGCCGCAGGAGGAGGGAAGACAGAGTGGGAAGGCCAGCTCCTTGGGGCCCTTTTCAAACTGGGGGCCCCTCTGACTTCCAGATCCTCGTCTGTGAAATGGCAGCCATTGAACAGACAAGGCAAGCAGTGTGTGGGGCATGCCTGTGGGTCCAGCGCCAGGAAAATGCTCAGTACACGAGGCCCGTCACGGGTCCTGCTCTCGGGAAGGCAAAAAGGCACCCAGATAGCGTGAGGGGCAAGGCTTTATACCTCCCTCCCACTCGGGAGGAGCCCTCTGTGTCCAGGTGGGACGTGGACCTGCTGGTCTGCAGGAAAGACCTGTGGGGACAAGGGAGCAAAGCATGTGGATACCTGGGGGAAGAATATTCGGGGTAGAGGGCACAGCCCGTACAAAGGCCCTGCGGTGGGGCCATGCCTGGTTGTCTGAGTGGCGAGCGGGCAGCAGTGTGGCCAGAGCCATGGGCTGAGGAGGAGCCTGGAGGGTCGGGGCACCTAGGTAAAGGGCTGGGCAGACCGTCAGGCCCTGGGAGCCCCTGGAAGAGCCCGAGACATCCCTGGAGGAAGGAGGGGGTCTTCAGGGCCAAGGACGGCAGAGAGCCGACTCCCGTCTTTAGCGATGCTTCTCTGGCGCATGGAGAACAGCCCGGACAGGAGCAAGTGTGGCTGCCGGAGGACCTGTGGGAGCCAGCGCGCCCCCTCCCTTGCCTCCTCCGTGCCCGCTGCCACCCCACCCCCCCGCGCCCTGGGATGCAGGTCGGTCAGCGTGCACAGCCCCCACTCTGCTCCCTGCCGGCCAGGAGCCACAGGTCAGGTCTCACACATAAAGAGCCGTCTGTGTGGGCAGCGAGGTGGCCGGCCAGCCTGCCGCCGCACAGGGACACTCTATCCAGCAGGGCCCACCCACCCCACCCACCCCCACCCTGTTGGACCACCAGCACCCACCCCCTGGCAGGAGCTCCTCGCAGCACTGTGAGGCCCTGGCCCAAGGTACTGACATCCAGACGACCCTTGTCACCTGGGCACTCTCAGCCCCAAGAACTAGAGCGATGGGGCCCAGCAGAGTGCCTGTGGTCATAGCCTGGGCGCACCCGGCAGACATACGGGGTCTTGGTTTTAAGGCTTTGTGACATTACCTTTTTACAAGAGGGGTTGCGTCCTGAAACCAGGGTGGAAATCATGTCAGCAGCATCCCCAGAGAGTGTCTTCTCAGCCCTGTACCATCTCCAGCACCCATGGGTGTCCTAGAAATTGAGGCCCCTCTGGTCTGGACAGAGGGACCAGAAGTCACGGGAGCAGGAAAGGAAGCCTCTTGAACTATTACTGCAGGCGGGCACACACGCGTCCATTCGTCTTATGTCCGTTGGGCACCAGCTGCTTGCAGGGATTGCCCCCAGAGTGGCACGGGCTGACCTCTGCCCCGTGGAGCACATAGTGGGGCAGGCAGCAGAGGGGACGGGGGCCTGGAGCCACAGGAGGGAATGAGGTGGAGGGTGTTGTGGGGTGGAAGAGTGTCCCGATGAGTGGCCTGTGCAAAGGCTCTGGGGCCTGGGGGTGGGAGAGGGTGAGAGCAGGTGAATTCCGCAGCCACCACCCCTGGTCCCACACCTGTCCCGTGCCTGTCCCTCCCAAGTTCCTCTCTCCTGGTGGGTGGAAATTTAGGGAAGCCCATGGGTTGCTCTCCTTTAAAGGCAAGAAGATGCCCATGGGTGGGAGGGTGTGGCTCATCACACCCTGCAGAGTTGCAGAGGGCTGGAGGGCGGGGGCCCGGGTGGGTCACCCCCTGCTCCCGTGTCTGCTTGGCTCACCAGCACGCAGGCCAGCTTACCGTGCTCTGCCTTGGTCTCCCTGACCCGTGGGTGCCTCGTGGCTTGGGCAGAAGCAGCTTGCACAGGTGGGGAGGCTCCGTGGCCTTCTCGGGGCCTCCCTGTGCTGAAGGCCGGAGGAGGAGCCGGTCCTGCCATCTAGGGATGCGCCACTCGCTGGGGACACCACCGGCAAGGCCCCGGGGGATCAGGCGAACTGGCTTCTCTGTCCCCCTCCATCTCCCTCTGTTCCAGCCTGCCCGTCTCCACGCCCAGCACCCAGTGACAGCCAGAGCTAAGAGAACAGTCACCCTGGGGCACAGGTGGGCACCATGGAACTGCCCCCCACCCCGGGTCCAGGCCGGCTCCCTGCCTGGCTCAAGCAGACCCTTGGATGCTACCACCGGGGCTCATCGGGGTTTGACCAGGGTCCCCAGAGCTCAGAGCGCTGTCCTGCTCTTGCTGGCTTCAAGCTTTCCATTGCCATGGTGACCCCCAGGCCCCGGCCTCAGAGCTAGCCACATCTTCCCTGCCCTTTTGCAAGGAAAACCATCTAATTTTTCAGCTCTGTAAATGCGGGGGGAGCCTCTGTTTCCCCGGCTGGTGAGGAACCTCCACGTGCAGGCGCCGCCCATCAGGGCCACGTGTGGCCACTGCCCCGTGTTCTAGATGAGGAGATGCGGGATCGTCCCCGGTGAGGGCCCTGAGTGAGGAGAACGCTGCCCGGCCCTCTGTCCAGCCCCGTCCGTGGGCTCCCTACCCAAACCATGCTTTACACAATGTGGCTCACTGCACTCAGCGGGCGAGAAGGGGAGACGCCCCCGCCTTCCCAGCCCCGTCCCTCCTCGGCCCGCATGAGCCTGAGAAACACCCCTTGTTTCCGGCTTTCTCACTGCTGGGTTTGCTGTCACAACTCTACCCCGTCATGGAGGAAATGTCCCTCTGGCCTGTGTCTCTCCGGCCCAGACTCAGGACTGCACGCCCCCCTGCCTCTGAGCTGGGTCCCCCATACTGAGCACACCGAGGCCCAGGGCAGCGGCAAGGCCTTGCGGGTCCCCCCAGGAAGCCAGCAGCTGTGGGCCGTTCTCCCCGCTAAGGGCCTGTCCCTGTCCACACACGAGCCCGTTGCTGCGCCGTCCCTGCCCCCAGCCCCTGGCCGGCATGGCAGGAGCAAGAAGTCAGGGCAGGTGCCGACCCAAGCGGCCTTCATCCGGTCGGGAACGGTTCCTGTGTGGAGCGAGCCGGTGCCTGTCCCCCTGGACCTCACTCCCCTGGGGCGTGGGAGAGACTGCCATGCACGGCTGGTGGCTGGCGGTGGCACGCCATCCACGGGGCCACAGGGGGACGTAGTTCCCGCCTCACCTGGGCTGTCCCCAGCATGCTGGGACTTATGAGGACTCTGCCCGCGGCTCCGAGGCAGGCCGTGCCGGGCAGGCTCAGGGAGGCCTGACACCTCCCTAGTGGTGATCTGTGACTGCGGACCATCCCTCTTCGGCCGCATCCCCCACCTGCGGGCAGCTGGGCAGAGCTCTGTGCCGTGAGGGCTGGCAGGCAGGAGGCTGAGCTGGCACCAAGGACCCTCTGACGGCCACTCCTGTCTTCCGTGTCCCCTAAAGCCCCCCACCCCCAGAGCACCCAGGGCCGAGCCCACCCCGTCTCTGCTGCCCGCCCTCGGCCCTCACGCTGGGGCCCCAGTAGCCTCCCCTGCACACCTCTGAATGCGCTGTGGTATGTCTCGAAGTCTCTCTTTGCCTCCTCTGTGGGGCCGGCTCCCGTTCCTCCATGCTTCCTGGGCTCCAGCCCCGTTCTTGAGCACGGGGAAGCTTTTCACACCCAGCCTCCGCCTGTGCTGAGCCCCAGCTCGGGATGCTCTGGGCATGTGCACCGTGTGAGCAATGGGGAGCTGGGGGCACGGAAGCCTGGGGGCTGGGGCGCATTGCTGCCCACCCTCCGTCCTTCCTCTTGCCGCCGCCGTCTAAAGGGGCCATGGATGAGTTTGCTCAGTCCCACCTGCAGGCCCAACAAGCTGGGGACAGGCCAGTCCCCAGCACTCACCCAGCCCACAAAAGCGTTCCTTGGGTACGCGGCTGTGCCACAGGACCCCTCACCAGCCACGGTCACCTTAAAAATAGCCATGGCGGGGTTTGAGGCAACAGGCGACCCTTTTGAACTAATTCATCAGTAACAGCAAAATGTTGCTGAGTTCCCTAAAAAGAAAAAAAAAAAAAAATACCCACTCTATTTCCTCATTAACATAATTGCAAACAGAGCGAATCTTTCTTGATTTCATGTAAACAACAGCTTGAAATAGTTTATAATCTTTGCAGGTATCAAATTAAGTTCTTACTTATGGTCTGGAAATTAATTACCCTTGCAGCGAGACAAATGTGAAAACTGTGTATTTTTGACAAGAAAATTAAGCAGCTATTGGGGGAAAGGTAACTTAATCGTCACGGAGAAAATTGTTTATAAATTGGTCGCGCGTTGTCTGAGCTCTCGCCTCCGCAGCCAGCCAGGGGCTGGGCTAGTTTGTGGGCTTGTGTATGCCTCCTTTGGGGCTGGTTTGGGCCATTACTGGGGTTGCAATGGAGGAAGGGTCAGAGGGGCCGAGAACAGGGCAGGGAGGAAGAGAGGAGGGAGGGAAGGAAGAGGGAACCCATGCAAAGGGGTGGAGGAGGGATGGGACACAGTGACCAGGCGCAGCCCTTCCCTGACCACAGAGCAGAAACGGGGACCTGGGCGGAGGGAGGAAGCAGCTCCCTCTGGTAGTCCTGGGAGGAGGGCTCTGGGCCGAGGGGTGGCACGACCAAAGGCCCTGGGGCAGGGCTGTGTCTGGAGCAGACGGGAGGCTGGGCACCTGCCGGGAGGTATAGGAGAGGAGCTCTCAGACAAGGGCGGCAGGGGTGGGCCGGGAGCCTCGTGTGTGCCTGTGGTGTGCCTCTGTCGTGCCCCAAACGGAGGGCAAGTTCGGAGGGACTAGGGCACCCAGTCCTCGGGCTGGATTGGAGCTGTTTGCACTCGCTCACCATGGTCTATCCTGTTATGGCAAACCTGCTCCAACACTCTCTCCCCTTGTGGGGTGTCTCTTCTTCCAGGAGTGGGATTTCTGGGTCGACATCGGGAATATTTACAAGACTTTCTCGGTAGTCAGAGATGTCCACAGCAGGAGTGAGGTCCCCAGCACAGGTGGTGGCCAAGCACCTGGCAGGCTGCTTGGAGGGGTGTGGCCATGGGAGGGCGTGTCTTCCACGCCTGCCCCTCCAAGCTCCAGGGGTCCCACCCCCAGACCCCCACACCCCCATGCAGCCCCTCTCCTTCTCCCCTGCCTTGGCCCCCACCTGGGTACTCCCCCGCAGCAGCCCCTCTGCACCAGGCCCCCTCTGATGTGATGCGCGGCCCAGCGAGGTGGTGAGGAGGGGCCGGAGTGGACGTGCCCATCGGGCCATGGTCCATGGTGGCAGCTCGTGGGGCAGGCGGGGCAGGGTGAGGGCTGCCGGATCCACACCCTGCTTAGCACTCACACAACTGGACATGTTGCACAGCCCGTGTGCACCTCAGTTTCCTCAGCCCTGAAGTGGGGGACGGGAACAGCCACAGGGCTGTTTGGGGGTTGGGGATGCGCCAGGTGGCACACCCAGAGCTGGGACGTAGTGCTCACCGGGGATGACAGGTGAGCATGGTTTTCCAGGTTATGAAATAATTCAGCTGTGGCGGGCAGCAGAGAACGGGCGGGCCCAGAACAGGAGGGGAGGGTTTGGTGTGGCTGGTGCTCACAAGGCCATGACCATGGGGCCAGACCCAAGGGGTAGAAGACAGGATCACACAGCCCAATCTGGCTGCCCAGTCTGGAGAACGTTCCAGAAGGGAGAGGGGAGGCAGGGGATCAGCAAGCCGCTCAGAGTGGGTGCTGGTGACGGGCAGGTACGCGTGGCACCTAAGCTGCTGAGAGGTAGAAGTGACAGCCTGTGGTGGTGGGCAGGGATGGGACCGGGTGGTGGCTCGACGGCCTTGCCGGGGGCTGGGATGGTATATCCCATGAGCAGGACTCTGGAGGCATGCACTCTTCCGCTCCAACAGGACACCCCCAAAAATCTCGCGGTGGAAACACATAAGGTGGCGCGCTTGGCATTCCCCCAGGGGCCCCCACACCCGCCTTGGCCCCAAATGGCCGGCTCCCCGTCTTGCTGGCTGGCCCATTGGATCGGTCAGTGCATGCTGCTGTGACAAACACCACAGACCGTGTAGCCTAAACCGTGGACCCTTGCTCCCCACACCTCTGGAGACTGCTAGTCCGCGATCAAGACTGCCGTACGGCTGGCGTCTGCTGAGGACGCTTCCTGGCTCACGAACGGCCACCTTCTGACAGTCCGCGCACAGCTTCCTCCGGGCACGAGGACACTAGCTGACTAGGGCCCCACACTCTGCCCTCATTTAGCCTCCAAATCTCCAAATACAATCACTGGGGGCGAGGGCTTCAGCATGTGGATTTGGGAGGGACGCGGCTCGGTCCATACCACCCATCCACAGCCGGAGCACCCAAGCGTGGAGCCCAACGTCACCCCAATCTCCTCCCACATGTGAGGCGCAGGGGCCACAAGCAGGAGGTTAGGGAGGGAGACCTGGGGACCCTTGGGGCCATGCCCATGGGCCAGGTGAGGGCAGGACAGCCCCTGCACATGGTGAGGGGACCTGAGTCCAGGCAGCTCCCCATCTCTGCCCCTCCCTGGCAGCACAATGGCCTCACAAGGCCCCAGCTCCCCCGGGCCCGTCACGGGAGATGGAGCCACCAGCAGGGTCTGGGCCTTCGTTGGCCTCAGTGGTCAGGAAAGTGGGAAGCTTTGGGTTCAGGCATGAGACCCCACCCTCCTGCTCACCAGCTGCAGGACCCCAGCCCCCACTATCCGAGGTGGCCCCTTGGGGGCCCACAGGAAGAACGCTGCTGACCCTGGGCAAGCACAGGCACCTGCCAGAGCCCGCAGGTCTGTGTGCGGATCGTCCAGTGACCGGGACAGCCACAGGGAAGGTGGCCTGACCTCCACCCCTCTCGGTGGGGGCCAGACCCCCAGCAGCCCCGCCCAGCACTGGGGCCCAGGGTGGGGTTCGGTCTCAGCTCTCAGCTCCTCCCTTCTCCTGCCTCCAGACCCCAGACAGCTCCTCTGTGTCCCACTAACTAGCCTTGGGACTTGGGCAGCTCACACCTCTCCTCTGAGCCTCCATTTACCCACCGAGACAATGGGGATGATGAGAGACCCCAACTCAGAAGAAGCAGAGGATTCGGTAGGATGGTACGCATTCAGCTTTAGGACAGGCTCCCTCCAGGGAGGGGTTCTTGCCATTATTGCTTCAAGGGGGTCCAGCCGGGGATGGGGGTGGTCCTGTGACCAGCAGCGCAAGGCCTCCACTGAACCACTCCCTGGCCTTGGGGAAGGCTGTGTGGAACCTTCTAGACTAAGGAAGAGAACAGGAAGACAGTGGACCCAGACCCTGGCCCCAGGCCTTGGCCCCCTCCCCGCCCCTGGTCAGCAGGACCGGGGCTCCAGCGCAGCCTCCCAGACCTTGTCAACGTTAACTGCCATCTTGAGGGGCCAGCCCTGGAATGTGGCCCCCCCTTGGATGCAGGTGGCCCCTTTATTCATTAAACCCACCAGAGACACTGGCCATGCCTGAGCTAGGTCACATTTGACCCCCAGCCACCCCTCTGGGGCTCAGGCCTCAGCTAAATGCCCTCTCATTAAGGTCTGCCCTTTGGGGTTGGTGGCTTTGGTGGCCACCCTGCCTAAAAGCACCAGCGCAGGGCCACTGGAGTCCCCAAGAAGTGAGGACAGGCCTGGCAGAAGCTGATTCCCCCCAGCGTGGCACTTTCCAGGGGACAGAGGGGCCCTGGTGTGTCCTCTAGAACCACAGTGGAGGCTCCAGGTCCAGAAAGTGGGGATCACAGAGGGAGGGGAGCACAGATAGGGCTGTCTACTCAAGCCCATGGGCTGGAAACAGTGAAGCCAGGGCTGGGTCCCGGCTGTTCCCCCTGCAGGCCGGGGAGCCGCCACCCACCCAGGTCCTCCAGCCAGAGCCCAGGTCCACCCCTTCAGGCCCCACAGCAGGGCCCAGGAAGTGCCCAGCCTTCCTGGCAGACCCTCAGCATGGCCCGTGTTAGCCTGGCTCCCACGCCCGTGGCCAGGCGGTGGGCTAGGCGGTGCTCTGGGCTCATCGGCTCCATGGAGCCACCCCTGGGCCCCTACCCAGCGTCAGTGTGTCCATGAGACCCACCAGGACTCGCCCTGCCGCGGCCACTGCCCATGAGCAGAAGACAGGTGAGCAGCACAGTCCCGACGTGAGCTGGGCTTTGGGGCACCTGCCTTGTGGCACCCTCAAACCTAGAGGCTGAGAAGAGGACAGAGCTGACAGGGACTGCAGCAACCCCAGCCCCCAGCCAGGGCCCCACACTGGACACACCCAGGGTCCAACGTGGCCTTGCAGGAGGATTCTGGGGCTGTCTGAACTGATCACAGAGAACTGAACCGTGTTCATGAGTCCAGCAGGGCCTCCGAGGGGCCGCGTCAGCCTGCGCGGAGCGAGGGCTTGGCTAGGCAAGAACACTCCTGGCCAAGGGTCAGCCTCAGCCAAGGCGGGGATGGGCCGGGGTGGGAGCCCGGCCGGCAAGCCCTACAGGCAGGGCTGGGAGAGGGGAGCCCAACTGTGTGTTTGGGGGTTGTCTGCCGAGGGCTTGTGGTGCATACAAAGAGATGTTCTCTAGCCAGAGGGGGTCGCAGTGCCCCCCGCACCCTGGAGAATGCTCCTAAGTCCCCAGGAACTCTTAAGCTGCCCTGTGCTGTGGTCGGGAGCTGGAGCTGGTGTACCCCTCCACTGCGCCCCCCCGCCAACCTCACCCCTGCAGGCAGTGCTGATCCTGGGGAGGGCTGAGGAGGAGGTGGGCATGTCAGGGGAGGGTTTGTGTGCTGGGGTTGGGGAGGGGGTTCGGAGGGGGTTCAGAGCAGCCTGCCAGGACTGGGGCTCGCAAGCCTGGGCCTGTGCCCTCTGCAGCCCTGCTGCCGGCCCCTCTCCTCCCTGCCTGCCCCGGCCTGCCCCCCACACAGCTCAGGTGCCTGCCCACGGCCTGCCCCCCAAATGCCCGGGACTGCCGCCTGCTCAGACTTGCCCAGGGAACTCCTGGGGCCCTTCTTCCTCCTGTCCTCTCTGCCACCTCCCCTGCGCCTCTCCCGGTCTCTCTCCTACCCTACCCTCCTGCCCCCAGCTCGGCCCCACACGCTCCCATTTTGCTGCCCTGCAGTCTCATGCATACACGGGGTGCTCAGGGGGCCCCCCCCATGCCTGCAGCTAGCTCCAGCCGCCAATCCCACAGCCCCAAACCAGTGGCGTTCAACCCAGCCCCGGGGCGGGGGGGGGGGGGGGGGGAGCCATCTTGGGTCACCTGCGCTAGCCACCTGGGAGGGCCCCGTTCGTGTGGAGCCCCGGGCCAGGGCAGGGCAGGGCCACGAGGAGCTGAGGGCCAAGGGGCAGGCAGAGGGGGCTGGCCTCCTGCCCGCCATGGCAGTGTGTGTGCCCCTGGGTGTGAAAAAAACCAGGAACTGTTTCTGCATCTTAAATTTGAGGTGTTTTAGGGGTCACTTGGTTCTCCACGATAGCCAGTCGCCAGTCAGAAGATAATGGGGAATGGGGTACCCTGTTCCCAGCATGCCGAGCGCCGGCTCTCCACCCGCAGATGTGACTCCTCTCAGACATAGGCCTCCGTGATGTCACCTTGCAAGAGGGAAACTGAGGCTCGGAGCGCTCCGGCACCACTGGTCATGGAGCTCATTAGCGGCCCACGGGTTGACCAGCGCGCCGAGCGCCAGGAGCGGAAAGCACAGTGGCGCGGTGGCGCTGGACAGGAGGGTGCGCTCTGGCGAGCACAGCCGAGTGGGTGCGCTCCTGGCGGAAGGGCGGGGTGCGGGGAGCCATGCACACCTCGGTTCCGGTCTTTGCACAGGGGAGACGGGGCAGCATCACAAACCAGACGGGACGCTGTTGACACCAGCTGTTTGGGGGGAGAATTAAGCTGGTGCATCACTGCAGGCGCACAAAACACCGTAGGTGAGGAGGCCGTAGACACAAAACTGAAACCACTGAAAAGGCACAAGTAGGAAGAGTGTGTACACACTCTCTTCCAGCCCACGGGCAGCAGACAGAGGTGACCTTTACCATCTCCATGATGGGGCTGAGAGCCAGAAGCAGGGAGCGAGGCTGCAGCCCCATGGGCCCCCTCCCTGCCCGACCCGACTCACCAAAAACCGCAGGTGACAATGGAAAGACGGTTTTTAGTAGAAAAGCACTAAAGGGGGTGGCCAGGAACTGGAAAGAGGGTTCACAAAAGAAGGGTCACAAAGGCAGAAAAGATGCCTTACTCCTTCTGTCCTCAAAGACAGGGCTGGTCAACCACAGCCTGGAGGTCTGATCCGGCCCCCGACCTGCTTCTGTAAATAAAGTTTTATTAGAACAGAGCCACGCCCACTCGTGTAGGATCCGTGTCTGGCCCCCGTGTCATGCGGCGACGGCAGAGTCGAGGAGCTATAACAGAGACCACGAGGCCCTCGACACCTAAGACATTTACCACCTGGCCCTTCACAGAAAAGTTTGCAAACCCTCGCTCTAAGAACCTAAGTGGAGAGATGCAAGTTCGGCAGAAATGAATGTAAACTCTGTGCCAGTGATGCCCAGTTGAGACGGGCCTGGACACCGGCACCCCTTCCAGAAAGTGTTTCAATGACATGTATCAAGACTGCTGTTCCGGCTGGGACCCTGTCACCCTCTGTCCAGGAGTCCGCCCCTAAAAACAAATCCAAATCCTAGTTGCCCTGAACACCCGTTCGTGCAAACTGGTCGATCACAGTCTTATTTGAACAGTGAAAAATCAGAAACAGAGCACACGGCCAACGTTTGTGCATTAGGGACGACTGAAACTTCCAGTGACCCGGGAAAAGGCCTGGTGTACGAGGTGACTCGGAGCTGGACAGGGTGCTGCACGGCCCCTACAAGCAGTGCGCGTGTGTGTGCGTCACACAGCCCCTCACAGGGGCGTGGGCCGTCCCTGCCGTCTGTCTCTGGGGGATGGGCTTCAAGATGCCGGCTTGAGGAGATTTTCCTGTATTTTCCAAAACATTCTGTCCTGAGTGGTTTTTGTTTCTCAACAAGTGGGAAGGAGTAAGCAGTAAACGTGGAGGGGAGGAGACTCTGGGGGGCTCCCCCGCAGAAAGACCCTGGCCCATCTGTCCTTGCTGCACACTGGGCCACCTTGTCTGAGAAGGGCGGTGACCCCGAGCTGGGCGGGGGGGCCCGGGACCCACTCGACCTCTCGTCCAGGCTGGGTCAGGGGCCGGGCATGAGGACTTTTCTGTGCTGCCCGCTGAGTAGTGGTAGCTGTTGGCTTGCTGGGAGCCACTGGGCCTTGTGTAAGGTGGGGAGGGTGCTTCCCCGGGGCTCCCCCTCCTGACCACGTGCCCCAACCCATTCCCTCCACGGGGTGGGCACCATCAGGTGGCTGCCAGGAGAGTACCGAGGCTCAGGGCCCCCTTCAAGGTGACTCCCCCAGTTGGGGGTCCTCCTGTGGGTAGGACCACCCTGCGCCCCCCGGAGACTGATACTTTCCCTAAAGCAGGGCCCAGCCCCAGCCCCAAAGCCCCTCCTAGGCCTTCAGCTTGTCCGGCCTCTGCGCCGGCCCCCCGTTTAGAGACAGGCAAGAGGCCCAGGGGCAGAGGGACCCAGCTGAGTGGCCGCTCAGGCGCAGGAGAGTCTCTGCTCTTCCCAGAGGCGCCAACATTTCCTTGTCCCAAAATGAAGTGAATGGGACAGTGAAGGGGGGGGGGGCAGTTTTTAAATTGCCGCTTTAAGCCATTTGGAAGTCTGCTAATTATTCTCTTGGGGAAAGAAATGCAGGTTCATTATTATAATGAGCTTTGGGCAAATATTTCATCGAGTTTGACGAGCTGCAGTGGCTCCTGAGGAGAGCGGCCTCCCTCTGAAAGGCCTCCCGCCCGCCTCGGAGCTAATTGGCCCGGGGTCTGCCCGGCCCTGTGCTGTTGGTGTGCTATTTTAATTCGCTTATGAAAAGCCCCCGCTTTGATGTCCTGGACCAGATAAGGACGGCCGTGGGGACCAGCGCGGGGAGCGGTTCGTGCCGCCCGCCTGCGAGGCCTCCCCGCCGCCCGCTCTGGGCCCCGGGCCAAGGCGATGTCATGAGGTAACTGCACAAACAGTCCTGCCTGAAAAAATATGCTTTTGTTTCACTAATAAATCTCTCCTTGGAACACTCCCCGCGGGCTCTCGGCTCTCCTTGGGCCGGCCACTGCCTGGCGGGGCCTTCCTGCTCGGCACCCGGCATGGGGTCCTGCCTGGGACGCATGGCCTCAAGGCAGGCCCAGTGCGGCCCAGCACGGTCCCCTGGCCGAGCTCATCCCAGACCTGCCAGGAGTGCCTGGCCGCCCCGGCCTCCCCGGCCTCCCAGCCGTCTGCCCAACTCCGCTCTCTCCCGCTCTCTTCCCTGAGTTCCCCCACATGCTGGCCTCAGTGACCTCTCTGTGCCCCCTTTCCCTGCAGTCCTCAGGGGCCGCCCAGCTGGGGCGGGGGGCAGACCAGGATGTGGGGTGACCTCTCTGCACCTCGCATCTTGGGCCTCCCAGGGATGGCCCACCCCACGGCCTCGCCTGCCTCTGTCTCTGTGCAACCACCTGGCCTGGAGGACAGTGGCCCTGCCGTCCGGGGCATAGAGGGCAGCCCAGCCTCGCCTGCCCAGGGCCTGCCCGGGGCCACAGTGTCCCGCTCTGTGCAGAAGGGGCTGCACAGCTCCTGAGCCATCTTGGCCAGGGTAAGGGGACTGAGGCAGGTACCCTGCCCACCCCAGGCAGAACCCTGGGAGCCAGCAGCCAAGGGATATACAGAGCAGTCTGGGCCCAGGCACAGGGGCAGGCGGCTGGCGTGGCACCCCTGGGCCCGGCTCCCTCTCCCGCCGTCACTCGCTCTTTGCTCCTCTGCCCCAGTCGCAGGAACCTGCCTTAACCCTGACTGCCTGGCCGCCACCCACCTCTCCCCTCTCCAGCTCTCACCTCTGCCCCAGCCCGCGCACCTCCCCCATCACCATCTAGAAGCCCCCGTTCCTGGCCCAGCTCCCCAAAGCCCCGCGATCTCTCCTGTCAGTGATATGAGTGTCGTTCCCAGCAGAGAAAGCTGGATGCGGACCCTTGCCCTCCCACTACCTAGCTGCGCGACCCCGGGCACCCCACGCAGCCCCTCTGAGCCTCGGTTTCAGCATCTGTAAGGAGGAGACAGGGACGCTAACTCCGGGCCCCTGGCCAGGATTACCTGGAGCCCTGTGTGTGGAGCACCTGGCCTGGCGCCCGGCACGTGGCAAGGTGGAAGCTCTCGGTTCCCGCCCCCTCTTGTGGGCACCACTGTGGGCACTGTTGTGGGTTTGTCTTCCCCGCCCACTGCCCAGCGCCAGACAGAGGTTGGACGCCATCTGCTTGGGGCCTCGAGAGCCTGGTGGGCTGCCCCTCGGAGTGAACGCCTCCAGGCCGACGCAGCGTCCGCCCCCCCAGCACCCGCCCGAGCTCCCGCCCCGTCTCAGGCAGGGAAGGTGTGCTAGAGCTGCCGCAGGGGCAGGACGGCGCTCCCAGCATTGTGGGGCTGCCCCCGGTCAGAAATACACCGTGTGATTACAGACCCGGATAATGGCCGTGCAGGAGCAGAACAGGGCACTGTGACCGAGGGGGGACCGGGGGAGACCTCCGAGGGAGGGGCATCTGAAAATAGCTCTCAGAGTTGCTATTAATAGGCTTCAGTGTAGAGCTGTCCAGAGGAGAAAACAAAAGGAAGACCCTAATTTCTCCATAGATGACTACCGTTAATTTTATTCAATGAAAGTGTTTGGATAGATGTTTTAGTTCTACTTGAAGAATTTCTAGAAAATCCAAACAGTACAGAAAGTCAGAAAACAAAAGTGAAAACCTCCAGGGCTTCCCTTCTGTCCCTAAGGATATCCGTTGTCATCCCAGAAACACCCATCTTTAATGTGAAGGGAGCAGCGTTCTGAGACATTGCGTTGCATGTTGCACAGAAAAAAACATGGGTGGATAGACGGGTAGATATATGAACAGATAAATGGGTATGTGGTTGTAGGAGGGGGCAATGGATGGATGCATCCGTGTATCCATAGATGGATGGGTGGGTGGGTGGGTGGATGGACAGACAAACAGACATACCATCAGTAATTATTATGAATTTGATAGAGCTACTTTTGATTTATTCATTTTTCTTCACAAAGAAAAAAAGGTGAAACCAAAATATGCTGAATTTAGATAAACGTTTCTTCACCAAAGGAGAAGTTCATTTCTAAACATCACTTTCAGGTTCATGGTGGGGGGGAGGGAAGATTATAAAATGTGGGAAGTTGGAGTCATTGTGGGACTTTGTGGTCTTCTTTCCACTTCATGTGGTATTGAGCGATGCTGTAATCTTGCCCACCCCCTTTCTGCCTCCCAGTATGAGTGAGTCACGTCAGTGTTGTGGTCCTGACAGTGGTCAGGCCTCTAGCATGTGCATGCCCTTCAGAGGCCCGACTCCCCGCTGTGGGTTTATCTTGATTCTGCATTCAGGTGGCGTCGGGGCTCACCTTGCTGCCCACCCCTCGGTTCTTCACTTCAATTTTGATTACTCTCCTGGTCGGATGAATTTCTTTCTCAAGTGATCGATTCTGGAGGGTCCCATAGTTCTTGCCCACTTCCTGCCGTCCTTCCCTGGTCCCCTCCATGTGCCCAGATCCAAGCCGGTGCCCTGTCTCTCAGACCCCCCGGTGTCCTGGCCACATTCCCTCTGGAGTCCTCCTTTCCTACCCCAGTCTGGATTTAACCTGGGCTTTTCCCCCCAAGGCCTCCTGCCTAGCATCATGCTAGAACTTGCCTTTATGATTATCCTAGGTTGGACTTATTGTCCCTGGATCTCGTGTCTTCTTTACTGGTTGTTTCCTCCGTTCTCTGGAAAAACCTCAAGTGCGTTCCCGGTAAGAGGTGCGTGGCATGGAAGGTAAGTGTTCTGAGTCCTCAGAACGTCCGAAAATGTCTTCATTCAATCATTGCGTCCTATTGATAGTTTAACCGGGTATAGAATTGTAAGTTTCCCTTCAGAATCCTGCAGATCTGTCCCGAGGGCTTCTGGCCTCCAGACTTGCTATGGAGACATCTCATGCCTGCCTTAGCCCCAGGCCTTCCACAGGGCTCTTCCCTATTTCTGTTCCCTGGAATTTTTCTCTATCTACATTCCAGCCTTAGGGGTCTGCATTTCCCAGTGAGGTTCCTTTGTGGCTGACTTTGTTCACTGAGGGTGCTGAGTATCCTGCAGACACTTTAGTCCTTGAGTTCCAGAAAGTTCTCTTTATTATTTCTGACCATGTCCTTCATGACATCATCTCCGTTATCTCTTTCGAATTCCTTTTAACCAGATGGAAGACATTTTAAATGAAACCTCAATGTCTCTTTTCTCTCTTTTCTATTTGTAGGATTATGTCCTCGACTTTACGCTCGTCTGTGACATTCTATTAGCAACCCTGTCTTCAGCCTCCTGTCTTCTTGCTCTCTCACATTCGTGGTCTAATCCTGCCCTTGCCTGGTGGGTGTAACAGTTCCTGGAATCTTTCTGGGGATTCCAGATACATTTTCGTATCTTGAGATCACCTCGCTTCCTGATCCTCTGTCTCTGTTTGGTCAGCCTGGCCTCTTTCATGTTCCGAGCATTTTCAAATGTTTGCTCGGGATCTGAGCATGGATGGGCTTGCCGGCATTTAGGTTGCGTTAACTGTGATGGGTGGGGTGCCAACCGCTACACTGAGGGACACCATATGTCACAGTGCTTAAGGCTCTGCTTCCAAGAGCTCATCTGGAAGCACGGGACTGGCGGCTGGGAGTCTACTGCCGGTGTGGCAGAGGGACAGGATTGAGAGACTCACGTCCCGTCCGGTCCCCTCTACTCACTTGGTGCAGCAGGCAACTTCTTGGCACGGCACTCGGCGGGGCTGGCTCACCATGGCCACAGGCCCCGGCTCACCAGGACGGGCATGGTCCCCAGCACATCTCCATCCCATACTACACACTTCGGTTGTGCCACGGCCTGGCCAGGGGACCCCCTTGCTGTCACACCCTGCCACCCGCCTGCACAGCCCAGCATGGGGTCCTCCCTCATGAAGCCTTGTCCTTCTGCCCTGGCTCACTGTCTGCAGATAGCCCGGACTCCCCACACCCCAGCCGGTGCGAACCCCTGAGCCTGAGACCCTCTCGAGGTTGGGAATCAGCTAGGTCCCTCTCCGTGTTCCCAAGCTCAGCTCCTTGGCACCGTCACCACTCCGTGTATGCAGCCAGAATGTCCTCCTGAGCCCGTGTGCGGGCCTCTGGCGTCGCCGGGTAGGGAGCAGGGACCGGGCAGGGCAGAAGCGCCCAGGTGGACCTACCTGTTGAGCCGAGGGGTGGCTGAGTGCCCACTGGGTGGTCATCCTGCCCATGTGCTGAGGTTGTGGTGTTGGGGGTGTCCTGGGCAAGGCAGTGCCAGGGGTTGGCAGACCACCATTCAGAGGAGAGCGGGTGCTGGTGGGCATGGTGGACGTGACGAGGGATGGCGTGGCAGTAGTGATGGGCTTAGCAGCTGAGCGAGTCCAAATGGGAGAGGCAGAGGCCAACAAGGAAGGGCCCAGAGAGAACCCTGCCCTGCTTCGTGCACGCTCTGGTCTGAGGAGTGGACACCACCAAGCAGCACACCCCCATTCCAGTTTCTCGATGCGGGGTGGGGGTCTTCTGCCGATGATGTCTGCAACCAGCAGAGATCAGGGCATGAACTCGCCAGGAGGGAGGGGGAGCCTCGGTCTCTGGCCCTAGCTCAATGGCTCTTCCTGTCCCCATGGCCCTCCCTTCCCCAGGAGGTAGAGGGGCAGCTGCCTGAGCACTGGGGCCAGAAGAGCAGCAGGAGAGGGGTGGCAGGTAAGACCCTGGGCCCTCGCCCCTCAAGGGTAGTCGGCCCGAGGCGCATACCCCACCACCCCCAGGGGTCCCCATTAGGGTGACCTTCAGCTGTCCCAGCGTCTGTGGTCTGGGCAGTGGGCCTCTTCCCCTATGACAGGATCTGGTTCTGGGGAAACCTGCCCAGACACCCCCGGGGTGGTAAGGATTAAACACAGAATCCTTGCTGAAGCCCTTCCCATGGTGCCTAGCCCAACACACGTGAGCTTAGGTGGCCACCTCAACATCATCTGTGGGGCCACACAGGAGTTAGACCTCCCCGAGTCTCAGTTTCCCCTTCTGCTAAATGGGCCTACACTACAGGGCTGCTCCAAGGACCAGAAGGGGCAACTCGTCTGCAGAGGGAGAGGTCACATGGCTGAGACTGTAACCCTATTTGTAATGTAATCGGAAGAGGAGAGGGTCACCAGCGCTCAGGGCTCGAGTACATTGTCACAACAATGACAGAGGTGCCCACTCCATAACCCAGGGGCTCAGAGTCACTCCGCCAGTGCACGGCACCTCCCACCTCTCGGTCCCTAGCACCCTGCTCCAAAGCTCCCAGCCCCAACTCTGATGGGCGGTCAACCTCCAGCATGCGGGGGTTCAAGCCCCAGCCCTGCCCCTAACCCGCAGTGCGACCCCAGGCAGGGTTCTGAGCCTCAGTTTCCTTACCTGCAGAATGGGGGCGGACGGTTCCAGGTCTCCGCCCTGTGGCGGTCCTGAGAAACAGGGTGGCGCGGGAGGGGCCTCACAGGCGTGTGCGCCATCCTGTGGGCGGCTGTGGGGGCGGACGGCCCCTTGGAGCCCTCCCGGCTCAGAGCACAGTGGCCGCACGGCCCCCCGCCCAGGCAAATCCCACGCCCAGCACCGCGTGCCCGCCTCACTCCTTCCCCAGCTGTGCCCTCCTCGCTGCCCCTTAGCCTGCCCCCACAGGGCCCCCTGCACCGTCCCCTCCTTGGGGAAGCCGAATCGGGCAGCCGTGCCCCTGCACTGAGCCCTCACCCAGAAATCTGGTCCTGAAACCCTACTTTCTATTTCAAGAAATAGAAACTCCCCCCAAAATTGCCAGCACAAAGAAGGCAATGTGCTGACTCCCCTACTGGCCAAATCCCAGAGTGAAGCAGCTTCAGGTGCACCTGGATCCAGGGCCCAGAGGCACAGAAGGTAGCAAATGGCTCTCAACAGCCCACAGGTCATGTTGGGTGGCAGGTCCGTTCTGCTGGGCTGCCTTCTGCGCTGGCTGTGCAGGATTTCCAGGATTGGAGGTCGGAGCAAGGCGACCAGGGGAGTGCGGTGAGAATCCTCCCCCTGGCACCTGCCTCCCCACAGAGGAACAGGAGGCCCACCTCCGCCAGCCGACAATGGAGGCTGAGGGGCTGGAACTTTCTGACCCGGTGGGCCTGCAGGACCTGAGTACAGCAGAGGGAAGTGAGGAGTGTGGGCTGTGGCCCGGAGCCACCATCCCCAGGGCTGCTCTGACGGGGCAGCCGAAAGGCCAGGCCAGTCCCAGCAGCAGGGAGACGGGGCCACACCCCAGAAGCAGGCCTCGTAGCCCAGAAGAGCTGGGGACCCAAGTCTGGAAGCCGCTCCCAAGATGCAGGGCCTCCAGAAGGTCACCAGTTTAAGAAAAAGAGAAAAAAAACACAGGATGCCTCAGATGAATGAGGGGTTTTTGTGTAAGTATATCCCGAATATTTCATACAACATTTTATACTAAAAAAATCCATGGTTTATCTAAAAATCCCAATTTTGATCTGCGCATCCTGTAGTTCGTCCAACACCCCTACTCTGGAGGGTCTCCAAACCCCTCTGGGCCTCACCCCTGCCTCTGGTGTAGGACCACCCCCCCCCCAGCCACCCCAGGATCGGAGCAGAGAGGACTGTGCGGGATGCGGGAGTGTGAGCCATCTGCCTGGGCCTGCACGCACACACTGAGTCCGTGTGGACAGACTTCCTCCCTCCTTCCTCCCTGCCTTCCTCCTCCCTCGTCCCTTCCTCCTCCCTCCCTCCTTCCTCCCCCTCTCCCTCTTCTCTTCATCCCTGCTGGTGATCTGGGACAGGGAGGAGGGTTCTGCTCCCAGCCCCACCCTGACAGCAGGACCAGGCCCCAGCTCCTTGCTGCCTGCCTGGCTGGATGCCACCCTGGGACATACACAACCATCCTATCAGCAAAAACAGGCAGGCCCTGCTTGCTCACAGGGTCTGGACGGTCAGAACTAAGACCCCCCACACACTCACAGGGGTCCTGAGTCCCTGACTGCAGAGGCCAGGGCCCTGGGGGGCCGTGGCCTGGGCCACAGTGATGGACTCACCACCGTTTATGTCCTATGGAGCGGCCCTCGGGCATCCGGCTCTTGGCTCTGCTGGGGGACATGGCAGGAGCCAAGGCCTAGTGCCCTCACACAGGGAGCTCCTTGCCTGTTGGGCTAGCCATCCACAGAGGTGAGGGGCTGCAGTGTGCCCACTGTCCCCGTAATGCCCAAAGGGCAGAGGACGCCCCAAAAGAGGAAGCCACCTAAGCCGTGGGCACCCAGGGAAGGCTGCCTGGAAGAGGTGGACCCTGAGGTCAGTCAGGTTCTCCATAGCCCGGCGGGTGGGTTTACTAAGGTCATCTGAAGCTGAGAAAGCAGAGGTGTGGAGAGAGAGAAGCAGTGCACCCGGGGGGCACGGGTCCTAAGTAATGGGGAGATGGATTTGGAAACATAGCCTCCTTCCTCTGCAGCCTCTGCCAGGGGCGGAAGGGCATTTCCGGCCGACGGGAACAGCGTGTACACATGCAGCCTTCCTTCCCAAAGATGAGGGCCGGCCCATCCCCAGGGGCGCCGGCCTTCCCTCTCCCCCCTACATTCCTGTCTCCACGCAGTGGCCAGAGGGACGTTTCAAACATAAACCAGACCACGCGCTCCTTGCTCAAAGCCCCTTCTTCCTGGAATGCAATCCAGGCGCCTTTCCACGGCCCGTGGGCCCTGCAGCCTCACGCGTCCCTCCCAGCCTTACCTGCCTGAAGCTCCCGTTTGGCCCGCCAGCCTCCTGGGGGTCCGTCCTCAAGGCCCCCGGGCCCATGCGAAGGGTACGCTAGAGCTGGGCCGTGGCCAGCCAGCCACGTGGCCGTTCCTGCTCCTCCCCCAGCTGATGTGCTGGTCCCCCTCACTGCAGTCAGGTCTCTGCCCCCAGAGCCCTGGCTGGGGTGTCTGGCTCCCCACTAGCAATGGAAGCTCCACCATGTCAGGGCTGGTGTGGGACTGTCCCTCCCAAAGCCCTGTGCCCAGGATGGAGCCTGGTGGGTAGCAAGTGCCTAGCAAACTCTGTGCTGGCCTTGCAGTCCGAATGAATCAACCACGAACAGAGGCCAAATCAAGCCCCCACCCCCCACCCAACGTCTTCCTCTTGGCGCAGGTCAACGGGGCCGGTGGGAGTCAGACGGCATCTGTCCCAGCTCCCACGTGCCCTGGGCAGTTCAGTGGGGGCTCTGACCACCCCATAAATGTCCAGGGGCCACTTGAAGGCCACACGATCCCAGGACCCCAGCGCTGGCCTAGCCCACATCTGTGTGCCTTTGTGCTCCACAGTCACTGGGGCTCCTGGGGACCCTGGCTCCCCACACTCACTGGGGCCAAGACCAGGTCCTTCCTCCTCCTCCCCCAAGCCTGGCTGCCTTGGGTGCTTGCTTTCTCAGCAAATGGCCCCATGCACAATGTCAGCCAAGACCCTGAGAGTCACCCCCTTCATCCACCCCACACCTGGTCACCAAGCCCTGACAACACTTCCTGTGCCTGTCCCCGTGATAGCCCTTGATCTGGGGCCATTTGGCCACATGGAGTGTGTCCCCTGTTGAGAGAGGCAGGGACTAGAGACAGGGAAGGAATAGAGAGAAGGCCAGCATCTTGATCCTGGTCTATTTTTAGTTGGTGGCAGACTGTCACTCCAGAGTCCAGTGGCTGCGTCATCAAGGCCTTTTGATCTTCTTGTCATTGCTGCAAGATACACAGGAGGCAGCTGCTAACTGCTTATAGAAAGAACGAAAGCAGGCACACAGGCCTGGGGCAGGGGTGGGGGCGGGGTGGTGTGAGCAAATGTGGGTGGGCAGCGCGTGGGTGGGGAGGAGGAACGAGGGCTGCGTGGATGGGGGAGAAAGAGAAAGAAAGGGAAGCAAGGAAGAAAAGGAAGGGAGGGAGGGAAGCTGATGGATGGATGGATGGATGGACGGACGGACAGATGGATGGAATGGAATGGTGGAGGGATGGATGGATGGGTGGATGGATGGACAGATGGATGGACAAATGGATGGAATGGAATGGTGGAGGGATGGATGGTAGGTGCGTGGGTGGATGGAGGGATGGATGGAATGGCAGATGGACAGATGGAAGGGAGATAGAGAGGGAGCCAACAAGCAAACTCAGTAGAGTAGACCTCAAGCAAGGATTCCTCGGAGAAGGAAAGTGTGGGCCCCGAGCCCTCAAGGCCGCCTTCCCTCCCTGTTCCATTTGCCTCAGAGCAAACCACTCTGTCATACTGCCAAGGCCTAAGTATTGAGCCATTTCCCTTCAGGACTCTTCCCTGGTGGTGAGAAGGTGCTCCCCATCTGCTTCCTAGCCTGCCTGACCCCCTGCGTCCGGGGCTGGCTGGGGGCTGGTGAGAAAGTGTGTGTCCAGTCTGCAGCCCTGTCTCGTACACACCCATGCAAGGGCCCAGGGGACCCCGGGCTCAGTGAGGGGCTCTGTGGGCATCTCTAGGTGCTGAAGAGACATGCTGGGGCCCCTCTGCTGGCCCACAGAGTCAAAGGAGGTCCTAGAGCTCCTCCTTCTCTGTACATCCAGGTACCTGGTGCCCCTTCCAGAGCCTCTGGGAGTGGGGACACAGAATCCTGTTGCAGTGGCCAACCCCACGGAAGACGGGGCCCCCAGGACAGCCTGGCCCGCCAGCACCGTCACATGGCACTGGCACCATCAGGCCCCCCAGTCCCAGGCCAGCACAAACAAAAGAGAGGCCCAAGCCTTTCCCTGGAGACCCCCCACCCCCACCCCTGCGCCAGCCGAAAAGGAGCAGGAGGTGCTGAAGGACCCGCTCGGGAAAGAGTAGGGGAAGAGAAGGAGCACCCAAGGCCCCGGGCTGAACTACCCCCACCCCCTCCCGCCAGACTCCCCCGGAACTCTGAGGCCCCACCCTCAGCCGGGGCAGGCTGCTCAGGGGTCTCCAGGCCGTACCCAACAGCTGCCTGTGCTGAGTCACCCCGCACCTGTTGGGGGCGGGGGGTGGCAGGCCTGGGGGGCTGGACCAGCTGGACACATTCCCTGGCAGGCAGCCCCTGGCACTGGGGGGCCAGGGTGTGCACACAGCCCTGGGTGAGGGTCGCCCGTGCAAGATGAATGTGGACAGCTGGTGGCCTGGCCTGGAGAGAGCAATGAGGCCCGAGGCCCTTCGGCGCGTCCCCTCCCAGCACGTCCTGTCTCGGGGAGTGAGACTGGATCTCCCTGTTCTGGGGGCGCCCCCCGTGCCACATATGGCACTGAGAGGGTGCACAGACATGGCGTGCGGCAGGCTCGCACATAGCCTGAGAAAGTGCCACGGCCACAAAGACAGCCGGTGGGCCAGGAGCCCCCAGAATCAGGCCTGGGAAGGCGGGCCGTAGAGGGCAGACTGGCGAAGATTGAAAAGGAGAGTAGTGCTCAGTGCTGGTGATGATGAGAGCACCCGGGGCTGTCCTGCCTGTCTGGGGAGGCTTTCGATGGCCATCAGAATGGGGGTTCGGCTGGCCCTTCGGCCCCGCAATCACCCTTCCAAGAATGGCTCCCAGAGAGCCAGGCCCTGGTGTAGGACAGGCCCCCGGGCCGTTCCCTGCGGTCCTGGAGCAGGACCGGCGAGCCACCGTGGTAGGACCATGCTGAGACTCCAGCATGTCGGTGGAGGGGTGCACTCACCCGAGGGGGGCCGCGGGGCCGTGGCTCCCGGGACGGGCTGCGCACTGCCGCTGGGAGCCCTCGCCACCCGCTCATCCCTCAGGCGTGCCGCACTCTCAGAGGCCCCCTGGGACCCCCAGGTACCCTCTGCCATTCTCGGAATGTGACTGCCTTGGTTATCGCGTCTCTCCCCCAACTCCAGGATGCCCCCCAAGCACCACAGACTTTGCTCCGCACACCTCGCCCCGTGCGCAGCCCCTGACACACTGGGCCATGTGTGCTTGTGAGCTACGGCCTGACCCCAGGAGGGGCTGCCCCTCTGCCTCTGGAAGTCGCCCCCGAAACCGAGCTGTCCCCATACCGTAAGCACATGGAGGTCCAAGGCTGAGCGGGGTGCTCTCGGGGCAGCGGAGCCCAGCGGCTTTCTGCACGCCCCGTGCTGGCCCCGGGGGTGGGAGCACTGTGCCCGGCCTCGTCACTGCAGGGGCCCAGGCCACGGCGCCACCCGAGCACGCTCCCTTCCAAGGGTTAACGCACGAACTCCTTAGGCAGCAGTGCGTTTGCATCTCACATGAAAATGTTTTTGCAGCAGGCCCGGATGCCAGCATTTTTGTGGTCACAGTCAGATGTTTTTAACTACATTGGACAGAACCCACGACGGCTCTTTCCGTGGCTTCAGCCAGTTTCTGAGCGCTACCTTGAACCCCCGTCATACCCCAGGACCAGGGCCGTGTCGGCGCCCCCCCCCCAGCCTTGTACAGACTCCAGTGGCCCAGAGTGAAGCTGACCCCACCGTGGCAGCCGCCCCTGCCGGCGGGACCCCTTTGGATCCCGGCTGAGCCGGCCAGCCCTCCCTGCACTCCCTCCACCCGCCCCGGGGAAGAGCGGGTTCCCCACTTTCAGTTCCTGGTGCCTTCCCAAGGCCCAGCCGGGGGTCTGTGGCCACGGGGTAGAGCCCGGGGCATCAAGTGGGGCTGTCCCAGCTCCACAAAGGCCGTGGGAGCTTCTGTGGGGGGGGGGGGGACAGGTGGCAGAGCCACGCTCAGGGCCAGTCCTTCCCACGCAGGGTCCAGAGCAGAGGCGGAGCAAGGCACTTAAGGAAACTCGAATCCTTGGGACGTGCTGCTCAGAGTTCCGACCGTGGGTCGTGGGTTCGTGGTCTGAAGAGTCTCAGGAAACTTCTGGGACACTTTCCCTTCCCCACTGTGCCCCACTCCCTCAGCTTTGTGCAGAACATGCTTATCTGTGTGTTAAATGCCCTGAGAAGGCCCGCAGGAGGAGAACCTACTTTAACTGTTTGCTGTTCCCGAACGACTATCACTCACAAACCGTGTATTCTCTCTTTCTGGCACATACACAGTAACATCTAAGTGAGTAGCTTGTCGGGGAAGTTGCAGGACTGTCAAAAATACACGCAGTCACCCCCGTCTCCAGGCTGTTTCCCACGCTGAGGGAGCCCAGCCTCTCTTGTCCCCCAGAGCGGGACCCGCGTGTGCTGAACCCTGCTTCCGCCTGACATCTGCATTCGCATGCCCCCTCAGTGTGCGGACCCCAGGGCTGCCCAGGAGTGCTCAGAGAGGCAGGCCACGGCCTTTCTCAGATGGACAAGCTGGTGGCATGTCTGAGCCTGATGCTGGGGGCCGTCATCAGACGTCACCACTGTGGAGAGGGGCCCAGAGGGACCCCCATTGTCCCTTCTCCTGCACCGGGTCCCCTGTGGTCGCCACGGCCCACACTTGTGCACACAGCTCAGGCGCCGTGACATGGCCCCCGGGGGGGCCCACCCTGAGTCCAGTTGTTAGCAGCCCAGCTGCTGAGCCCCCACCCCGGCCCACCTGTCAGGCCACAGGTCCTCAGCACCAGCTGCCCGGAGCCCCCCTCCCCAGGCCTTCCCCCAAGCCCGCCAGGCCTTGCACTCAGCTGCCGCCACGGCCCGCACCACACCCGCCCCAACAGGCGTCCCTCCGGCTGACCCCGGGTCAGCAGACTTGTGTTGGTGTGGGTGGCAGCAGCCCACTTGCCACTTCAGAAGGCAGGTGGCGTGAGGGGCCCAGCCTCCAGCCGAGTCATGCAGCCCCCGCCCCAGCCCCGCAGGCCCCCACCTCGTTATGCTCCCCATCCCAGCCTGGACGGGGTCAGGCCTCTCCCGTCCCTTTGAAAAGACCAGCCAGAGAGTTTCTGCCCAGCTGGACCCAGGAGTGTCCTCTCCTGGGCCTCGCTCATTCCCGTATTCATTCATTCATTCAGCCAGCATGCATTGCATGCTCCAGGCATCAGTGGCGGGCAAGATCACGGGGGTCCCGGCCCCCAAGGGCTGTGACCTGTTAGGGAGGACAGACAGGAATCAGGGAAACACGAGTGAGCAAGACAAACTTCTGATAACAATAAGAATGTGGGGGGCTCTGATAGAGGGGCCTACCGGAGGCCCAAGGGTGTCTCTCAGGAGCTGAGGCCAACATGACAAGAGGGAGCCAGCCTGGCAGAGACCAGGCAGAGGAAAGAGCAGGTTCAAAAGCCCTGGGATAGGAATGCAGGGCCTGGGGCCTTTCCCGGAGAGGTCCCAGACCCTGTCCTCCTGGTTCCTTTGAGGATGGGCTTCTCTCCAGCCTGGCTCCGCCCATGTCTCCTGAGTGCCAGCCAGGTACCCGCAAGGGTCTGCGGCTGTGGGGTGCACGGCCCAGGGGCGCTTGGGGGGGGGTGGGTCTCGCTAGACTAGCAGGTGCTCAAGTCCACGGTGAAGCCGTTTGGTGGGGGCTCCCAGGGAAGCATTCCTGACCTTCTTGTGCCAGAACCCTAAACTCTCTATCCCCTGAGAGGTCATCCGAATGCCAACCTATATCCATGGGTTGGTTCAACTCGGGAACACCTGAAGTCCTGCACCTGCAGATCCTGGGGACCCTCCGCTCCCATCCACCTCAGCTCGCTAAAGCAGGGAGGCTGGGGTCTCAGGCATCACCACTGGCTGCCTCCTATCCTCTCCCATCCCACTGTGCACCCATCCCTCTGCCCCTCCCATCCCAGGGGCACACCCCATCTGTGCAAGAACCATGGTTGGCGGGGAAGGTTGTACACAGCCGTGTGGAACTACAGTAACACGAGATCGACGCCGCAGGGGCTCCCCAGGTGCCTGCCATGCGCCTGGCCCTGAGTTGGGGGCTGAGGGGATGCAGACAAACAACACACCAGAGTACAAGCGAGGGCAGACAGGGCTGGCACAATCGGGGTGGGCTGGGAGCTCGGGCACGGGAGTCACAGCCCAGAACCCATCGGCCCACAGCGGGAGTGGAAGTCAGGTTGAAAACACACCTGAGCCAGGAGCGGGGCCAAAGCAGACCGCGTGAGCTAGTGTGTTGCTCAGCTTCCAGGGTTGAGCTGGCCTTGCATTCTAGAAGCACCTCTGAGCCTCCAGATCCTGTCTGCTGTGTTAAAATGTTGCTGCGGTGATGGGGTGGGGGGGCGGGTGTCGTCTGTGTTTGCAGCTGGCTTTGGCCAGGTTTGGCGCCTGGTTTTATCTCCTATGTTAGGCGATGCTCCGGCTTTCCTGTACACTGGGACACTTTGCATGGGATCCATGTTTGGCGCTTCTTTGGAAATCACCCCCAAAAACTGGGCTTGAGCCCGTCTGGAGGAGGGGAAGTGACTATCATTTCTTCTCTTCCAGGGGCCTTCAGTTTTTGGGATTTTCTCCTCTGTTAGCCACTTTGGGTAATTTTTCCTTAAATAGGGATCCGTCCCATCAAGTCTTTAGTTTTATAGGACATGATGTATTCAACTCACTCTGCATCTAGAGTTGCTCCCCGGCTCTGTTCCTAATTCTTTGTTACTTGCTTAATGCTTATGTGTGTTATTGGCTCTCCACATAACTAGCATTTGTTTTTACTGGTTGATTCTGTTTTCATAAAAAGTTTTCTGTTCTGCTAATATCATCCTTTATCCTCTCTTGTTTTTTCTTCACAATTATTTTGGTGTTCTCCCTCTACCTCCTTGAGTTGAAGCTTATCCTTAACCTTTCTGATTTTCTAAAATGCTATCAATATTCCTCTGAATACCCTTTTGGCAGCATCCCACGGGTTTCTTTTATTTTTTTTAAGAGTTTATTTATTTATTTGACAGAGAGAGACATAGCAAGAGCAGGAACACAAGCAGGGGGGAGTGGGAGAGGGAGAAGCAGGCTTCCCACGGAGCAGGGAACCCAATGCGGGGCTCGATCCCAGGACCCATTCCTATCCCAGGGATCATGACCTAAGCCAAAGGCAGACGCTTAACAACTGAGCCACCCAGGTGCCCATCCCACAGGTTTCTATATGTTATAACTCTTGTTGTGGATCTTTCCAGATGGATTTAATTGTTATTTTATTTTCTCTTTATCCAAAGCATCATTTAGAACTGCATCTTGTAAAGCTCCTTGGGTATCAGTCTTGTCTCTCCCTTTTGGTTATTAATGTCCCATTTTACTTCAAAGTATGGACTCTTGGAAATGCATGGACTATTCCTTGGGGGCCTGAGGAGGTCGTTTCTGTGACCTTTCTGTGCACGTGTGGAGGCTGGTTTGCCGACTGACTTGGACGTGTTCGCGGAGGCACTCAGTTCCTCCACATCCTCGTTTTGTTTGTTTGTTTTCCCCACTGTGGTTTGTCAGCTTCTGACGAGGGCGCCATAGCTGCCAACAGCATTGTGGATCTCCTGATGACGTGTTGGTTTTGTTTGATCTCTCCCGCTCCGCACTCCGGGTGCACATGGGTCCTCCCCACGGATCTGGGCAACGGGCTCTGTTCCTCGCTAGGTTGGCCCCTCTCCCTGTCTCTCTCTCTGGAACCTCAGCCTCTGGGGCCCTCACCCTTCCCCGCTCACTGCTCATACCCTGCTCCGTCGCCACTTTCTCAGACAGGGTCCTCGATCCCTTTCTGTTTGCAGACGCCCAGCCCTTCGGCCTCTCTGAGGACATCAGATCTAATCTGAAGGCCGGTTTGGCTCACCCTCCTCGGGTGTGAGGTCACCCCTGCAGCGTGGCTCTTGCCCCACAGGGAGGGTCGGTCTCCCCAGTGTTTGGTGACTCCTCATCTCAGGAGGTGAGACCCTGTCACTCGGGAGGTGGTTACAATGTGAGCATTGGAGTCTGAGGCTGCCTCTGCCTCTCAGCACATGTAAAGGCCTCCTGCAGGGCAGGAGTATGGATAGAAAGGTGACCGAGGGCCAGGCGGGGCAAGTCTGGGGGCACACAGTGAGAATCCTGCACCTTGGGTCTTCACACCAGCCCCAACAGAAACTCTGGAAAGGTTTCAGGGGTGGTCGTTTTGTGCTCAGAATCATTGCTCTGGCAGCAGGGGTCAGGGGACACACAGGGGCTGGCCAGGTTGGCTCAGAGGGGATGGGAGGTCATCAGACCTGGGCCAGAGCAAAGGAGGACAGGTAGAGAGCCTAGGGGACACCAAGGAGGAGTGGTCTGCAGAAGAACCCTGGGAAGGTAGGAATCGTGCTGACTTCCACCCCCATGGCCACCAACAGTGTCCCCTGCCCTTATTGTCATTCTAGCCTGTTCATGGTGGCTTCTGAAGTTCTGAGATGGGCCCTGACCACCCTCCCTCACCACCTCCCCCTGGAAGTCCTTGACTGCTCAGAGACGCCACCTTCTTGCTCACCTTCATCTCTTTGCCTGTGACACACCCCCTTACCTGGCTGGTCCTTGAGGTGTCCCCTGGAAGGGCACTTCCTCCAGGAGATCCCAGGCACCTTCCACTGGAACCGTGTCCTTTCCCTGCAAGTGCATATGAGCACTCCGGCCCCAGGGATGTCCCTGACATACTCCCTGGCACCTCACATGGCAAAGGAGACTTTGCAGATGCAACTGAGTAAGGGATCTCGAGATGGGAACTACCCTGGCTTGTCCAGATGGGCCCAGTGTCATCACAAGGGTCCTTGTGGGACAGAGGAGGTCAGAGGGACAAGAGGGCCAGAGGAGGGTCAGAGTCAGAGGAGGGGCTGTGACAATGGAGGCAAAGGCTGGAGAGGAGAGAAGATGCTGGGCTGCTGGCTGCGAAGGTGGAGGATGGGGCCATGAACCAAGGAAGGCAGCCGTTCTAGAAGCTTGAAAAAGCAGGAAACAGATTTGTTCTTGGAGACTCCAGAAGGAGCACAACTCCAAAGACACCTCGACTTTAGCCTCCCGAGCTCCTGGCCTCCCGAGCTGTAAGTCAGTGCGTACAACCTCAGTGTGTGGTGACTTGTCACAGGAGCAGTGAGACTACTGATACAAGCACCGGCGTGGTGCCAGGCCCTGGGGTATAGCAGCAGACAAGGTGGACCAGACCCTGCCCTCGTGGGGGTTGTCCTCCAGGAGGTGGGAGAGAGTGGGGACAGCCGTTCAGTTAGAACCATGCTGAGTGCTATAAAGAGAGCTGGGGGGCATATCACAGGGGTTGTGACCCTGTCTCAAGTTAGCAAAGGCATCCTGTGGGAGCACCCTGTGATCTGAGCACGAAGCATGTGTGGAAATTAGGTAGACTACGCAGAGGGATGCAGAGAGCCTCCAGACAAGGGGCGGCATATGCAAAGTCCCTGAGGCAGGAGGGGACATGCCTGGCTTGTGGATCTGAGTGGAAGTAGAGGGCTGAGCACAGGCCAAGGGAGAGAGTGGGGTGAGAGAGGTGAAGTGCCAGACAGCGCTACACCCTGAGGGTCCTCTCAGAGTGAGGACAGTGGGGTACCCCAAAGGACGTAAGGCAACAGAGCTCTCCGTTTACAAGATCACTCTGAAATTCAAGAAGATAATGTAATCATTAAGCCAGAACAGGATGCTGTGAAAAAGAAACAAATAGAGAATGAGAAAGAGCCCCTGGAAATGTAAAATAGGCTGCTGAATAAAAAAAAAAAAAAAAAAAAAATCAGTAACAGTTGAAGTAAATCTCCCAGAAAGTGAAATAAGGACAGAGAGATGAAAAATAAGAGGGAACATCCAGGAAGCATGGGGTCGACCCAAGGAGACCCACCACCCAACTCCCAGACATTCCAGGAAGGGAGATGGGAGAAGGCTGGGTGGGGGTTGGGGGGGGATGTAAATGAGAGGAGGGGCCGCCCAAGAACCTGGTGCTAGATAGAGTAACCACCGTGTCCTCATGCCCTTCCACCCTGGAACTCCCAGGAATCTTCCTAAAGAACTGACGGGTGACCTACCAAACCGCTGGCTGGTCCTCAGTAGAGATTTACAGAAACACCTTCAGACTTCTGAAGGAAAACTGAATTCTATACCCAGCCAAAGTATCCGTCAAGAGTGCCATATTTTCAGACACTCAAGAGTCATAAAATTCTCTTTTCATGCCTTTTCTCCGAAAGTTATGGAGAGTGTGCCCCAGCAAAATGTGGGAGAAACCAGAACAGAGGAGGCCCTGGAGGTGGGCAGGGAAAAGGCAGGGTGGCCCCAGCCCAGGCTTGAGCAGCGGACAGCAGCTCCAGGGGAGGCCTCCCAGGAGAATGAGTGGGGTGGGCTCAGAAGTAGACCTGGGGCAGCAGGACTTCTGAAACAGCAGAGCATCGTGGTGACAAAGGCATTGCTAGAAAACACAGTGGGAGACCATGGACCCTGTGGCTCCAAGGGAACCAAGTACTGGGCACAGATCACTGGACTGAATCAAAATAACAGTGAAGCTATATGGGGAAATGGGAGGCCCGAGAATCATAAAATGGTGTGAGAGTTCCATCCTCATCTCCTGCAAGGAAGGATGTCTAAAGTTGATACATGGGGGAATCTCATGGTGTGCATGTTTCTTAAGGCTGATGAGGGAACCGCCCAAGGGGAGCCAAGCGGCTGTCCCATGAGTGGGACAGGGCACAACCTGGGCCCCATGTGCTGCTTCTTCTTCGTAAGCTGTACAGTGAGCTTGTCCTTTGGGTTACTGAGCCCGGCCACACTCACCCCCATGTAGTCACCTCTTCCCAGAAGGGCTGCTGTCTGACTGGAACATGATGTGATTGCAAAGGGACAGGGGAGACGGGGACAAATGAGGGGCCATGGCCGAGGTCCTGGGAGGGAGAAGGGAGAGAGGACCAGAAGGGTGGAAGCAAGAGGTATTTAGGAACAAAAACCAAGCCTTGAGTGGTGGTTGGGTCAGGGGGAAAGGGAGGGGCATCATCAGGAAAGCCCACCCCCCAGGCGCTGGTTGGCCATGCAGTCAGGGAAGGGAGGCCACTGTGGTCCCCAGGCAGGAACACGGCAGGGGATGATGTGATGGGTCTTTGAGATGCCTGCATGGGGGAGCCCGCCTGCAGTCAGGGCGTGAGGCCCAGAGGAGAGGTCCGACCTGGGACACGGACCCTGGAGAGCAGTAGGGATGGCACTTCTGAAGAAGGGGCATGGACAGGGTCACCAGCAAGAGATTGCAGGGGCAGGACAGTGAGCCAGGACTGGACCATCCACGGGCCACAGAAGGACGAGCAGATGCTGGAGCACAGGCTGTAGCCGGGGCTCAGGCGTCCCCCGAAGCTCAAGGGAGCTGGCTTCACAAAGGGGTGCCCCATGCCCCCCAGAGGACAGGAGACAATGGGTCCACCCCATTGGGTATGGCCACACAGAGCTGTGGAATTTCGTATTTGCTCTGACTCCACTCTGACCTCATTGGGCCCTGTGCTGGTTGGGGATGTAAATCACACCACCTTGGTCACCAGGCCCCCGCATGCTGCCGCTTAGGAGGTGCCCCAGAAACTCCCGTGGCCTGAGGGGCCTGGGCGAGGTGGGGGAGCGTTTGGGGCAAGAACAGCCAGGAGTCCACAGAAGCCCGCAGAGGGGCCCGATGAGGGGAGCCAAGGGCCCGCTCCACTGTCCACGTGTCGGTTTCTGCGTGGCGTTGGTGCAGGAGGTGGCACGCTTGACCACAGCCTGGGCCTGAGACAGAGGTCAGATGGACCTAGAGAGGGATATCCTGTGCCCAGAGCTGGTCACAGAGGAAAATAGACCTAGAGAGGGTGGGAGCAGCTGTTTCCCTGGGGGGTGTCCGAGGCCGGGCCCACACTGGAGCCTCCCTCCCACTGCAGCCCCAGACAGCGGGTCCCTGAGCCTGGGCCTGCTGCCCAGCTGCCGGAGCACAGACCTGGACCGGCGGGGAAGGGAGGGAGGGCCTTCCAGCCCCACACGTTCTGAGTCCTCCACCCACCCCAGCTCAGCATCCTTCCAGGGATTCCTGTGGGAGAGCTCCGGGGCCCAGGTGTCAGAAAGAGGCGCTGAGGGGGGCAGGAGCGTCTACGGGCATCCACTTGCCAGCATCCCTTGGGCACTTGCTGCCAGGAGGCCCCACCCCAAGTGCCTGAAGTTACACCATTGGCGCTTCCTTCTTTGGGTTAGATGTTGTCTTCAACAAATATTTTCTGAATGTCTGCTATGTACTAGGCTCTGGGAACATGGGGGAAAGTATGTGGACCTGCCCTTGAGGGAGTAATGTACAATGGGGCCACGGACAGTAAACAGACAATTAATTATCTTCTGCAGAGAAGGAGGGAATTCTCCCAACACAGTTAGTCATTCACACTTCAGTGTGAATGAGTTTTTCCTGTGCTTTCCTCAGTAACGGACTGGACCGGGGTGGCTGCACGCTCCAGAGACTGGGGTGCGGGTGGGGGGGGTGGTCAGAGCAGAGAGGAGCAAGGCAACAGCTTCCCACAGAAGCTTCCCTGGCTCCCAAGTTCCCAGGCTGCATCCCGGGGGCCCCCCAGAGGCCCTCCCGGGGACCCACCCCCACCCGGCCTGGTCTAGGCTCCTCCTGCCCCCCGTACCCTCTCCCTGAGGCCTCACCCTCCCCGCCATCCTGGAAACGATTTTGTTGTCTGCGGAGATCATGTGTAACTGCCTGTGAGTTATAAGTCTCCGGAGCAAGCAGCCTGTTACCTAACCAGGCCTGGCTCATGCCAATGTCTTGAGTAATTATTGGGGGGCGGGGGGCCATCCAGCCCACAGCAGAACCTCTCCGAGGGAGTGCTATTGTTTTTCATGTCAGCTGCATTTTAAGGCTACATTTCACGTCAGCTGTGACTTGGAAGGAAAGAGGGCCCAGCCTTTGAAAAATTGAGAAATTGAGACCGGGGTGGTGGAGGGCAGCTTAACCCTTCGGGCCCCCAGTGCTCCCCAGCTTCCCAGGGTTGCCTGACAGAGAGCAGGCTTGTTGGGGATCAGAACCCGTGGCCAGGCCCGGCAGCCGCCACTTGGCAGCGCTGATGGAAACCGCCGTGCGGTTACGCACAGACAGTCACGGAAACTCGGGAGGACGGCAGTGTTGGAGGCTGCGCCAGGCCTGGCCTCTGAGCCCTTCCTCCCTCTGCTCCCACGATCAGCGGCCAGGTGCCCACAGTGTGCAGATGGCTCTGGGGTCGGAGGGAGGCTCGCCCAGCCCACCCGGCCCCGCCACCGGTGGGTCCCCGGGAGCACAGAGAGGGGCGCAGGGCATCTGCTTCCTCCCCAGATCCATCGACCAGTGGCTCGGGCAACTACCATGTGCCGGGAGCTGCGCCAGGTGCTAGGGAGGCCGCGCAAACCCCTTTCTCAGGAAGCTCGGCCCAGGGAGGGACCAGCAGGAAGCCCACAAGCGCCAAGGATAGAGCAGCGAGGGCCAGAAGGAAGAAAACCCCAGTGAGTGAGCAGTGGGGTCGGTGGTGGTAGCAGGAACCAAGTGAGGGACTCATGAGCCAGACGGGCACCCAGGAGCTGGGGAAGGGCTGCCCCAGCTGTCCTCGGCCCTCCTGACACCTCATGGTGCTGACGGCCAGGCTCTGACCCCTGCCAGAGCCCTGGAAGCTTCCCGTACTTTCTGATATTGAAGGCTGCACTGACTCATCTGCTTAACTGTTCCCTACGTCGTTCAACAAACCTTTACTAAGGGGCCAGGGACATCAGTCCTGAGGTCCAAGGGTGAGGGACAGAGGACTCTGGCGAGTGGGACACAGTGAGGGTGCAGTGCTGGCAGGGCCTAGCAGCCCCGTGAGGAGATGGACTCTGATGGGAAGGTGCAGGGGGTTTGAAGCTCTAAGCCCAGAGGGGACACGCTCTGATTCACATGCATCTGAGCTGCCATGTGAATGGGGTGGGGACACCAGAGGGGGCACAGAGAAACCGTTGGCAGAGGTGACAGACTAGGTTCAGGGCAAGGGATGGGTCCCAGCTGTTGCCAAGACAATGACACCAGTGAAAGTTACTTGGTGATGTGCTTCAGCAAAATGAAGGGAAAACCAAAAAAGACAAGCAGAGGATCCAAGAACCAGGAGAATCCAACACCAAAAAGTTGATAGATAAATGATAGATAGATAGATAGATAGATGATAGATTGATAGAGAGAGAGAGAGAGAGAGATAGACCAACCAGCCAAGAAAATTCTCAACATGCGGGGGAAAGAAGTTCTAGTATTACAGCAGTTCAGCAGGCCTGAAGAGCAACCAGTCCTCTAAGGACCGTAGGAAGAAATTTCTAGGAGAAAAAAACAATAAAGCTGATAGATTGCTGGTGTTCTCAACTGAATGAATAGAAGTTTTACAATTCTGGCAGAAAGTTCAAGAATGAGCTAGTGACAGTCAATCAGTAGAGCATGCAACTCTTGATCTTGGGGTTGTAGGTTTGAGTCCTACATTAGGTGTAGAGATTACTTAAAAATAAAATCTTAAAAGAAAATTAAGTAAAACATGAAGGCAATTCTTAATCCCAGGGAAAACAAAAAGTTGTAGTCATAGAAGACCACATGACTCAGCTGAAAACCTCATTTATGTAGGCATATAAAGTTACATAATTTTTACACAAAATGCAAAGAGTAAATTTTTTTTTTAAAGATTGTGTTTATTTACTCAGAGCACAGAGGGAGAGGGAGAAGTAGACCCCCACTGAGCACGGACCCTGACACAGGGCTCCATCCCAGGACCCTGGGATCGTGACCTGAGCTGAAGGCAAACGCTTAACCTACCAAGCCACCCAGGCGCCCCACGAAATATTTATTTAGTCTAGAACTGCAACATATTGAGAGGATAGGGGAATGGCAAAAGCAGAGGATCTTAATCTCTCATCCTCCATGTTAGGCAGTCACTAGGTAATGCCTAAAACTGCAAAAGCAAAGAATCAGTGTAAGCCAGTGACTTAGAAATACTAAGGTAAAGCCAAGAGACAGCTGAGAGGGTTGGGGAGCTGCCTCTGGGGATGGAGGAGATGGCACCCACAGGAGCTCCTCAAGTGGGTTTGCTGGCCGGTGGTGAGAACACTCTAGAACGGAGGCAGTGATGGTGCAGGCGAATGGAAGGTCTGGCAGTGCCGTGCTGAGGAGGAGGAGGAGGAGACGGTCAGCAGAGGAGCAGGGGCTTCGAGGGGGAACGGGGAGGGTGTGTTGCCAGGTTTGGGAAGAGCCGAAGAGTGGGTAAGGAGGCGGGCACTTCTCGCTCCGTGGGCGGAATTGGAGCTGACAGGTGCCTGGGACCGGAGCCGGAGGGCTGGGACGGTGTGAGAGGGGCCAGCAGTGAGAGAGGGGGGCTCACTAGTGGGCACCCACTCCCCACCTTTAACTCAGGGTGACAGAAGGAGAGGGGCTCCTGCCCAGATGGGCCTCCCAGAGCTGTGATCCAGGTGGTATCAGGGATGGTCTCCAAGGCCCCTGGATCTAGGCACAAGTGGGGAACCTGCAGGCTGTGACCGTAGGTGACCTGGGTCTTTCTGGAGGCCAGCAGACCACACCCGATCTGGTCCCTGAGGGTCCCCCCCAACACCCGGTGTCCTGAGGAGCTCTTCCTCCCAGCCCCAAGAGCAGGAAGGGTGGGCCAGGAGCCACAGGATGGGGCCTGAATCTCTCATCAGCCCTCAGGTCAGCCTGGGCCAGATGGGCCCCCAGCCAGCCCCCAGCCTCCTTCCTGGGTAGAGGCCTCCCCACACCCCTGCTCACCTTCCGAGCATTATGGGCTTTCCTGGGAGCCCCCACCACTCAGCGGCTCTCGGGTCTCTGAGCTCCCGAGGATACCCCACGTCCATCACCACTGGTGCCCTGGCCAGGGGCGGAGTTGGGCTCCCTAAGGTCACAGCTTTGGTGTGGAGGCTGGACTGAGGTGGGCACAAGAGTGCAGGGGAGTGGCAGTAAGGGGCGATGCTGTACCCTGCGCAGGAGCTGCAGGTGGCCTGGTCAAGTGTCCATAAGGGTGAGGCGACGCCATGCTGAGGAGCATCATTCTTTGCTTTTCCATTTTGACTGGTCCCCATGCAAACTCCTCCTGTCTGTGGTGGGTAGGTGCCCCTAGGTAGTACGGGACCGCCTGCCAGGTGGGGGAGGAGACCACCCACAGCTCTCCCAGAGTCAGGAGGCTGGCAGAGGGGCTGCTGGGCCTTTGTGATTGGGGGAAGCTCTGGGTCGAGGGTTCATATGACTCCCCACAGCACCACAGGAGTCCCCCAGGAGCTGGCCACGTAGAAAGGCAGAGGACCCGACCCCTCCTCATTTCCCCAGATGGTGGGAGGTCTATGGGCTTCTGGAGAAGCCAGCATATTAGAGGCCCAAAAGCCACAGAACAGGGCCCATGCCCTGCAGTGCCCAGCACTCAGGGGCTAGTGTGGGCCCTAGAACCCCAGGGAACCAGGCTAAGGGAGGCCCCTGTGTCCAGACACTGTCTCTCTTGGCCTAGGCGGCCTTTGCTCCTAGCCTCCACCCAAGGTGCATGAGGATGGGGGAGGCAGAGGCTGAGCCAGGCCCCCCACCTGCCCACAGACCCCAGCCCCACCTCTTAGGACACAGCCCCAAGCAGGACCCTGGAACTCTGGGGATTTGTGCCCTCCCCCAACACCTCTCTGAAGACCACCTTGATCAGTGGGTCACCTGAGCCCCAGGAGGGGCCCCTGGGCACGGCCACCTCATTGTGGGTCTGCCCTGGGCCCCTGCCCGCCTGGCCCTGCACGGTTACTGTTGGCCAGTGGCTGTGAACGTGAACTACTGTCCCCGTGACCGGGGGGAGGCTGCCGTGCAGGGGGTCAGAGACTGGCGCAGGTCCCGGGGCGGGCAGACCTGACCCCCCGTCGCCTCTTGGAGCACCCCTTCACATTCCTGTCTTACAGAGCCCGCAGCACAAGCTGGGATAGGTGACCAAGGGCCACGTCCCACGTCTGCACGTGGCCAGGCCTGGACCGTTGACGGGGCCGTCGGCTGTGCCCCAGCACAGAACAGGGGAGCCCATGTGACCTACAGGCGGGGGCCCCAGGGCGGGACTGCAGGCAGCAGTGGGGGGAAGGTGGGCCAGGGAGCAGGGACGGAAGGGAGGGCTGGGAATGTCCGCCTGCCTGGGGAGGAGGGGTTCTGGGAGCAGAGAGGGAGCAGGACCTGCCAAATACGTCCAGATGGGGCTGGAGCACTCGGGGCCTGGCCTGGAGCCCCAGCGACTTCCTGCCCGCCCACCCTGCTCCCCCACCTCCTCACCCACGTCCCAGACGGTCGGTCTCAGGGTGGGGGCAGGGCGCAGCAGCACCCCCGCTTAGCCGCAGGGTGTGTGCCCAGGGCCCGGGCACCCGGGCTGGGGGTGGACAGAGGCTCGGGTCCACCCCCACACATGACACGGAGCACCTACCATGTCTGGCTGAGGCAGGTGACCACCCAGGCCCCCCTAGACCTGCACCTCCCTGTGAGCTGGGTCCTGGGGAGGCGCCCAGACCCAGCGATGTGGGAACCACCCCAGGCCCAGCCATGAAGGGTGAGGGAATTGAAGGGGGTAGGTGGGCAGGGCACGGGCAAGGTAGAAGGTGGGGTGCTGGGCATGGCGCTGAGATGCCACGGAGGGGGCCCTGGAGGGGCCCTCGTTGTTCTCAATAGCTGGAGAAACAGCTAGAGATGTGGGAGGCCTCACAGAGCCTCTCATGCACTCCCGCCCCAGCCCAAGCCTCCGGGAGGCCCTCTCCCCACTCTGCTGGGGCTGCCGCTTCTCAGAGGGATCTGCCCGGGGCGGCAGCTGCACCAACACCCAGAGCGTGGATGTGGGGCTTGCCTCTGAGATGCCGAGGCCCCTGCCCCAGGGAGCCAGCCCCCGGCAGAGGGAGGACAGGCTGGGGGGCGTCTGGCTCAGGGCTCTGGGCCTCACAAGTCAGGAGGGAACAGGCTGGGGAGGGCGCGGTCATTCCCACGAGGTGCGGAAGGCACACCCAAGCCCCCAGCCGGGCCTCAAATTCCAGGCAGGACACTGGGCTTGAGCCTATAGGGGAGGAGACCCCCGTGACTTCCCTAGGAAGGCAGGTTCCGGGAGGGGGCGCAGCCCTGCCATCGGGCACGTCCCACGTCTCCCGCCCCACAAGACTCTTCCAGGTGCCAGGAAAGGGGCCGGATTCCAGATTCCAGGCCTGGCCACCCAGCCCCCATCTGGGACCCCAGCCCAGAGCCCTGGGGCCCCAGCCTCCAACCTGGTTCCAGCCTCAGGGGAGACTGATTCAAGGAATCTTGTCCTAGGAGCGTGAGCAGGAAGTGGGGGTGGGGGGAGCGGCCCTGTGCTGGGTCCCAGCCCGGGGGCCCGGGGGCCGGGGGGCCGGGGGCCGGGGGGCCGGGGGCTGCCTGCCCGTCTAGGTCAGCCGCAGCTGCAGCCCTGCTGAGTCATGGGACTGCTGTCTCCAGGCCAGGACCAAGGCGGGAAAAGCAGTGAGGCCGGACGCCCCGGCCCCTAGAGGGCAGGCAGGGCCCCCCAGGGACTGAGCGCGGCCAGTCTGTACCTCAGCTCTTCCAGCACCCCCCTCCCTGAATTCTCCGGGTACCAGCTCCCCCAGCGCCCACACCCAGCGCAGCCCTCAGCCCCACTCTGGTGGAAGCCTGTGAGTGTGCACACAGACACACATGTGCCTGCACACTCGTGCAGCCCAAGGCCCTCAGCCCCTCTGCTGGTCGCCCCCTCCCTGGAGCGGTTGTGAAGAGTTCCGGCGTCCGGGGCTGGTTATTCACTCGTTCTGCACATCTTCCCTGAGGACCTACTATGTGCCGGGCCCTGGGCTAGCAGCTGCAAGCAACGGGGCAGGAGCTCCCCGCCTCAAGGAGCTGACCGTCTGCAGTGGACGGAGACAGAAAAGGAGACAAGTCAGCCAAACAGTGAGGAGTGCCAAGGACAGGGCAGCAGATAGGTCGTGGACATGCCAGGGCGGGCCCTGAGAGGGGCATCTAAGTAAATATCTAAAGGAAGGCAGAGGGGCGCCTGGGTGGCTCAGTTGGTTAAGCGACTGCCTTCGGCTCAGGTCATGATCCTGGGGTCCCGGGATCGAGTCCCGCATCGGGCTCCCTGCTCAGCAGGGAGTCTGCTTCTCCCTCTGACCTTCCTCCATCTCATGCTCTCTCTCTACCATTCTCTCTCTCTCTCTCTCAATAAATAAATAAAAATCTTTTAAAAAAAAGATGTTTGAAGGAAGGCAGAGGCAGCCTGAAGCTCGTTGAGCCGAGAGCCTGCCTTACTGGCAGCGGGTGCAAAGGGCCTGTGGCAGGACTAAGCCTGCACAGAAGGCCCACAAGGATGGAGCAAAATCAGCAGGGGCAGCAAGGAAGGTGTGACCAGATTGTGATGGGCCTCAAGGCCCCAACAGTGACCCTGGCCTTGGCACTGAAGGTATAGGGAGCCCCCATTTTAACATCCTTCCCCTGAGGCCTAAGAGGGGCCCTGGGACCGTAGGTGGGAGGCACCTGTGGCATCCAGGAGTTGCTGGTGGCTCAACCCAGAGCCACGGCTGTGGGGGGTGGGGGTGGGGGACAGGAAGGAGGCTCAGATTCCAGGTGGATTTGCTGGGCCCCGAAGGTCTCCAGCCTTGACCATGTTGGTGCCTCTGGGGCTGGGTCAGATGGCAGGTGTGAGAGAAAGGAGCCGGGGCGGCCCCAGGATCGCTGCCCTGACCCCTTAGCTAAGCAGGGAGCCCTGAGAGGAGCAGACTGGGAGAGACTTCAGGTCCAGAGAGGACTCGCTGAGTCCCACACGCCTTGACACCCTGGAGGGGCGGCCGAGCAGGCAGGGGTTCTGCGGCCTGGGCCCGGGAGAGACGGGCGGCCGCGGCCACAGATGGCAAAATCAAGAGAGGGCTTCCTTCGTTTTGATGTTGGGGATGGGGTGTCTGCTGGTGGAGGGAGGGGCATGCTGGTGATTTGGAGAGGGGAGAGAGGGCTAAACCGGGTGGCTGCTCTCAGAGGGACGGCCTCGGAAAGCTGCTGGACGGCCCCGAGGACAGTCCAGGCCAGGGCGGAGGACCCCTCTCCTGCAGGTCCTCGAGGGGCAGAGCGGAGAAGGGCGCGGGGCTCTGGGGAAGGCGGCAGACAGTGGGGGGTGAGCGGGCCGGCAGGGGGACCGGCCGGCTGAGTCCGGGGAGCCCCCTGGGCTGGATGTGGCCGGGGAGCTACACGGCCAGACAGAAGTGATCCCTCCTGGAGGCTACGGGGTGGGGAAGGTGACGGAGACGGCTAAGGGACAGAGGTGCTCGGTCACGGGTCAGTGGTCTCGGGGGGTTAAAGACACGTTGGATGGGGCGCCTGGGTGGCTCAGTTGGTTGGGCGACTGGCCTTCGGCTCAGGTCACGATCCCCGAGTCCCGGGATCGAGTCCCGCATCGGGCTCCCTGCTCGGCGGGGAGTCTGCTTCTCCCTCTGACCCTCCTCCCTCTCGTGCTCTCTGTCTCTCATTCTCTCTCTCGCAAATAAATAAATAAAATCTTAAAAAAAAAAAAAGACACGTTGGAGCCGGGGTCATAGGAGACCCCCCCCATCTACGGGGAGGCCCCATCCCAGGAAAGGAATAAAGGAAGCAGAAACCTCCATCAGGAGGGGAGGGTCGTGGCTCCAGGGTTGACTGTGAGCCCCAGGGGCACGGAGGGGGCGGCGGGGGCAGAACGGCAGGTGCGGGGGCCACGTGGAAGGGCCACTGCAGAGCACGGCCTTGGCCACGGCCCCCAGAAGACCCGTTCCGGGAGCAGAGTCCCCTCCCCGGCATCCCCTGCGGTGGGCACAGGGCTGTCGTCAGCCGAGCTCTCGGCCTCCCCGCCCCGCTAGGGACACTGGCCACGTGACACCCCCCGAGCCCCACGGGAAGGCCCCCTGCATGGCCGCCCTGAGGAGCCAGCTCCGTGGACGTGTTTCAACAAGGCGACCTCAAACCTGCGTTGAGTGAAAACAAGCAAGTAGAGAGCCACAGTATCTCATGTTACCACTTACGCTAAAACCTGCCGCGGAGGGATTCTGCACCACGTGCACAAGCGGGGCTTTGCCGGGGCTGCAAGGTAAACAGCAGATCCCTGCGCCGCCGACCTGGGAGAGGAGAGGACCCAGGGAAGGTGGGCCTGGTCAAAGGGGGTGCTTCTTTCAAACGTTTTCACTTTTGGGGGGACAGTGTTCTTGAAGAGTCCTTCTGTCATACAAACCTGGTGAACAGGCTCGTCTAAAGGCAAGGACTGTGGCCGGGCAGAGCCGTGGGCCGGGGAGGGGGCACAGCGGGCGCTCTCCCAGAGGCTGGCGTGGGTGGACGGGCCGCAGCCATCCGGGGACGAGGCGGTGGGGTGTGTGCTGTCGGGGAGCAGCCGGGGAGGCTGGTGCAAGTGTCCCGAGAGAGGACGTGGTCCCAGGCTGAGTAGAGACAGCGAGCGTGGCCCGAGAGAACTGTCCACCAGGCTGGGGGTGCCGCCAATGTCAGGGGACAGGGAAGTGGTCAGAGGCAGCTGTGAGGTGCTGGGGAGCCGGGGGACACAGTGGGGTCTTCTCCCCCAGAGACATTCACAGGCCTGAGGGGCTGTCCGGGGGAGCTGGACCCTGCCCCCAGGAGACCCAGCCACATGCTCACGGACCCCCATTCTCAAACGGGACCCTCCCAGCTGCCCTACACGACGGGATGGACCCACTGTCCCCTCCCTGTTGGGCCCAGAGTTACCCAGCCAGTGAGGGGTCACGGATGGCCTGGCTGTGTCCCTGCTTTGGGAGCACAGATGTTTAGGAAGCAGACAATGCAAGCGATACCCCGGTCAACTGCAGGGCTAGAAGGAGAAGACCAGGGAGAAGCCGGCAGGTGGACCAGGAGGGAGCAGGAAAGAGACCCTCCCCTTGGGGCTGGAAGAATGAGAAGGGTCTGCGGGCTCGGCGGAGGAGTAGATTCTTCCAGGAAATGGGACCAGCTGGTGCAAAGGTCCTGAGGCAGGGAGAGTTAGGGCACATCCAAGGAACTGGAAGAAGGCAGCCTGGGGCGTGAAGGGGCAGTGACTGAGGTGGACACAGGGCCCAGATGAGGGATCCTGTGGCCAAGGCGGGGCTGTGTCTTTATCCCGAGAGCAGCGGGGAGACCTACAGGGGCTTTATTCGGAGCAAGGACGGGCTGTGAGGACGGCGGCGGTGGGGGGGGGCAGCTGGGGCGTTGGCCAGGGAGAGCTGCAGGAACGGTGAGCTGAGTGTCGAGGGGGCACTGCTGGGTGGCCAGGAGGCTGGTGGGCTTGGGGCCTCAGGGTGGGGGTGTGGGGGTGGCCGGGCCCGGCCCAAGAGGCCATTGGCAGATAGAACCCACCTGCCAGCCACTGCTGGGCCTGGTGTCACCCTCCCACCCAGCCCGGAGTTTGGCGGAGGCGGCCAGGCACTCGCTGGCTCCAGGTACAAAGTGTTCTGCCCGGCGTCCCCCTGGCTTCCGGGACTTCGAGGCCCGTCAGAGGGGCAGTGCAGGAGGGGAGGCGGGGGGGGGGAATCAGATGCCGGTGGGGCCTCCTGCCGCCAACACAAACACGGCCTCTCGCTTCCAGCCTCCGTCTCCAGTCTGCCCTACATTCCCGCTTGCCCGCCGCACCCCCCCCCCCCAAGCAGAGAGGCTGTGTCGGCCCAGCCTAGGGCTGCCGGACGTGGGCAGGGCAGGCGGCCGCCCCTGCTCGGCCTCCGTTGGCAGGACCCCCCGGAGGCCCAGTGAGGGGCTGGCCCAGCCCATCAGGGAGGCCCGAGCCCCACCCAGGGCCTCCCCCCAGCCCACCCGCCTGATAGCTGTGGATCCTGGCCCCACCACCCAGGTCTCCTTCTGGGGCCCCTATAACTCTACCACTGACCCCCCCCCCCATGTCTCATGAGCCTTCTCCTCCCTCAGGTGTTACTGGAAGTCCACGGGCAGCAGCCTCGGTGGGGCTCGGTGGGGCTGTGGATGTGTCGGCCCCAGCGGAGGCCCAGGGGGAGGGCAGGGGGCGAGGGTCCAGGAGTATGGACTGCGTCGATGAACACAGCACACACAGACCCTGCAGGGCTTTCATCCTAGGGCAGCGGGGGATGGGGGGCAGCAAGAAGCAGGTGTGTGAGGTCTGGAGGCCGGGGCCTGGGTGGCAGCTCAGTGCTTCCGGTACGGAACCCGGGAGGCTTCCTGGAGGAGACAGCAGAAGTGCAGACGAGCTAAGGGCACTAGCCACGTGCAGCCCAGGAGGATGCTCCTCACAGGGCAGGAGCAGGGACAGACCAGGGGCCCGAGGCTGGGGCTGACAGGTGGGTGATGGGCTCAGACCACACAGCGTCCCCCTCCCCACCCAGCCACCATGACGGGATGTCTGTTCAGACCTCAGAGGACAGTCTTCTCCCAGTTCTGAGCAGAGGAACCAGATCCCTCAGACCGCGAGGGCCAAGGGCGGAGGGCGGAGGGCGCTGGCATTGTCCAGGTGAGCTCGTCCACGCTTCCCTCACAGCCTCTCCGGCCGGCCCCCCGGGATAGATCGACTGAGGGGTTTCACCTCCAGAAAGAAGGGCCCTGCTGTGCACCGATGGCTGAGAGCAGAGTGTGTTATAAGGCCGCCATTACTCATGTTTTCGTGGGGACACGAGGAGCTTAGCATGTAAAAAGGGCCTTCTGTTTCGGTGGGGAAAAGGTAGGTTATTCGGTAAAATGTGGTGCATCAGTGGTCTGACATTCAAAATCAGTCCCACGCCAATCAAAGATTTATGGGTAAGGTACAAATCCAAAAAGCACTAGGAAAAAATGTTTCAGTGTTGGAATGGGGAAGGCCACTCCACATGTGCACAGAAATCTAGAAACCATAAAGGAAAAGAGGGATAGCTCCCACTCCATGAAAAAGCAAACGAGTCAGATTTTTGTGCAGCAAGACAAAAAATAATAATTATGATTGCCATAAACCACTGCACGAGACAAATAGCACACTAGGGAAACACATTTGTGATGTACGTGTGGAAGGACAGACTTCCTTAATATACAAAGAGCCCTGATAAATCAATGACAATGAAAACACCTGGCCGGCAGTGTCAGCCAGGGAGGGAGCAAGCACTGGGCTTGGAGGACCTCTGCACCTCCTGCCTGGCACTGGGGCCCTGGGAGAATGTCAGGGGACCTCACTTCCTCATCCAGCAAGTGTTCACAGAGCACCGGCTCCATCCCACACGTGTTTACAGAGCACCCACTACATGCCAGGCTCCGGGAGACCGTCTGGGAATACCAGAGTGACATGTGGTCAAAGGCCTGGCCGCAGGAGCCTTCAGTGAGTGGAGTGGAAGGGGCCATGAGCAAGCAAATCAGCAAACGAGGACATTCTGGGGAGTGGTGAGAGCTATGAGTAGAACCGTGAGCGATTCAGTAAGGAGGCTCCTGGCTGAAAAGGTCAGGGAAGGCCGCTGCCAACACTGGAGTTGCGGTTCTACGACATGGTGGCAGAGGGAAGAGCACGTTCAAAGGCCCTGGGGCACGATCAACATTTGAGTTGCGGTTCTACGACATGGTGGCAGAGGGAAGAGCACGTTCAAAGGCCCTGGGGCACGATCAACATTTGAGTTGCGGTTCTACGACATGGTGGCAGAGGGAAGAGCACGTTCAAAGGCCCTGGGGCACGATCAAGAGGGATGTGTGTGCTCAGGATCCGAGAGGAGGGGGTCCGGGAGGACTGACTGAGGGGGCTGCAAAAGATTACATTGCACTCTGGGTGCACCCGCCAGGAATTCTGCAGAGGGCGCTAGCTCAGGTCAGCGGGGAGAAGCTCAGCCTGGCAGCTGTCTAGGCCAAATGGGAGGGAGCCAAGCCTATCAGTGAGAGGGGACGCGACAGTGCCGGCAAGGGATGCGGGTGGCCCGGGCTGGGGGGTCAGAGAAGGAGAGGAGAGGGGTGGGATTCAGGGTACACGCTCTGGAGCGCCGCGGGACCCCAGCTGAGCACTGCGCTATTGGAGGGCCGGCACCAACCCTGAGACAGGAGGACAAGGTTGGGTGCAGTTCTCTTTGTGACCTGCTGTGCTGAGGTGCCGTAAGGCCCACATGTCGGTGGAGGCGAGCTTCTGGGGCCCCGGGGAGGGCACAGAGCCGGGGCCGAGACTTGGGGGTGTCTGTGCAGAGGGAGGTCCTAGGGCTGGGCGCAGAGGGTGGGCGAGGTTGTGCCGGCCTGGTGAACACAGGTGCAATGACCCTGAGACCCCTGCCCACGGTCAGCCTGGAACGAGGCACTGCTGAGCTCCCTGGCAGACCCTGGGCATCTGTGAGGCGGCCCCCAAGCAAGCAGGTGTCTGTGGGGCTGGCAGAAGTCTCCCTGTCATGGTGCTCTCTCAGAGGGAAGCAGCCTGCACTCCTGAGGGGTGGTTAGCGAGGGCCAACCAGGCACTGACAGACCTCTAGAAGGCTCTTGGGTCGGGGCGCTGACCGGGTCCTCAGCCATTCGGTCACGCTGTGCAGAGGGCGCAGCTGAGACATGGCTGACCTTGGCGGAGGCTCAGTCCACCTGCCATAGCGTGGCCTCCTCCATCCCCCCTGCAGCCCAGATAGCAGGAGACGCAGGGACGGACCCTAGGACAGAGGCCTCGGAGACGCTCACCTTAGCCCAGTGCCAAGTCATCGACCCCACCATGACACGAGCGGCTGCCGTGTCTCCTGCCCCCCTGAGCCGAGGCTCCGCCCGAGCAGAGGGCGCTGGCAGACAGGCGGAAGGACACGGGTTGGTGACCATGAGTCCCTGTTAGAAGACATTGGCATTCAACAGAGCCCCCTTGCCGGGGGGGAGGGGGAGGGGGGGAGGGTTTGCTGCTCAGCCTCTGAGTTGCTCTGTCCCAGCAGCATCGTGGACTGTGGAGGGGAGCTCACGTCCTTGGCACATGCAAAGGCCCAGGGGCCTAGAGGTCCTGGTAGATACGCCTGTACCCCCGGCAGCTCGGGGAACATTTTAGTGAATGGTGACCTGTGTAAAATCACACCTGGGGCGGCTCGTGCATTCTCCAGCACGGTCTCCGTGCCCCAGAAAGCCCGGTGTACATGCGCACGCACACACGTACCCACACATGTACCGGCCGGCCTCGGAGGCCAAGGGACTCGGCCAAGGTCACCAGGCTCAGACAAAACCCCAGGCGGCCCGTCCAGTGCCCGAGGCCTCCTCCCCTCGGACCCGGACCCAGTGCCACGCACACCCCCAGAACCTCCTCCGAGGCCGCAGGCCAGCCCTCCCGCGGCTCCGTGGCCCACGCATCGGACCCTGTGGCGTGGCCGCCCCCTCAGCAGTGGGTGCGCGCCTCGCTGCAGGACGGAAAGCTCCAGCAGAGCGGCGGCCCTGGGACTGGCAGTAAAACCTCTGCCGCTAGAAACACGGTTGGGTTTTCTCCAAGAGCTAAAGCACTAAAACAAAGTCATAAACACAATTACACCGTCTCCTGCCATAAATTAGGACGTTATGAAGCGCTGTGATCTATTCCCACTCATACCCAGCTCTGTAAGACGGCCCAGCCCCACGGGCCCTAACGAAAGGGTGATTTATGGGCGCTGTTGTCGGCTTCTTGCCGTGGGGGAGGGGCGCTCCCGAGCCCTGAGGAGTCAGAGGCCCAGCGCCAGGGGCGGACCTGCGGGCCACATGCGCGCTCCGGGCTGGGCGGGACATCCCGGAACAGCTCGCCCCAGGCAGGCGGACAGGCACCCTGTGCCCCCTCTCTGTCCCCGGGGGGGGGGGGGGCTCTGGAGTCCAGCTGCTGGGCAATGTAGCCCTGGCTGTGTCCACCCCCCGGTGCTGGCGAGGGCGAGGAAGGGCAGAGTCCCCGGGCTCATGGAACCTGATTCTAGTGAGAGACACAAACACACACCCGGTGTCTTGGGGGAAAATATGGGCTGCTCAGGGGGGATCCGGAGGGCTGTGGCAAGGGAGGGAGGTGACCTCAGGTCGGCGATGCTGGTGAGACCTCGTTGGGGGGTTGGGGGTGGTGACTGGTGCAGGCAGCTGGAGCAGTGGGGACGAAGGCCACCATGTGTGAGGATCAGCTGAGGGCTCTGCAGTGGAGTGAATGAGGAGGGAGGAAGGGAGGCCAGAGAGCCAAGGGGGGCATGCAGAGGACCACGCAGGGACTCAGGCTTCCAGCAGTGGGATGGCAGCTCGGGAGGGTATGAGCAAGACAGCGACGGGACCCGGCGTGTGTTCGGAAAGGCCTGTAGAAGCATGTTGGGGGAGGCAGGGAAGCTGGCTGGCAGGCTACTGCACCTGTCCCAGTAAGAGAGCATGGTTGCCTAGCCTGGGCTTGGCCATGGAGGGGTCCCCCAGGCTCTGCCGACAGACAGAATGCCAAGCGTGATGCTGAGATTTGGAGCCTTTTCCCAAGATGAGGAGACTTCGGAAGGACCAGGGTGGGCCCAGAGAGGTGGAAGCACATAGACGGGGGGGTGCAGGAAGCTGTGTTCTCACAGTCTGAGTTCAGCCTGGGGCTGCATGTGCAGGTGCTGGGTGCGTCCCTGGTCTGAGCCTGGCGTGCTCCAGGTCAGAGGATGGGGGGGTGGCCCTCCTGTCAGTCAGTGGGGAGGGCTCTGGGCAGGCAGACCCCAGACGGAGCCGATGCCCTCCCCTTTGTGGCTTTTCTCAGGGGATGTGGGAGCTCGGCATCACCCACAAGGGCTGGAGGGCACAGGGAGCAGAGGTCATAGGTCCCTGTGACCCCCGCCACCCTCCCTGACCAGGCAGCAGCTTTTGGAGTGAGGGTCAAGGGCCATGCCCATAGGAAGGGGGCACAAGCATGGCATTCTATGGGGATAGAGAACTCAGAAGTCCTGGGGTTGGGGGGGGCAGGACAACCTCCTGTAATCTGCTCAGCAGCCCTGCGGCCCAGGGTGGGGGGTCACCCCTCTCAGACCAAGCCCTTCCTGTGTCCAGCAGGGCCCGAGGACCCCTTGGTGTGGCCAGGCTCTTTCATGGGGCGGGCACACACACTTCTATCCACCAATCAGAGTTCACTCCTCAGACCCCCATGTCCCATCCTGTGCTGGGGGCATCTAGTGAGCTCTGTGTGTTTGGGAGGGATGGCAGGGTGACACCGCCCACCCATGAGACTCTGAGGTGTGGCTGGGGCTCGAGGGCCCTGGCCAGGGGAGGTGGGCCTCTGTCCTGAGCTCTCCAGCACAGGGCTCCCTCCTGGCCTGGCCAGAATGGGGACTGGGACGGTGGCACCGGGGACCCCTCCCCTGAGCCCCTCCTAGACCTGCCCCCAGCTGTGTCTCCAGGGACTTGAGGCACCACTGGACCTCAGCTGCATCACCCGTCTGATGGGCTCAGACGGCAGCCACACGGCACCCCCCATGCCCCAGCCCTTCACTCCCGCATCTCCCTGGTGTCTGTGAAGTGGGTGGCGGGGGGGGGGAGCCAGGGAGAGCCAGAGGCCTGCAGGAGGGATGAGGGGGCAGGTAGAGGAGGAAGGGAAGGCAGAGCCAGTATGCAGACATGCTGAGTGATCACAGCCACGTCACTGTGCACGTGCCCACTGTGCGTGCCAGGGTGAGCTAGCTGGGGCTCTGGGCTCCTGTGTGCCCAGCCCTGAGCCTAGAACCCCCCAGCTCCCTACAGCCCAGGTGGGTCCAGGGCAGTCTGCAAACAGGAGGGCCCAGGTGACCTTCGCCGGGGACCCCGCAGAGGGCTCTGGGATGTCCCGGGAGGAGGTTCCACCCCACCTGCAGACGCCAGGGCACCACCTGCTGCCTCTCGGGGCCGGGGGCTCCCGCCCCTCGAGCCCCAGGCCTCCGTGGGCCCCCCTTTTGCTCGTCTCCCACCGGAACAGCCAGGGCCATTGGCAGGTCGAGAGCCGGCATCAAGGCTGAACAGGTCCTGCAAAAATCTCCCTTGAAAGACTCTTTTTCAAGATTTTCTTTTGAAAACAAATTCATAACCACATCACACAGGAACCCCGTCGCCTCGGGTTTGATCACCAGCCGCCCGGGGTCCTCTCGCTAGCTGTTACTCTAATTGCTTTTTTTTCCTTGGAGGGCCGCGTGCGTCGTCTGTGGTTATTAATCTGGTGAGTCGAGGCGAGGAACAAGGGCCCTTTGTCGGCCCTGTCCGTTCAGTCTCTATCAGATTGCAAGGAACCATGAGGTCCAAGATCCCCAAAACCGATCTGCCCCCACGGCTCTGGGGAGCGCCGTCGCAGTCCCGTGCGGGGCTGCCTTGCCCTGGGCACCCGCCAGGTGGTCGCACCTCTCTGCAGCTGGGGTTTGGCCACTGAGCACCCCCACCCTACGTGTGAGTGGGAGAAAGGCACGCTGTGCTCAAGCAGAGAAGGGAGGGGGACAAGGCCACCTCGGGGGCCACCTCTCTGAGAAGTGACGGAGCGGGGCCTGCGACCAACGGGAGCTACCTGCCCGTCACCCTGGCTCGGGCCCTCCTGAGCCCGCAGGCCAGGGAGAAGGAGGGAGGCCCCTGCCAAGGAGCTGCTGCATGGATCCTGGGACCACCCTGAGGCCCTGCCCCGGAGCAGAAGAGTGTCTGACTACATCGGCCCGGGGGGCTGGGCAATCACAGCAAATGTGGGGTACTCAGTGCCAGCACCTGAGCCCAAGGCAGGCCTGGGGGGTGGGGGGGGACCAAGTTGGGCCACCAAGCACCAGGAGGGGGCCTAGCTCTTCAGGGAGCGGGGGAGAGGCTGGGAGGGCTCTGGAAGGCTTGACCCCCACCCCCGGCGTTCACTGCACCCCTGCCTGCCCCAGTATGGCCTGCAGGACAGTGCCCGGTGGCGGGACGGGCCGAGCGCCTCCCCCGGCTGCGCCCAGCCGCCCCCACCCCTCCTGCATCCCAACCACACTTCTGTTTCCTTTTTGTCCAAGAACACCCTGTAAAGGCTTCCATACCCACTTACACATCTGGGGGCTCCAACAGATGTTCGAGTGCCGTAGAGTGAAAATTTATGAAACCACAAATTCTCTTCTGTAATGTATTTGGGGCTCTAATTAATGCCAAACCAATTGATACCCGAGCTGGGGCCTGTACAGTTAAATGACACTGAGCCATGCCTGGACGTGCCTCCTTCAAAGCCATTCGTGTGCAGGGCCTGGGGAGCGCAGGTGACCTCCCGGGGGCCTCCCAGGGTACCCGCAGGTAGTAGAACTAAGGGGCCCCAGGGGATCTCGGGCCAGGAAGACGGGTGGGGTTTAGGTGTGACCGCAGACAAGTCCCTCCACCCCATGTCCCCTCCTGCCTTGCTCACTGTGAGTGTCCACCCAGCCTTCTGAGCTCAGCTTGGACCCCCCGACACACACCCTCACCGCCTCCCAGGTCTGGCTGCATCAGCCTTGACCCCTCCCGGACTGACAAGCGTGTCTTCCCAGCATGGAAGCCCAGGGGTGGGGCTTGCAGGGGTGAAATGGGAGAGGCAGGGGTCCCAGCCGGTGACCATGTGCAAGGCCCTTCTCCTCCTGGGGCCTCAGGGTCTGTGTCTGTGGGTTGGGGTGTAGGTCTCAGTTTGGGGGCTAGGAGAGCTGAGCAGCCCCGGGCCCCACCCCAGCCAAACCAGAGAAGCCCTGCACCCCTTCCCTTGATCGCCTGGGCTCCAGCATCAGATTTATCTGGGAAAGTAGAGGCTCAAGCCCCTTGGGCCCCGGGTGATGGGGCCTCAGACGAGCAGCTGTCCCAGGGGGACTGAGAGAGGTAGTTCTCAGAGCCAGGGCCACCGGCCGGAGGCACAGACTACACCGGCCTCAGCCCTGCAAAGCTGAGAAGATGGGTCACCTGGGTTGGAGGAGGGCACAGCCCCCCTCCCAGACAGCCCTTCCAAAAGGGGGAGGGCTGAGGACGGGGAACCCTCCCGGCCCCCATCCTGCCCTGCCTGGCACAGGGGCTCGGGGTAAGGGACTCCTCTGGCTCCTCAGGGGAGACCCCTCTTTTCTTCTTGTTCCTCCCTCCTCGCCCCTCCCCTGCAGTTCAGCGTCTCTGGTGGGCTGGAGGGTTGTGGGCTGCCATACCCGCCTCTGGAGCCGGCCGCCCTGGGGACCCGGCTCCTCCAGCCCTCACGGGGTTTAGGGCCACTTCACTCAAGAGCAGTTTCCCCAGGGCAGTGCAGCCAGCACCCAGCTCTGCCTGGTCCCGGTGAAGGGGTGCTGCGGCCAGCGGTGGGCCCAGGGGTGTCTCGGGAAGCAGGCTGGCCCCGGGCAGCCCCGGACAGAGCCCTCAGGTAGAGCCGGCCCCCTCTCCGTCCCGCACCGTTCCGTTCCCAGTCCTCCGGGTGCTCCAGGCACCCACAGCAGCAGCAGGAGGGCCTACTTTGTTCTCTGACGCACGTCGTGAAGGAGTCACCCCCAAGGCCCTGCAACCCTGGCTCATGCCTGGACCCCACAAGCTCCCGGCTCGCTGGCTCCACACCCTCTGCTGGCCCACTCCCTGTGCGGGGGGGGGGGGGGGGGGGGGGGGAGGGCCCTCGCTCGACAGCGCCTGACCCCACCGGGCCGCCCCGCACTGCCCGGGGCTGCCTTCAGCCCCCGCACTCCTAGCCCCCGGCAGGCAATGTGGGGGACGCACCCGCTGGCCCCGGCCCATGCTGCCCCTGCGTTTGCTTCCAGTCTCCCAGGGTGAACCCGTCTGTTCCCCATTGGCAGCCCCAGAGCTCAGAGCGGGTCAGGCTTCTGATAAAAGGGGGTTGGGCCACGTGGCCAGAAAGAGCGCCCCGGCCTGACCCCGGGGGAATCGGTGCAGATGGGGTCCTGATTGGGTGGGGACTCACCGGGAAGACAGTGATGCTGCTGGGAGGGGGGCAGAGAGGCAGGTGGAAGACGGACCCCACCCTGCGACCCCTGAGCCCTTCCCAGGAGGAATCACTTGGTCCACCTACAGGAGAAAGGGGGGTGGTCTCTGCAAATGCAGACACACACAGGGGGCCGCGCACACGTACACACATTCCCCGCACACCCAGGCCTGTGCACGGCTCACGTGTGCAGGGACCCTCGGGCCTGCTCCCTGGGCACCTGCCCTGCCCCAGCCCTCGCCGAGCCCAGGCCCCAAGGCCATCTGCACACCTGGGCTTCTCCCACTCAAGACTCACCTCTGCTCCTCTCTCCACAGGTGACACAGCTGGACCAGAGGCTGGTGCTCATCACAGACCTGCTTCACCAGCTTCTCTCCCTGCACCAGGGCGGCCCCCCAGGCGGCCGGCCCCCCAGCGAGGGGGGGGCCCAGGCCCTGCGGCCTTGCAGCACCATCAGCCCCGAGCTCTTCCTGCCCAGCAACACCCTGCCCACCTATGAGCAGCTGACTGTGCCCCGCAGGGGCCCCGACGAGGGGTCCTGATGGGGGCTTGGAGCCCCAGGCCTGTGAGGGCAGGGCCGGAGGGGCTGTTCAGCCTGGCCCACCTCCCACCCAGCAGGGGCACCCCACCCCACAGGTCGCCGGCATCTCCTCGAAGGCCCAAGAGAGCAGCCCCTCCCTCCCAGGCCTCGGACCCCCCAGGGGCCACGCCGTCCTGAGAGCCTGCACTTAGAGGAGTCACCGAGGCCACCCTTCCAGCCAACGGGTACTAGAACTTGGCTGGGTTTGGGGGCCCCTCTCAGCTCTGAGACCATGGCCCCCCACATCATTTGTATGCCAGTTGGGACACAGTGGCAGGGCTCAGTCTAGACCCCCGGGGGGCCGGGCATCCTAGGCACTTGGTCCAGCCCACATATGGTCAAGAAACAGCACAGGTGTGTGCAGGCCCACCCTGGTGGGCCTGGGGCCTTCCTCGGGGGGAGACAGAGGGCTGGTCAGGAGAGGGTCCACGGGTACCCCACCCTCAAACTCGAACCCAGGACCCGGGGAGGAGGCAGGCAGGGCAGGGCTGGCCCAGCCCGTGCCAAACCGAGGATGCCCATGATCAAGGCCTAGCGGCCCCGCTCAGAGGGCCCCAGGCCTGGGCCGTGTTCTCCACCCCACAGAGACACCGGCTCAGAGGGCCAGGGCTGTGACGGAGGGGACCCTGAGGCTACCGCGTCCGGCAGGAGGGCCCGGCCCACCACGGTGCCCAGAGTGCTCCCTGGGGGTGGACTGTGCCCCACTGTGGACTGGCAGCTTCTCCTGCCCACCCCCTGCCCTGCGCGCGGCCCCCACCTCAGCTCCCCGCCAGGTCTGAGCAGCTAGAAAGACACACAGAACCGCCGCCCCGTCCCCGGCCGGGGGTGGGGTGGCATAAGGGTGTCACAACCCCTGCACAAGACAGGGGCTGCTCCTGGGCGTCGCATCTCACGGAAATCAGAATAATTTGTGGTGATTTGGAATCTGTTTTAATGAGCTTCACAGTGTGATTTTGATTCTTAATTGTGGCGCTTTTCCTAATAAACGTGGAGTCACGGAGCTGGTCTCGGGCCTGCCCTTGCCTTCATCCCCGAGGGCGCGGTCCACCTTTGGGACAACCCGTCCTCCTGCGGAGCTGCAGTCCCAGCTTTCAACACTCCGGAGCACCCTCGTTGCCGTCTGCACTGGCCCAGGGAAGGGGAGGAGCCCCGGAGCCCCCAGCTCTCTGGGAGGAGCCCTCCCCGCCCCGGCCCCAGGGGCCCAGAAGCACCTTGAGGCCAGGCTGTTACTGCCCCAGCCCTGTAGCCAGCACCGAGCTCAGCTCTGCCCACAAGAGCTGATCAGAGGGAAAGAACACAGCCAGAAACATGGCCTGGCCTCCAGGCTCTGCTTCTGTTGGCACCTTTGCTGGAATGTTCTTCCTGCCCTCACCCCTCGCCACTACTGGAGTCACTTCTGTGGTCTGTGGCCCAGCTCAAAGCCCCCCCCTGAGAAGCAGCCCCCTCCAGGCCTTGGGACCCCTCGAGGGGTTTGGGCTGACGGGCGAGGTCCTTGTCCCCAGACGCGCATCGGGGGTAGAGCTCCAGGACCCTGACCTCCAGGCCCACGTCCCTCACACCAGCTCCACACTCACTTCTTGGGCCCCAGGGCTTGGTGGAGAGAGGACAGGGCCCTGCCCTCCCCTGCCGCCTACCTATGGGCCTCTGCGCCCCACACCTCCTCCCGGGCCCAGCTACCTTCCCTTCCTGCCTGGTGGACAGGACCCCCACGGCCTCCTTAGGGGCAGGCGTCCAGGTGGCTGCTGAATAGGAACTCATCTCACAGAGGAGGGGGCCGGGCTTCAGAGAGCTCACTGAGGCCATGGATCCAGTCAAAGCCTCCAGCCCAGGTTGGCATGCCTCCTGATCAGGGCCGTTGCGGTCCCGGGGCTTCCCCCTGGGGCAGATCTGACCACCTGATGTGGTCAAGATGTGGTCACTGCCCATCTCCCAGCAGCTCCCCCGAGCCCCTGGGGAAGGCGGGCACCTTGCCAGGACCAGGCCTGGGGGTGCTGGGGTGTGGTGCTGGGGGGGGTAACCACCTCAGGGGCACACTCTGGCCTCTCCATCTGCCCCTCCCAGGCCAGGGCCCTCCTTGACCAAGGACCCAGGAGCTCTACCCTGGCGGTGGGGCATGTCCAGGCCCACCCTCCAGGATCTTTAAGGATCCCTATGGGAGTGGGTGCAGGGAGTGACTAGGGCTCCAGAGCGCCCGCACAGACATGCCTGCCCCCCTCCAGGCCTGGAGCTCCCTTGGGCCTGCCCAGCTTCAAACGGGCTGGAGGCACATGCCAGGGGAGAGCTAGCCCGCCCTCACCCTGCCCCGTGGGCACCCCCGGCACTCAGCGTGGCCCCCCAGCCAAGTTCTCCCCTTCAGCTCACAGATGCGGGCACACACTCGGCCGGGGTGGGGGCGGGTAAGCCTGCTACACCCGCCTGACTGCTCCTCAGTCCTCCGGGACTGCTCACCCCCCTGCTCCCCTTCCAGAGCCCACCTGCACCCCCAGGCCGTAAGGGCTGGGGGCGGCTGACCTTTAGAGGACGGGGCTGTCCCAAGGCTACTAGAAGCACCTGGCAGCCCGTGTCAGGAGGCAACCCAGGTTCCCGATGGAGTGGGAAGGGAGGGCCTTGGGTCCTGCTCTGCTGAGCCCCACTGGGTCGGTGCCCCCCAGGGTCTCCTGCCGTGGGGCCTGGATATCTGGCCTGGGCGCGGGGGGGGGGGGGAGCAGGAGGGGCAGCGCGGAGCCTGGGGCCTCCCTCGCCTGCACCCACCAGGGGAGGGACAGGGGCAACAATTACTGGAAAGGCAAAAGCTGTTGTTTCCTTGTTGGGTAAATATTTGTGGAAACCCCAGGAAGCGGCTGGCGGGAGAGCAGGGCCCTCCGCGGTGGCGCCCCGGCCCCCCGGCCCCCCGGCCCTCGGTGTGCCTGGCGCGGGGCCGCCCATCTGGGCAGGGCACGGCCCCTGCACCCAGCCCGGCTTTGTTTCCCGTATTATCGACTGCACACAAAGTCCACGAGTGCTTCACTCCTGGACGGGCCATTGTGGCCCTCTCGGGTGTGAAATGCAATTTACCTGAAATAAAGCCCAATTATGGAATTAGCTAATTAAAGCCCGCGGTGGAGGCTGGGCTGGGCCGGCCGGGCGCTCCATGCCCGCCCGGTGCCCGCGGTCTGCGGGAACAGATGGTGCCCCGGGCCGCCGTGCCGGCCGCATTCCTTCACTCTGTCCCCCGATAACTGACTTAGACAGCACACGGCCATCTGGTGTATGACACGTCCTGTGTGCCCCGGACAATGGCCCAGCAGACCTCTCCGGGAGAGGGCCGTCACCCGGGCAACGGTGGCAAGTGCAGCCCAGGCCGTGCACGCCCCCTCCCCCAGCCCCTTTGTGGGCCCCGCTGCGGCTGCCTGGTTCTCGCTGCTCACAGTATCCATGAGTATTTGTCAGCAGCGCCTGGCCTTAGGGCCCAACAGTCTCCAAATTGGGCCCCTTGTTGAGGTGCTCGGTGTCCAATGGGTGCTAGGAGCATCTGCTGGGGTAACAGGGTGGGGGCAGCTGGGGGGTGCTGCCCTGCTGCCCGCGTCCTGGGGCACCCCTCCCTCTGCCCCAGACCCCCTCCCGCCCCCCCCAGGTGTGCCCTCAGGAGCCAGGCAGGTGGGTGGCACCTCACAGGCGCTGGGCTCAGCCATGGGGGCCAGTATCTGAGGCCTGTGTCGGCCCAACCCGAGGCTCTCCCAGTCTCTGGGCCACGGGACGGGAGCAGAGAGGCAAAGCAGGACCTCACTCCTGCCTCGTCACATCTGTCAAACGGGAAGAGTAGCCATGCCCCCCTCCAAAGGGTGTGCGGGAGGGGCTGATGGGAGATAAGACCTGGAGGCTCCAGGCCCAGGTCTGGCACACGGTAGGTGCTGAATAAAGGCAGCCAGACAAGCAGCCTGGGAGATGCCTGGGGGCCGGATGCACCCCTCCTGCCAGGCCGGCATGAGCCCTCAGAGCAGCTTCCTGGACCCTCCTGCCTCCCACCCCAGGCCCCCGCTGGAAGCCAGAGCAAGCTGTCCTCAACCCCAGCCCGCTGCCCCGGTCCTGCGCCCAAGCTGGCCCTCGAGGCCCTGGGAGCAGCAGCCCTGCCCGCCCACCCCTGGCATTTCCCACCGGGAGCCCCCAAGTCTCTGGCCAGGCCAACCTCCCACTTCTTCCTGTGTCAGGTCCCAAGCCACCCGTGAGCATGGCAGCACCCACCTGGCCGGGGTCAGGAGCTGTGCCCACCAGCGGGCCACCAGACCAGAGGCTTTCCTGGGACTCTCAGACCACAAGGGGAGGCCAGCCCCCAGGAACGCCCAGCGCGACTCAGGACATGCCAGTTATATTAAGGGATAAGATGAGGATCTGGAAAGGGGCTACTGGCAGCGCGGGGGGCTTGCAGGCTCGCCTGGACACGGGCAGGGCAGCGCCAGGCAGTGCCAGGTGATAGACGTGCGGGGGAGGGGAGTCCACCACCCAGTGCCTTGAGGAGGCGATTAGGCAGGTGTTTTGACTGGCGTGGCCAGACAGCTGGGGTGGGGGATGGGGTGGCAAAAGGCAGATGTGGCCGGGGCTCCTGGGACGGCCCCACACACAGCCCCAAGCTAGCATCCTCCTGGGGGCGTCTGCTGGGTCACCTGGAGGGACCGGGACCTCCCAGCACACAGCCAGTCTCTTTGGTTTGCGGGCGCTCCCCAGCTCACCGGAAACCTACCTGTTCTAATGCCCTGGTTTCATCCTGGGACCACCTCCAAGCCCTGGACCCCAGTGGCTCACTGGGGGGGTCTGAAAGGGTGGCACCCCCTCTTGGCCCTGGCCCCATCCTTGCGGCCCCCAAGGCCCAGGGGTCCCTGGCAGCTGGGCCTGGAGCGTGCTCGTCCACAGAGCTGGACAAACAGAGCTCCAGTTTCCATTGACCTCGGAGTGCCAGGAGCCCGGGGCTAGGGCCCTCTGGACGGCGACAGCCCCCACCTGGGCCCTTTCCAAGCCATTGTCCTGCAGAGTGTTGGTGGGCGGGCAGAGCGGGCCCTGCCGCTGGGCAGCCCAGGAGCCCCCAGGCAGGCGACCTCCGACCTCACCGGCCAGCTGCTGTTTTTTCACCTGCTCCGGGGTGGGGGGGAGGGGTTACCTCCAGCACCAGCAAACCAGGCCTGGACGGAGGGTGGGCTGGGGGCTCTCTGCAGTAGCCAGAGACATTGGCCTGAGAAACGATCTTCTCTAACGACCGAGCAGGGGCCACCACCCTGCCCCGTCCCAAGGCCTCTGAAGCCAGGACACCACCCCCCACTGCCCAGACCTCAGGTGCAAGCCGGTGGCAGGGTGTGGGGGTCCACTCTGAGCCCCGGACCCCTCTCTCTCAGCAGGTCCCTCCATGACCTCGCAGGCCTGATTCTGTCCTCTGGCCCTCCTGAGGATGAGGCCTCCCTGCTTCCTCACCCCTCCCACTGTCCCCAGCACCCCAAGCACCTTAGCAAGGCAGAAGGTGGAGGGGAGACAGCTTGCCGCAAGGTGGACCTCAGAGCCCCTCCCATCATCTCTGAGCCTGTGGCCCAGAGCCCACCCCTGCAGGCAGAGCTACACCCTCTCAGCCCTCACCTGTTTCCAGGCTTAGGGTTCATGCGTGTCTGGGCAGTGGTCCCACAGCCTGAGAAGCGACAGGTCCGTCCTGGTGTCTGTCGGGGTCTGGCCTCCTTCTGCTTCCTGGGTATGGACTCAGGTTGCAGGGGAGGGTGGGGTGGTCAGAATGGAGTTGAAAGCATGTCCCTCAGACACCACAGTGACTCCCACCTGCCCCCGACTCAGAAACCCCCTTCCTCTCCCACCCAGCCCCCTCTGCACCCGGCTCAGCGAAATTCTCCCCCACTTTTTAGCCTATAGGAAGCATGTGAGCTTTCTGAGCAACATCAAAGCGGGAGACCCGGGCTGCCGGGATCAATCCTGTCGGCAGCCCCATCTTCCTGCCAGCCTGCTGCCCCAGGAAGCGGGTAGGAAGTGGCAAAACACGCGGTGAGGGGGTCCTGGGAGTGCTCGTGGGGTGCACGGATTGTACTGAGAGCAGAGAAGCCCTGGGGCACATGGGTCCTCCCCCCCAGTGCAGAGCGGGAAACCAAGGCCCAGGGCCGAGCTGGCCTGATGTGGTACTTACTTGTACGAATTTGCACTGGAAAAGCCCCAGAGAAGAAACGGGACTTCCAGCAGCAGAGAAGTCTGTTGCCAGGCCAGGAAGCCGGAGGGCAGGGAGGGACGGACCAGCTCAAACAAGAGGGGCCTTCTCGGGTCAGATAGCAAGGCCAGAGAGGCCAGGTCCAAGAAAAGGGTGCAGGGAATTACCATAGTTTGAACACAGCTCCTCCCCTGGTCCATGTGGGCCAAGAAGCCAGGAAGCACTCTGACTGCCCCATACAGCCATGTGCCAGGGCGTCCAAGTCATGCCCACTGGTTCCAACAGGGCTGCCATTGCTCCTGCACGTAAGAACATCCCAACCCCCCCCCCAGAACCTCAAAAATCTGTTACAAGCCTGACGGTTGATTCAATCTACCAAACCCCACTGAATTCATTTTGGTTGTTTCTTAGCTTTCACACGCACACCCACATGTGCAAGAATGGGCTTCGCAGGGATGTGGGGCAAGGCAGTGGGGACACAGGAAAACACTAGAGCTAGAGACCACGGATCCTCTTGTTCCCGTCCTGGCCCAGCTACTCTCTGGCCACGCATCCTTGGGCAGAGCCCCGGGTGTCTCTGAGCTTCAGTTGGTCCCAACCTCACAGAGCTGTCCGCTGGGCCCTGAGCGAAAAAGAAGCCACAGCAGGCCCCTGCCTAAGCGGAGGAGCTCCCTGAGCTCAGGGAGGAGCGTGTATATGGACCGCGGTATGCAGGATGTGCCCTCATACACCTTGGCACCGCAGATCTGTCCCCGGGTACCAGTCTCAACAGCAAATCAATGTTGAACAGCAAAGTTGCCGGGCGGCGCCTAGACTAACACTATGCCTAGGGCCTCATTATTCTCCGTCCCGTTCTTCTGGAATGGTCAGGGGAGGCCAGCAGGGGCCCAGGGGCCAAAGGGTTGAGCAGCACCCCCAGCAAGGCCGCGACGCCCTGGCGTCCGAAGCCTCATGGAGCTACTCACAGGACACCCCCTGTCAGCCTCAGCCCCGGGCCGGCACACCCCCACCGGGGCCAAGGACCCGCACGCAGGGAGCCCTCAGCCCACTCCCGAGAAGGCGGGGCTGCAGCCCCTCTGCAAGGACAATGGGGGTGACAGGTCGGAGATGGATCGGCAGGCCCAGGGAGAGGAGGCTCGTGCTGGGAGAGGCCGGGTCTGGGGTAGGGCTGCCCCAGGCACTTGACGGGGAGGAGATGCGGAGGCCCTGACCCGCTGATGGGCTGGGGCCTGGGCAGGCCCCGGGGTCCACAGCATCGCCTGGGAGAAGGGCCCGTCCTGGAATGGGAGGCGGGAGGCCCCTGGAGAAAAGCTTTCTAAAGGGGTTGTCGGGACGGTGGGTAATGTCATTAAGTAATTTCAAAGGGTCTTAATCAAATTCACTCTCCCGTCCACAGGACCTCGTCAAAAGGCCTTTGGAGAGGGAAAGAAGAGGCCGCGACAATCGACTTGGGCCTTCCACTTGACTGGCCAGCCCTGCACGCCGGGCCTGTGGGCTCCTGCCTCACCTACGACTCAGCGTCCGACACCAAGCTGCCCGTCTCCTCGGTGGGCGCCAGGCCATCCCAAACAGCCCCTCCTGGGAGACACCTTGGAGACATCCCTTCCCAAGCCTCAACAGCTGAGAACCACCACTTACAGAAGGGGAAACTGAGGCTCAAGCAGCCGTCCGACGTTCCGAAGCCAGGAACGCAACCCCTCTGCGCCTCGGTTTCCCCATCTGTCAGACGTGGGTGAGACTGTGTCCCACCCCACATGGTTCGGTGGGCTCAGTAAGGCCACACGGTAGGTGCTTCCTGAATGTTCTGGGGGTCATTTCTCAGGCCCACAGCCCCCTGACGCCCCATCAGCTGGGGTCCTTCAGAGCCCACTCTTTTCCCTTCGACCCACCCCTTCCTCCCAGGAGGCCAAGGAGCAGACGCACACTTTCCCAGCAGCGGCCCCTGGGTCCAAGTTCACGCGGGAGTGCCTGGGGCTCAGGCTGTCCTGCCACCGCGTTCTCCTTGTGGGACTAAGGAGGCTGCAGAGCCTTCGACCTTCCCCCGTCCACCCGCCGTAACCATGTCAGCACGCCCCCCCCACCAGTGGGCATTCACTTATTTCTGAGCTGTGGCTACTGAGGGCCCCCCTGGGGGACACCCACACCCACCCACACGGCGGGAGCCACAGTCGCTCTCCCAGAGCGGGGCCCCCCAGCCCCGGTTCTGCCCCTAGTCGGCCCATGGGGCAGGGCGGCCTGCAGGCTCGCAGGCAGTGGCCACAGTGCTGAGGGCGCCCCTCTCCAGCTCTGACACCAGCCACATCCCTCGGACGCAGCTGCCTGCGACTTCCGGTCTCTGCCCCAGCACCCCCATCCTGAGTCCCCATCCCCTGCTCTCACGGCCTCCTCACCGCGGAGCACCCCTGCCTCCCACCAAGTGAGCGGAGAGGGCTGTCCCTGCCCTCACCTCCTGCAGAACCTGAGCGGCCATGGGGAGGCCAGAGGCCAGCAGGTAGCCGGTCGCACCCTCCTCTCCCCCAGCCCTGCCCATCTCCCCCCTGCCGACAGCCTCAAGGTGAAGCAGGCAGAGTCATGCCCTGAAAACGCTCCCCAAAACCCCGCGTGTGTCCAAGCGGCTTCTGTTGCCCGGCGCCTGGCTGGCCCTGCCTCCCTCCAGCCCCTGCCAAGACCTGGCACCACCGCCCCGCAGCCCCTCTCCCTCCAGCAGCCCGCAAGGCCTGAGGGCGCAGGCAGATTGCTTTCCCCCTGCCTGCTCCCCCGTTTCCCCCCCCCCCCCGGGGAAAAGGCCTCATTGTTTACCCCCCAGCCCCCGCCTGGCTCAGAGACACTCGGGCTCCAGGCTCCGAGGTCACCCGGCCTCACAGAATCCACCTGCAGCCGCACCAGCTCCAGGAAACCGAATCCCAGCGGCAGATGACAGGCGCAGGCGGCAGGACAGAGCGCCATTCAGCCCGTGCCGGAGCGGGCCTGGCCTGACCTGGCGGCCGCCTCCCCCACCTGGGCCCTCCCTCCCTGGGCACCAGCCCCCAGGAGCCAGTGCTGCTCAGACCGCCTGTCAGGGGCCACGGCTGTGGACAGGGGGTCCCAGGACAGGCGTGAGACGAGAGCAGAAGCAGGCAAGACCCCGCCCCACCTCGAGGGCCTCACCAACGACGGCGGGCAGCCCGGGGCAGTGGGGGGGGGGCGGGGAGGGAGCCCAGGGACCCCCCCAAGCCCAGTGTTAAGAGACACAGTCCTCCTGCCTGGGCACAACACATCAGGCAGGCCTTGCTGTCCCCATCTTATGGGTGAGGAACCCAAGGCCAGAGCACCGGACCTGCCTGCCCAAGTTCCTACACAGATGAGGAGCAGAGCAGGGTGGTGCCTGGTGTGTCTGGCTCCCCAGGCCTGCCCCTTGCCCTGCCCAGGGGTCCCCTGTGAAGGAGCACTGGAAGAGGTAGCCTAGGAGGAGAGTGGGCCGAGCAGCCGTGATGGGAGGGAGGGGTGGTGGGGGGAGAGGAGGAGAGTGGGCGTGAGCAGCCCCAGGAGGGGTGAGGGCTGCGGAAGCCAGCCTCCCGCCCTGGAGACAGAGATTCTGGAACATCTTGTACAAGTGGGCCACAGCTGTGGGGGGCAGTCTAGGAGGCAGGTGGATAGGCAAAGAGAGGTGGCCCGCACCCCTGCCCTCCCTCTCCTGCAGGAGAGGCCCAGAGTGACTTGGGGCCCATCCGTCTCTCATCGCCTCTGCATTTGGGTGTGGCCAGCAATCTCATGGACTCCAGCCCCAGGCCAAGCTGACCCCCAAGCGGAGGAGGTCATCTCTCTTCCAGCAGAGCTCCAGCTAAGGCTCTCCAGCAGCCACGTCTTCTGTCCGGCCGGCCACGCATGGGCCGGGCAGGAAGAGAACGATGGAGCAAGCAGGGAAATGGAGGTGGGCTCGGGCCCCGGGGGCATCCATGCCATCCTGCGCTCCCAGCCGGGGCTCCCAGGTTCTACCGCGAGGGCCCGCGATCGGCATGCCCTCCAGGCTGTCGCCGGCTCCCACTCCGGCATCCAGCCCCTGCCAGGACACGGCGCAGACACAGTCCTGCTCTCCAAAGGCAGGGCCACGAGCTGCCTGTCACTCAGCTCTTCTGCACGGCTGGTCACCCTGAAAAGAGCCAGTCCTGGAGCTAGCAGGCATGAATATCGGCTCAGCCCGCTGCAGGAAGCAGAGACTGGAAACCCCGGGGCAGGAGGAGGCCAGTCTCCAGGCCCAGCCCCCACGCTCCCAACCCACCCATCATCAGCTGTCCCGGCTCCTCCCACGCTACTCCCCCTCCAAGTGCCACGGCCGCCACCACCACCACTACCCTCCACATCGGCCCAAGCTCCCTTTCTCCACTTAGCAAACTCCTACTCACTCACCGCAGCCCAGGGCACAGGGCCCCTCCTTCCGTGAAGCCTTTCCGAAGGGCCAACCATACATGGCCTGGGCTTCCTCTCAGAGCCCGTGGTGCCCATTGCTGCCGGTCTCCCCTAAAGATGGCAGTGCTCCTTCAGTGAATGACGGAGGGCTTGCCTAACAGAGAGCATCCTTGGGCATCTGTCTCTGAACCGCCAATCTGCAGGAAGCCAGCTCAGCTGGGCCCACAAACTCCTGACGACAAGAGCAGGGAGCTGTGGCCATTCCCAACACTGGGCACTGGGCCTGGACCTGACCTGACCCTGGGGGACGGGAGGTGCCCATCAGGAACCACGGAGAGAGGGCGCACACCTGCACCTGCCGTCCAGCCACACCCACTTCCAGCCCCCTCCCCACACACCGGCTATGCTGCAGTCCCTCACGAGCCCCCAGGGTTCGCCCCACAGGCCCTGCCCACCCCCAAAGCCCCCCCTTACCCACATCCCACTTCTGTAGAATTTTGAAGGCAGTATCAGGAGAGCAGGTTTCTGAAATTCTCTGCACCCCAGAGGCACAGCCCCAGAGATTTGGAAGAACAGGTACTATACACCAGGCCCCAAGCACAGACCCAGCACAGATGGGACCACCGTCCTCAACATCATCATGGCTGACCTGACTTTGCTTTCGGGGCGTCTCACACAGGTATCCTTGTCTGATGAAGGTTCCAGCTCCCGAAGGAGACCTGAGTGCCAGGCGTCACCACGCCCCAGGCGCCATACCTCCCAGGACCCCGGTGATAAGGGCAGGAGGGGGTTACTCTAACCCAGGTACACGGCAAAAATGCGAGACCCAGGTGGAAACATGCCCCACCCAAGTCCCACATGGCTCCCAGGCCAGAGACCTTTGCACCACCGCACACGCGTGGCCCACCAACGAGGCCGAGGGTCACTCAGCCACATGACAGGTGGGAGAGCCCCGAGCCCCCACTCCCACAGCCCGATGGACGGCTGCAGGGCAGGGAGCTCGGGCTTGACCATGCCCCCCCCAGTCTGAGCGCTCCCGTCCCAGAGGCTCAGTGTTTACACACTAGTCCCTGGACCCCTAATTTCCAAGAAAATTAGTTGGCAGACGAATTTTCACTGGCGTGTTACTGACTGCTCAGCTTTAAGCTTGCTCTTGCTGAGGATATTAGCACCCCAGAAGGAAAACCTGAGGAAGGCCATATCTGACCCCTGAGGTCTCAGACATTCTGGCCACTGCTAACAGGGGGACAGTTGAGGGTCCCCTCAAATCATGACTCCATCTAGCACGCACAGCCTCACGACTCGGCCCCTCCCTGCTTCTCCAGCATCCTCCTCATACACCCGAACGTGGAGCCCAGGCCCCAGCCCCACCCTGCTAACCCAGGGATGGACAGCCGTCCCTGTCCTCTCCTGCGGGAAACCTCCCCGTGGCCCTCAGTCTGGGCCAGGGGCTCCCTCCACACACTGGGAGCTGGTGCTGAAGGGGAGGAAGGACAGTAGTCACAGATGGACAGTCCCGAACAGGACCACCAAGACTCCCATTTGTCCACCTGGGGAAAATGAGGCCCAGGGACAGGCACACGCTGTCCTCTGCGCCTCGCACCACCCTGAGACCTTGAAGAGTGCCAGAGTCTGAGCAATACTGTCAAAAGTGCAGGGGACTTAGAGGGCACCAGTGACCCAGGCATCTGTGTGCAGGGCTCCCGGTCCTGCCTCCCACCTCCAGCACCCTCGGCCCTCTCTGCAGCCTCCTTGTGCCACTGAGGGTTCTGGGAGTCTCACCACACCCCTCAGACACCCCCTCGCACACTTTGAGTCCTTGAGGCCTTGGCCCGTGGCGAGGAAAGGAGCCTCACGATAATGAGCCCTGGCTTGTGGCCGGAGCCCTGGTCACCAGGCTGAAAAGCATCGTGCCCATCGCCAGAGATTGCCCCCGACTTGGAAGGCCTGTAAACCACCCTGAAAGTCATGGGTTTCAAAGATTGGGGGCATTAAATACCATGGAGAAAAATACCAAAAACTTGTGCCGGTGGCTAGGAGGCCAGGTTTTACTATCTCCGCAATGCAGACTTTCCCACACCTGACCCCCACCCAGCCCACCTGCCAGGATTCCAGTGGGGATCCACCAGCAAGGCCAGAGCACCCTGGCCAGGAGGCAGGCAGGGTGAGGACAGGCCCAGAGGGGCAATGACAGGGGCAGGGACGGAGGTTCAGCCGCTGCCCGCGGTAGGACCCGGCCCCGTTGTGGGGGGTGCTCCGCAGCGCAGGCCGCCCCAGGCCTCCGGGTGCTGGGGCCTGGGCCGCAAGGGGCCGCGGGCCGGGCGGCGGGGGGCGGGAGCGGGGTCGGGGGTCCGGCCAGCTTTAATGCGCTGACAAAGCCTCATTTGCAGGTCAATGCCGCGGCACACTCGCCTCTCCCCTCGCCCGGCGCCCTTTGTCCGGCCCGCGCCCGCTCCTCGCGCCAGATGGCCGCGGAAATGCTAATTTCGGGCGCCCCCCGCCCCCCGCGTTTAATTGCGCCTTTGCAGATGGGCCGCGAGTGTGCGCTTCATGCAGATGAGCGCGGCCTGGCCGCCGGGGGCCTGCAGGCCGGCTGCCCTGGGGCCGGGAGCCGCGGCCCGGGTGGGGAGAGGGGGACGGGAGGAGAGGGGAGGGGGCAGGAGGAAGCGGGGGAGGGGCGCCCCCCCAGCGCGCCGCCGGGCACGAGCGGGCACCCAGCGGGCCGGGCGCGGGAAGCGCGCTTTTCTCTTTTCATTTCTCCAAAATGGGATCTTAAGTGATTCTGAATGAAAACAAATTGGTCCGCTTTCTTCTCCAAACAGACGCGCAGGGCGGTGGGGGCTGCGGGCGCGGGGGAGGGGCGGGAGGGGTGGCCACGGAACCCCTGCCCGAGGGCCCTCGCTCCCGACGACTGCAAGCCCTCGCCCGCAGGCGGCACCTGGGGGCGGCCTGGTAAGTCCGGGCAGGCTCGGGGACTCTTAACTGGAGCCGGGGTCCTGGGACGGCTTGAAGCAACAGGAAGGCGACAGACGCCCCTCCCTCAGGACCCAGAAATGGGGCAGGCCATGGGTGCACAACCTGGTGGGGAGGGCATGAGTCCCGCCTCCTGCACTATCTCCAGCCCCAGCGAGAGCCCATGCCTCTAGCTCCAGTGTGCCTTCGGATGCGCCGCCCCCCCCCCCCCCACAACTCGCAGCTCTGTGCCCAGAGCCGGCTCTGGCCTGAGGACGGGGGCTCTGGGGTTTGGGAGAGTGCACAGAATGAATAAGTGAATGAGAGAATGAATGAATGAGAGGATGATGGGAAAGGTCCCTCGGTGACCTTTTAGCATTTCCACCACAAACTTGGAAAGCCTATGCATTGGTGGGTGAGGGACTTGGCGCACCACCAGCCCGGAGACAGGAGGATGGTCCGCTTCCCGGCCAGCACATAGTCCTGACACATAACTCAGGCCAGAGCCTCTAGTAGAAAGAAAAGAGACCCGTGGGTTCCTCAGATTTTCTGTTGTATTTTTGTAACCTGCTCAGGCAAAGGGATGATCCATTGGCCAGGTCCGAAGCCAGCAGTCACCACCAGCCTAGCCCTGGCGCCGCCCGGCCGCTGAGCCCCTTGCCTGGAATGCCTTCCCTCCAGCCCTGCTCCACCTGCACCTTCTCCTTGATACCTGGGGACCCCTCAGGGGCTGCTCTTCCCAAACAGTCCCCGGGTACCTCCCTCACCTGGCTCCTTGGGGGAGCCCCCCAGCACCCTCCCCTAGGGGTGCCCAGCATCCAGCACGGCCTGGCCCTCTGGGGGACATTACGAGGGTTCCTGCTGCCACTCAGGCTGGGGCCAGAGGGCTCAGCCGACCCTTGATGCCTATCCCGCCTGCCGAGGATCTGTGCCAACACAGGGATGAGCCATGGGCAGGGGGTGGATCGTGGGAAATGCGCAGCCAGGATGCACCATGGAAGTTTCCATGGCCATGGGATGGAAACCGTTTCCTATCAGTGTGGAAATAACAGGTGCCCTCCTCAGCCTTCCCCTTTCATTTCTTTCCAGGAAACCATTCAAACAGGATTTATAGACCCCTTCGAGACAAACATGGTGTGGTCTTAACCCCCTGCAGGCGCATCATGAACCAGAGACTTCCATCTTCCTCCTGGTCCCCTGAGCCACCCAGCCCTGCATGGTGTCCTGGGACCTGCAGCCCTGCCAGCCAGCTGACCACCGGGACCCACGGCTTTGGTCGCCGGGTCTTCACTCCAGTGTCTTTCCTTGGAGCCTCTGCGTCTCCTCCCGTTCCTGATGCCACTCTTCGACAGCAGTGTCCCCCACGCCCAGAAGCTGGGCACATCCAGCGCTCGCCTCACTTGCTAAGACGGAAACCAGCTTCTCCCATCTTGTACAGTCACCAGCCTCACTGAAGCCTTTCTCCTGAACATTCGTCTGCTCCTTTGTTTGCCGCACTCGCATTATGGGTCTCTTAACCCTCTCATCGTGGTTAAATATTTTGAGATTAAAACAACGTATGTGCGTATACATATATGTACTCTAAAGCTTTTAAAATATGTACTAAAATGTGAACCCGGGAACTAAATGTGGGTCTCAAACTTGTGTCAAGCCCCAAACTGTCATCCATGACTCTTTCCAGGGAAGAGAATCCATCTGAAGGAACTTTTACTTTTTTCTTTATACATTTCTGTATTGTTTGCTTTTTTTTTTTTTTTTACAATGAGCGTATATTTCTACAATCAGGGAAAGTACAAGGCTATTTTCATTTTAGAAATTATAAAAATAAAAAGCACCAGACTGTGAGCTGGCCCCACCAGCGGGGAGGGGGCAGCCCTGCATGGGGGTCTGGCGGCAGGACCCCCCGAGTCCTGGGTGGGCCTCAGTAATTAAAGCCTCTTGGAGGGGCGCCAGGACATGCCCACTACGTGCCCAGTCCCACTCAGGCCTGCCCTCAGTTCCAGCAAAACTCCAGAGTATATTGTTGTTGTCGTTACTATTCTGCAGTTACGTGACATTTTTTAAATGCCTGGAGTGTTTTTTCAGCCATTTTCATTAGGTCCTTCTCTCTCTGCCTGTGGGACAGGCCGGCACTTTGCTGGCCATGAAGCAGGCTAGCCAAGGCTCAGAGAGGTAAAAAAAAAAAAAAAAACAGCGGGGGTCACACAGCAACACCGTGGCCGGGCGAGAACGGAGGTCAACGTCGTCGGGGCTCCGGCCTCAGGTCACCTTGCAGAGCTGTGAACTCTACATCATGTTTCAGCCCCCACTGGGCTTTTATTTGGATTTAGGAATTTGGGGGTGGGGGTGGATTTGAGAAAAGAGCACAAAAAGCACGAATGTGATGACAGAAAAAAGGAGAGAAATCCAGAGCCCAGGCGCAAGAGACCAAGGGGGAGGCCTGCAGGGTGGCCGCGCAGGGGGCCAGGCCCAATTCTCAGTGTGCGTGGGGGGCCAGGCGGGCGAAACAGCAACCTCCAGGAGAATATCCAGTCCAGGGGGTGCCCCCAAATGGGGGGCAGTCCCCAGATGCCCCCGAGGCCTCTCTGAAATGTAGGAGGCCCTGGAGGTTGCATTAGTCATGAACCCCAATCACTGAGCCAACCCCCAGCCCCAACTCTCGAATGAACCAGGCTGCCAGAGGCCTGGACAGGGCAGCTCCCCATTGGGCACCCCGGGTCTCAGGGCAGGAGACCCAAGATGGAAGCCCAGTGTTATACACAGAACTATGCGCCCCCAAAATTCCTTCCTTGGAGTCCTAACACCCAGTACCTCAGAATGTGACCTCATTTAGAGAAAGGGCCTTTAAAGAGGAACTAGGGTGGCCCTGGTCCAGTGTGATCGGGGTCCTTGCAAGAAGAGGACATCAGGACACAGACACGTACGGAGATACCACCCCATGGGGACACAGGGAGAGCACGACCGCCCACACACAAGGAGAGAGGCCTCAGGACCTGGCCCTGCCAACACCTCGATCTCAGACTTCCAGCCTCCAGGACGGGGGACAGTAGATTCTGTCCATTTGGTGTGTGGGACTGTGTTACAGCTGCCCTAGGAGACTACTGTGCCCGGTGTCCACCCCGACCCCAGCTAGACAGAGGGGAGGGAGGACCCATGTCCAGCCCCACGCAGCCAGGGTGGACAAAGGGACCACATCCCAGGCCTCCAACAGAAACCCACACCCACACCCAAGCTTCCAGACCTTTTCTGACTCCGTGCATGAAGCCGCCTCCCAGCTGGTCTCCTTCAGAAGCATCATCTCAATACCAGGGACACATCTCAAAACCGGGGAGTCCCCCAAAATGCCATTTCCCAAGGCCAAGACAAAAAAAAGCCACGTGCAGAGAGAGCCAACGGCTGTGTGTCCCTAATGCTAACTGGGGACAGTGGGAATTTGGGTCTGGCTAGGTGGCTGGCTGCGGGGTTCGGTGCCCTGGAGAATCGGTCCCAGCTGGAGGGCCAAGCGGGGCTCAGGGCTGGGCCTCCCGCCCACCAGCCGGGGGCTCCATTAGCGGGCGCATCCAGTCTAGCTGGAGTCAGCTGATTAGCCCATTCCAGCAGCCCTGGGAGTCCCCATATCTCTTCTTCCACCCGCACATGTTCAATTAAATTTTGCTTTTGTGCCAGAGAGGCCTCTGATGTGAACGTTTCTTGTGAGTTTCTCCGTGTTTCTTTATGTCCTCGAAACCAAAGTCAGCCACCAAGTTTCAGAAAACACCCTCCTGGATTGGAGTGGGTCCGAGGAAAGAAAAACACCAACACAAAACAAAAGCGGAAGAAACAAAAGGGAAAGCGCTGGGCGCCTTTATCCAGAATCCTCCTGTGAGGAGACAATTCATTCCGATTGAAACGTTTCCATTGTGCGGTGTTCACGGAACGCGCTTGTCGCGTTGGGCAGAAATGCAAATCCCCCTTTTTCCTTTGATTCAAATATTTAAATTTTCAAATATATATGCTGTGACAATGAATGGCAGCTGACCTCACTTACTTTCATAGAAGAAATGCGGAAGCCATGGGGGCGGTTAATCTTGCCAGCAGTGGCCCCCACGGTCCTGGGGGGGTGGGGGAATAATCCTTTTATTCAGACATTTGGCTTAAAAGAATAACAAGGGGAAAAAGCTGGAACATAATTGCATTGCATGGAAAACAGAGCAAGATTTCTCTCTCTCTCTCTCTCTCTCTCTCTCTCTCTCTCAAATGCGCCTTCCCTTTTCCTTCCTCCAAGAATGAGGCTCATGGCCAGAAGCTCTTTTCTTGGTAAAGAAATCGGGAGGCTGTTCCTTCCCGATCGTCCCCACTCCCCCCCCCTCCCAGAGGGATTTTCCTGTCATGTAGGCTGCCACCGGCTGGCTCGCTCACCCACTCACTCAGTCATCTCCCACGGAAGACCTAGTGTGTGCTCAGCCCAGCTAGTCCGCCTGGGCCTGGGTCCCCAGACCCTCCCAAGTGCAGCTTCCCTCCAGCTCCTGGGGGGTGGGGAGGGCTCGCTGTCCCAACAGCCAGCCCCTGGTCCTTGGAGGCACCCTTTGCACTTCCCTGGGGTGCCGGGAGCACCTGAGCCCAGGCGTCAGACGCCCAGCCCAGCGGAGGGGGCGGAGGACGACCCCTCCGCGGCCCCCCTCCCCCGCAGGGCCAGCGTCTGCCACAGTGGCTGTTGCTAAGTCCCGCTCCTGGGCCCAGGGCTCCCCGAGGACCCCGGCCCAGCCCATCAGCAAGGCAGGGTCTTTAATATTTAAAGAGCTCTCCCGGACATTTCAAGAACTCCCTGACACGATTTTCTGTGATGCGTGTGCTGTCGGGACATCTGTCTTCTATACCTAATAAAGTCGCCCCGATTCCGAATGAACTCCTCGGCACCGCTTTGAACCCGGGCTCACATATGGTTGGTAATTAGCTGGCTATCTCTTGGAGTTAAATGATTTTTTTTTCTCGCCCGTTCGCATCCATAATAGAGGCGAACAGAGTTGTGATTGTTCCCTGTTGCGGGACATTCTGCGCCTGAATGAGCGGGGGCTGCTGTGTCGACGCGGATTTGCCATATGGTTGCGCGGAGCCGGGAAGAATGGGCCCCTGTGTGTGCGCCCGGGACGCAGCGGCGCGGGCCGTGCCAGCCAGGCGAGCCGGGTGCCCGACGGCGCAGGAGGAGCGGGCGCCAAGGCCAAGGGCGCACCGTCGGCGCGCGGGGTCCCTGCAGGCCTGGCAAGGCAGGCTGTGCGCAGGCACGGACGCCGGGCGCACGGGCCCTGCTCCCAACGCCAGGCGCACGGAGGCCGCGCGGACAGACGCACCGACGGCGCACGGACCACGGGCCCGCGCCGCCCGGTGCCATCGCGCCCGTGCAGGGCTCGAGCCGCGGCGGGGGCCGGCACTGCGGCTGCCGCGGCCCCATTGTGAGCCCGGCGAGACAATGGGCGGCCTGAGGAGGCACCTGCTCGCCTGAAAGGCCCATAAATCGCCGCCGCGTCCAGCTGCCTTCCCGCCCCTCCCCGCGGACCCCGGGAGCGGAGCGGCCGCAGCCGGAGGGGGAGGCTCCGCCCGCCGCCCCGCGTCCGCCGTCAGTCCCGGGCCGCGCCGCCGGGCATCGCTGCGCTCCCGCCCGCCCGTGTGCAGCTGCGGCCCCTCCCTAGAGGCCTGCGCCCCGGGGCTGCTGGCCCCTCTCATGGCCAGTACCCTCCCGCGCGGTCCCTCCGGCAGGGCGCCCGCGCGGCCACGCACCCAGCAGGCGGCTGCCCGCCTTTCTGGGCTCAGGGTGCCCACTCCGGCTGCCTTTGAACCAAAGCCTTGAACTTTTGAACTCCAGCCTTGACTGCTGGTGCAGTTTATGGTGTTGGGAGCCGGGGAAGCACCCTCTCCGGAGAAGGGCTTGCAGGCTCCTAGCTGCTCCCCCAGGGCCCCAGAAAACAGCTCCACCCTGCCGAGGTTGATGGTCTCAGCCTCACTGGGCCACATAAGGCCCAGAGAAGTTGGGGACCTGTCAACTCTTAAATGCAGGGACTGACACTGCCTGTCCCTGCCACAGCCAGCAGCCGCCCCCTGCCCCAGCACTGCCTAGCCACTGCCCTTTTCAGAGGACGGGCTGAGGCTTTCAGCTGAACAGAGGGACACTCCCAGGAGCCTGAATTCGCACCTCTAACCTCCTGATGCTTACAGGTGCACCCAGCACCATCCTGAAGAAAACCAGCTTGGAGCCTGTGGTCACCTTCGTGGACCCCGGCTGGGGGTGGGGGTGGTCAGGCGAGGCGGGGCAAGCCTTTTCCAAGGCACACACTCATCAGAGCCCAGGCCTGGGGAGTGGGGGCTCTGACCACTAATCCCTCCACTTCATGTGATGGAGCCTCATATCTCGCCTGATGCGAACATCTTTGGTGGCCGCAAATCTCTTTCCTGGAAGGTGGACAGGCAGAAAGCTGTCAGGAGATACTACCGGGTCTGCATTCCCACCTGGGGGGCACTCAGGTGTGGCATCAGCTAAGGCTCATTGGGGGCACAGTCTACAGAGTCGGGGAGCAGGGCCCCACTCCAGACAGCCAACCTCAGGTGGGCACTGGAGATGCGCCTGGACCTGAGAGGGGGAGGGGTGACTCCTGGCTGTGGACAGGTGCCGAGGCCAGCTCCTCTCTCTAGCACAGCACCCCCTCGGCTGGACGGACAGTGCCTCTCCATGGAGGGGGCTAGATGCAGCCTCCTGGACATGTCCTGGCAGCAGGGCGCTCTGGGATATCTGCAAGTGTGGGCACACCAAATCAGCTAGTGTTTCCTTCCAGGAAAGGGCATGCATTCAGCTTCCAGGTCTTTGGCATCGCTGGCCCCGTGCTGGTGGCCCCCAAGCGTGCACCCCGAGCCAGGAAGCCTCCTTAACCCTGGAGTAGCTCTAGCTGGGGTTGCTCCGGCGTGCCAGGCAGAGGGGCAAGTCCAGAGGGCTCCCACCTGCGTCTGGGGTCTCCTGGCTGCCGAGAGGTCCTGGCTCCCACGGCAGGTCACTGGCTCTGTGGATTTTCATCATCTGGTGCCATCTCCTCCCACCCCTCCCCTCCCCTCCCCTCCCCTTCCCTCCCCAATAAAGGGCCGCATCCTCCCCATTCCCTCCCTTCTCCATGACATATTAGAAGAATGTTTTCCATTTCCTTTGATGTCTTTTACAAGTTGCATCTCATTTCCTGCTTGGGCATTTCTGACCTCGAGTGACTTCTACCAGCCAGGCTGCGTGGCTTCGGCTCCTCCTCGCGGCCCCGCCCTGACGCCGGTTCTGCTTCCTCCCGTGCGGCCGCCCAGCGGCCCCGTTTCCTCCCACCTTCCCCACCTTCTCCCGAGGCCGGGGCCGGGGCCTGGGGTTCCCCAAGAGGCACCTCCCTGGGATGCCAGTCTCTCCCCAGATACTCACCCAGATCTGCCCCCCCAAGACCCATGTGCCCCGTTTTTCTGACGGCTTTCCCCCTTTGAGCCGGGGGCTGCTGCTCGTCTTGCTTCCCTGACAGGGTGAGCTGGGGGGCGGGAGAGGGGAGTGGGGGGGGCCAGCCGGGGTCACGGGTGGTGTGAGAGCCAGCAGGGGGGGGGCTGGAGGCTGCTCCCTAAGTGGTCCCCGGGAGCCCCCAAAGCGGCAAGTGAAAACTGAAAAAGCAAAACCCTTGAGAGGAGACACCAAAAGAAAAAACAAACAGAACTGAAATGGTGCCTTTCTCTTTCCCTCTCTCCCTCTCCTCTCTTCCTTCCCCCTTGCTTCCTTCCGTCCCTCCTTTTCCTTCCGTCTCGTCTCGTCTCTCTCTCTCTCTCTCTCTCTCTCTCTCTCTCTCTCTCTTTCTCTCTCTCTTTCACACACAGGGCTCTGGGCTTAAAGAACCATCAGTGCCAATAGGAATATCTTCAGGGCAAGTGGGAACCAGGTGCTGCCACACAGGTCCCACCCCCTGCCCCTTTGGGGTATAATAAGCCAAAAAAGGATCTCCTGGCACAGGAAAGCAGTGGCTGAGGGAGATTTGCACCAGACAACAGAGGAGACAGACACTTGCCTTTTTCTCAACCCACAGCTAGACTCCCACAAGGACCGGAGCCAGGCAATGGCGTGGCTGAGGCTGTGGGTCAGTCGCTCCGGGCCCTGCCTGCGGGGAGCGGTCCCTGGGGGAGGGGCACCTGACCCACCTCAGTCAGTGGACAGCAGGTGACAGGAAGACTCATTCTGGCCTCCGCTGTCCTGGCTCCACCACCACTGGCAGTTCTCAGGACCGAGAGTGAGTGCCGGGGTTAGGTAATAAACCACGTGATCATCAAATAAAACCATGGGGCCCCAGAGCTCCAGGGTGGGGGGCTCCCTCCCACTAGAGGGGCCGGTTAGGTCTTCCGAGCCTGAATCCAGGAGGGCCATGGGGTGGGGTCCACACCAGCCGCAGAGGGGCACGGATTTCAAACCGTGGGCTTCAGAGACCCAAAGAACGTTGAGCTCAGAGGCCCCTGCTCTTCTTTCCTAGAGGGGAAACCGAGGTTCAGAGAGGGGAGGGGGCTCAAGCTTTGCTTCCCTCACCATGGAGGGGCCCCACCCCAGAGAGACCAGCAGGGGCCAGGGTGAGAGCCCAGCAAGGAGGGGGATGTCCAGAAGACAGCCCTTGGTGGTCATGACCCCCACCCGCACCCCCAACTCCCCCCACGCCCGCTGCTTCCCTGCCCCTGCTGCCCGCCCCCAACAAGCTGAGCAGACCCCTTGGAGTCGCCGAGCTGGAGTTGGTACCTACTCCCTGCCTGTTTTCTACAGTGGCCCGGAACCAGCCACCCCAACCCCAGCCCCTGCCCACGGGTCCCCAGGACCACCTGATGATTGCCTCACTGCGCCCCAGGAGCCCTTCTGGGAAGCAGCCGCAGGGAGGTGACACTTTCAAGGGGAAGGGAGACGATCTGTGTCCACACACACACCACCCGTGTGACCCCATTGTGGTCCTAAGGGCCAGGCGGTGCGGCCGGGCAGCTGCCCATCAGCTCTGCAGATGTGCCTTCTGCCATCGGTCTGTGCACAATGGTGTGTCCGTGTGACACTTCCATGTTTATATGATCGCGGTCACCAGAGATGGGCCAATGGCTCAAAAGAGGTCCTGAAAAGCAGCAACAGGCTGACAAGCCAGGGCTCCAGGGCAACCGTGGGATGGCCTCCACACGCAGGGGCTGTCCACCACAGCTGGTGTGCCACAAAAACAGCCAGAAAGCAGCGAGGCCCTCTGGGCAGTGAGGACATCATTAGATGGGTCCCCGGCGAGGGGTCTCAGGAAACCTGGCATGGCATGAGGTCAGCAGCCGATTTGTGTCATTTTCAAACAAAGCACGGGGCCTTCCCTGGAAGTGAACAATGTTCTTCTGGAGTAAGGTGGAAAGGCATGACTCCGGGACAAAGCCGGGGGGCAGTGCATGGAAGGCAGGGAAGGGCGCACTCCTCGGTGCCGCGGGTCCAGGATGCACCTGCGAGAATGAGGCCTGCTCCCGCCGCAAGGAAAGATCCGCCCGTGGGAGGACACAGGGTCTGGGATCCAGTTTAAAAAAAAAAAGTTCAAAGCTGGAGGGATGAAACAAATCAACAAGATTAGAAAAATGTTGATGATCGTCAGCACTAGCCAGTGAGTACACAGAACCTACGCACTATTCCATTAACTCTGTGCATGATGATGAGCTCCCGCAAGGATTCTTTCAAGGGGGTACAATGATACTATATCTAGTGCTCAGTAAGTTTAAAGAAGCCACAAAGTTAATGAAAGAAAGTATGTAAATGTATGTGTGTGTGCATCATACACAGTATGTGTGTGTGTGTGCGTAATATACAGTATGTGTGTGTGCATAATACACAGTATGTATGTGTGTAACACACAGTATGTGTGTGCGTAATATACAGTATATGTGTGTGTATAATACATGGTATGTGTGTGCGTAATATACAATATATGTGTGCGTAATACACAGTATGTGTGTGTGCATAATATACAGTGTGTGTGTGTAATACACAGTATGTGTGTGCGCGTAATATACAGTATATGTGTGCGTAATACACGGTATGTGTGTGCATGTAATATACAATATATGTGTGTGCACGTAACACACGGTATGTGTGTGTGCATAATACACGGTATGTGTGTGTGCATAATACACGGTATGTGTGTGCACATAATACACAGTATATGTGTGCAAAATACATGGTATGTGTGTGCATGTAATATACAATAATTGTGTGCGTAATACACGGTATGTGTGTGTGCATAATACACGGTATGTGTATGCGCGTAATATACAGTATATGTGTGTGTAATACACCGTATGTGTGTGTGCGTAATACACGGTATGTGTGTGTGCGTAATATACAGTATCTGTGTGCGTAATACACAGTATGTGTGTGCACAATACACGGTATGTGTGTGCACGTAATACACAGTATATGTGTGCGTAATACACGGTATGTGTGTGTGCGTAATATACAATATATGTGTGTGTATAATACACGGTATGTGTGTGCGTAATATACAATATATGTGTGTGTAATACACAGTATGTGTGTGTGCATAATACACAGTGTGTGTGTGTCATACAACAGTGTGTGTGTGTATAATACACAGCATATGTGTATGCATGATACATGGTAAATATGTGTGTACGTAATACACACACTGTGTGTGTGCATAATACACGGTGTGTGTGTGTGCATAATACACAATGTGTGTAATACACAGTGTGTGTGTGTGTGTGCATAATACACAGTATATATGTGTGGTCCTAATACACAGTATGTGTGTGTGTAATATACAGTGTGTGTGTGTAATACACGGTAAATGTGTATGTGTATCACACAGTATATGTGTGTGCATAACAGATGGTATATGTTTGCACGTAATACACAGTATGTGTGTGTGTGCGTAATACATGGTGTGTATGTGTGTAATACACGGTATATGTGTGTGTGATACACGATACATGTGTGTGCATAATACAGGGTATATGTGTGTGTGATACACGGTATGTGTGTGTGTGATACACGGTATGTGTGTGTGCGTAATAAATGGTGTGTGTGTGTGTGTGTGATACACGATACGTGTGTTTTCATAATACACGGTGTGTGTGTGTGTAATACAACAGTATGTGTGTGTGCATAATACACAGCATATGTGTATGTGTGATACATGGTAAATATGTGTGTGCATAATACACACTATGTGTGTGTGCATAATACACGGTATGTGTGTACATAATACACGGTATATGTGTGTGTGATACACAGTATATGTGTGTCTGTGATACACGGTATATGTGTGTGCCTAATACACAGTATGTGTGGGCATGCATAAATGTGTGTGTGCGTAACACACGGTATTTGTGTTTGTGTGATACACGGTATATGTGTGTGTGTGTAATACACGGTATACATGTGTGCATGATACACGGTATACGTGTGTGTGATACACGGTATGTGTGTGCGTGATACACGGTATATGTGTGTAATACACGGTATGTGTGTGTGTGATACACGGTATGTGTGTGTGCGTGTAACACACACACCATATGAACACATATTTACAGTGTGACCATACACACCCACACGCGTGTATAAACAAGCAGGCACACAGCAAAAAGAGGCAGAAGGGCTTCTCAAGTGTCATCGTGGGACCATGTCCGTGGTCTTAGAGAGGAGGCGTCCGTGCTGTCCACGCACACAATTGTGCGCACAGCTCTGCCTCTGGACTGCACCCAGCTCTGATGTCTGAGCAGAACACCACTCCTGGTGTTGGTCAGCTCAAACCCAAGAAGTACTCAGTGGCCTGGTTTTCTGTATTACTGAGAATCCAGGCAAAAGGAGAACAATGCTGTTTTTAGTTGAGCTCATCATTGGTTGATGAGTCCCGAAGTAAACTCTCCAGCACATGCTGGGGATGGAGCACCCGCTCTGCGTACTCCAGGAGGGGCATGGTGGCCCAGGTGGGCACACACTCTCTGGAGAAGCAGGGCAGGGGTGTCCACCCTTGGGTCCTGGGTGGTCTCTGTAAGTCACCAACTTAGCTGGATGAGGCCAAGGTGCTGTTGCTCGATGGCCAGGCTAGGTGGTGGTGGGGGGGTGGGGTGGGCAGCCGCTGCAGCTCCTGCCCAGCTCCCGGGACAGTGGCCTCTGAATCCAGCAGCCATGCTGTGAGGAAGCCCAAGGCGGCCCGTGGAGAAGCCCCAGGAGGAGGGGCGGAGGCCCCCCAGTGGCAGCCGGTCCACTAGGCCAGGTGTGGGAGTGAACCAGCTTGGAGGCTGACCCCTCCAACCCGATCCAACCCCTCTAGCTGATGCCCCATAAAGCAGAACCAAACTACCTGCCAGCACTTCCCAAATTCCTGACTCATAACATCATAGGTATAAACAAGACCGTTGTTTTAAACAGCAAAGCACCGGGACAGTTTTCACCTGGCAAGAAATAATTGGAACAGGTGTTCTCATGCCAATGGAAGAGAAGGTACCAGATGCCCGTGCTCACTTGACTTTACGCCCCCAGCATTGGGAGCACAGTCGTGGTCACACTTCAGGGCCCCCTGACACGGAAGCTGCCCCAAGGAGGAACCCCACCCGAGGGCTTCCAGACAACAGCTAAGACCAAAGCAGATGCCACTCGGGCCACTGCGGCCTTTCCATTTCGTATTTCAAGGGAGCGTATCTCAGCGATATAATCTGCGTCTCCACCACCCCTAGAAACACTCACTCCGGGTCTTAAACACCACCAGGGAGGGTGACTGGGCCTCCTTAGGGGTGCCCGTGGGCACACAGCTCCATCTTTGAGTCTGTGCCTAAGTCCCAAAGTTGATGTTTTTCTTCCTTTGTCAAAGAAAAAAAAAGAATTACTGGACATGTGTGTGTCTATATATGTGCCTCTGTGTGTGTCTGTGTATATTCATTTGTCTGTGTGTCTGTGTGCATGTTTCTGTATGGTGTGTGTGTGTGTGTCTCCATGTGTCCGCATGTGTGCATACATGTGCAGGAGGCTTCGTCAGGGATGCTCTTGGGCACACCCCTGCAGGGGAGGGAGGAGGCAGGGAGGGAAGATGGATGAGACAAAGCTCTCAGCCAGTGGCCCCAGGAGCCCTGGGGTGGCTGCTCAGAGTTGTGTGCTCCAGGCAAGGGGCCGGGCTTTGTGCCCCGCATCCACCAGTCGGTGGAGTTGGCTGCCGGGGGAAGGGGTCGACTCCAGCCGAGGCAGCTCTCTCCCACCGAGAGCCAGCCCTGGAGAAAACCTCACCTGAGCCATCGGCTGCCAAGCCCCCTGCAGAGGTGAATCGATGCCTCCGTCCCACCCACCACTGACACGGTCGGTCCACTGTGGCTTGCGGACATGAGCCTGGCTTCCAGAGCCCGGGCCCCAGACAGCCCAGCCACACTGTGCAGTGGTAGGGGACGGGGCGGGGGGGGGGGGGGGGGCTGCATGGGGTTTCATTCATTCGGAAGCTTGTTACCGGTTCTGCTGCCCCAGGAAAGCTCAGGGTGATTAATCCCCACGGTGGGGACGAACACATGGGCATGGCACGCAGCAATTCGGGCAGAATCGGGGTCCCTGTCACAGCAGCCGTGCAAACGTGTACATTTGCTGCACGCCATGGGTCCACATGCAGCCCCTCTGCCCGGACCGCTCTCTGCCTCACCTCCTGGACACTGTTCAAAGCACAAGCGGTCACAGAACAGAAGACGGCCGGAGGGGGCGGGGAGCCCTGCCGATCTCCATGACCCGGCCTCCAGCCCTTAGACGAGATGGTACAGAGCTAGTGCCCACCAAGGAGTTTCCATAATCTCTGGACTCCCATCCAAGCATCCAGGACAACCTGACAAGGCCGTCGGGCCCTCGTGCCTTTCCTGGAAACCTAAAACAGTGGGTTGGGATCTTCAAAGAAGCGGTCTGTCAGCTCAGTGTACTTCACGCTGTATAACAAATACATCCGCAGCTGAGGCCACCTCCAGACTGGGACCACCCCGCCCTGGTGGGAAGGAGCAGCCTCTGTCGGGACCCTGCGGGTCTCCGGGTGGAGAGGGAAGATGGTGGCACCCGAGGGTGTGGCTCCTAGCCACAGCCTATGTCACGCCGAGCACATCTCGTCGGCCAAGTCTGGTCCCGACCCGCAGGAGATGCAGAATCCTTCCGCAAGGCAGGGCAGCAAATAGTGGGACAATACTGCAATCTACCAGCACCAGCTGGACCAGGAGCTGACCACCCGCTCAGGCTCTCCGTCCCAGCCCCATGGAACCCGTGAGGCGCTCACCAAAAGCCACTGTCGTCCGTGTGCATTTTTAACTTTGCTTTGTCCTTGTCGTGTCTAAACTGTGATGAGGTTTCTTTTTCTTTCTTTCCTTTTTTTTTTTTTAATTCACCTAAAATCTGGTGGTCAGTGTGGTCCTCACAAGAGAAACGTTGTTAAAACAGTGCCTTGGGCAGAAACTCTCATTCACTGCTGCTGGGAGTGCCTAGTTGGGGGCACTCTGGAAGGCGGGGCGGTGGTGTTTTCTTACAAAACCCAACACGGTCTGCCCACACGGCCCAGCAGTTATGCTCCTCAGGATGCGCCCAGTGGAGTTAAGAATGTGTGTCCACACCAGAAACCTGCACAGCTTTATCCATAATTGTCCAAAGTTGGAAGCGACCAAGAAGTCCTTCAGGAGGCGTGTGGGCAAATAAACTGTGGTCCGTCCAGCCAACAGAATCTTCTTCGGCGCTGAAAAGGAATGAGCTCTTGAGCCGAGAACGGTCATGAAGGAACCGTCAATGAGCACCAGTGGGTGAGAGAAGCTGGTCTGAGGAGGCTGCAGGCCGCGACCTCAGCTCTACGACATTCCGGAAAAGGCAGAACAAGGGAGACGGGACAGAGATCGGGGGTTGTCAGGGTTTGGGGGGGTGAACAGGCAGGGCACAGAGGGCTTTAGGGTGGGGACCCCACTCCGCGTGACCCCGTGGTGGTGGACACACGTCATCACACGTCCGTCCGAACCCACAGGACGCACACCACCGAGAATGACCTCTTATATAAAATATCGACTTTAGTTAATAATGGTGCATAAATTTACTTTTAAGAAACAGCGCTCTTGAGCTTGGGGGCGAGCTGTGTCCTGGCTGGCGACCAGGCCAGTGGCTCCAAAAGTCCTCGCCTGGGAGGGCTAACACCTCCTTGGCAGGGCTGAGCACTAAACATGCATCCTGGGGTCCACAGGCCTGGTGAGAATGGGAATCGGGGCAGGGAAGGGCCTGGATGACAATTTATGTCCAAAACAAGGGGCCCTGTCTCTGTTTTCCCCTTCTCCTCTTCTCAGTAAAGGCTTCCTCAGCTCTGAGAATGACCCACATTCCCACTTACGGGAGCCCCAAACGCCCCACCTGTTTTCCCATACCCGCTCCAGCCCACCAGCAAGTCCCGCTCGCTCTCCCTGCCAGCCCAGCTCAGCTCCCTGGACCCCACCTCGCACCCCAGCCCCTCTGGCCCATCACTCCATGAACACTCCAGGCCGCCAGGCCTTTGCACCGCCTGTGCCCTCTGCCCAGAACTCCTCTCCCAGTGAATCCTCGTGGTGTGTGCCCCTCCCTTGTAAAGCTCAGATGTCACCTGCTGGGGGGCTGGCACAGCCTGCTTTAGACAGTAGCCCCCCACCGTCTGCCCTGACACAGGGGCTCAGCTCCGCTTACTGGTGACATGACCACCTCTGCTGTGGATCACTTAGCACGTTTCACTACGTCACCTCCCACAACAGAGGCAGCTCCTGCAAGCAGGGACTGACTGGGTCCCTTTCATTCACCGCCCTGTCTCTGGTGCCCAGAGTGGTGTGTGGCACACTGGAGGCCCTTGGAATAGTTGCCGACCAGGTACCTCTGCCTGGATGGTCGCCGGAGCCCCTTGCTGACCCTTGCCTCCCTCCCCACCCAGCAGCCTCAGCACGCTTTTTAAAATTGCTGCAACTTCTGTCACCCCAGGGGCTCCCCACTGCCTACAGATAAAATCCAACCTTTCACCCCAGCTCATCAGACCCAGGAAGGTCCAGAAGACCGGAGGAAAAGAACAGGGAGTGGGGAGGCCAGGCAGCCACACCCCAAAAGGCACTGTTAGGTGCCTGTTAGCCAGGCTGGCCGAGGGCCCCCCGGAGCCAGAAGAGACCCCCAGGCAGCCCCCTCGCCCCACTCTCGGCCTCATTCAGACCCTCCAGCTCAGGCACACTGTCCCCCCTGTGCACATGGAGCCCTCCCCTCCTGCAGCGACCTTGCCCACCCCTGCCTGGGGCGGCCCATTCCCAGCCTCTGCCTAGTTAAAGGCTCTACAATCTGTCCCCAGCCCAGTCTGCATGAAGTTGCCATGTGGCTAGAGGCCTGCACAGTGACTGGCTTGCAGCATGCGCTCAGTTAGGGCCTGGGGGAGCCGGAAGAAGACACATCGTCTGAGCCCCTGACGTTCACTGCACGCCTGCTGTGTGTGCCTGGCGCAGGGCTCCACGCTTTGTGCATGTGAGCTCACGTTCCCCTCCTGCAGCCCGGGGGGCCTGGCTTCCCTCCCCATCTCATGCCTGCCTTCCAAGAGACAGGCTAGGGCAATGCAGCCCCGCCGAGGTCAGTGACTCGCCCTCCGGTAACTTGCTCCATGCCTCCTCAGTTTCCTCCTCACACGGGGAACATGGCGGGCCTGCGTTGGTAAGATCTCGCTGAACTGTGCTCAGCTCGTGCCATTAGGGCCCCAAGACTGGTTGGCCTGGTTGTGGCTGTACTATCAGTACTATCATCATCATCATCATCATGGATCCCCACACATGTGCCGGCTGCCAGTCTGCTCCCGGGTGCCCTGGGCTCGGGCAGGGCCTGGGCATCCGGAGGGGAACGGGCCCATTGTGACAGCAGGGCGCATGCCCATTCTCACCGTCACGAGTACAGATGAGAAGAGAGTTGGGGGCCACCAGAGGTTCTTGTGTCCCTCATATCCTCATATGACCACCACAGGGCACCAAAGGCAGGAAACGGAGACCCACCGAGGGAAAGAAGGGCTTGCCGGGTCCACGTGTGCCCAGGGTCACACAGTGGCTCCAAATCTGATGCTTTTTCCCTGTGGAGAGCAACCTCTAGGTATCTGCTAGCAGCTCCTGCTGGGGGGCAGGGGGCACCTCTAAAAACGATAGCATTGTTCACCTTCCCATGGGGAGGCAGCACTCGCCCTGCTTTGGAGAAAGCCACCCTTGGGTGACAGCAGGAAGCGGGGAGGGACAGCTGGGCTGCACCCCTGGCTCTCATGCCGGGGCTGTGTGCAGAGCAGGGCACAGCTGTGCTTGGGGACTGTGAGGTGCCCCTCTCCTGCCAGATTCAGGTAGAGCGCAGGGGACTCTGCCAGGTGCCGGGCCCAGCAGCCCCCGCTCCTGCCTCAACTGCCATCATGCTTCCTCTTCCCCCCCTGCTGTGGTCACACTGCAGGGGGAGGGGGTGGGACAGGAGAGGCTTGAAGCCTGATGTCAGGTCTAAGCAGGCCTAATTCCCACGTTGTAATCAGGCTGATAGGAAGCTGGAGGGGGGCCAGGCCCCCCGACTCTCACTGCTGGGGTATTTCTCAGTGACCTGTCCAGCCCCATCTCCCTCCTCCAGGCCCTTTTAGGCACTTGAGGGGGAGACGAAGTTAATTACATCTAGATGCATCTTCAGACTCAAGGGTTGAGCCCAGCCTTTGTCCCTGAGCCATCGGGGACGTTTGGTGTTGCCTACAGCCCCAAAACGGTTAACTTAAATACACCACCAGGCCCCTGCTTCTCCTGGCCCAAGGCACCAGCACAAACACTGCCAGCCGTCAGTTTGTGCTACTTCACGTCATCCTTTCCATTGTAAGCCATAATTTTCAGAGGTTTATAGGTCAGCTATAAAAAAATAAAATAAAATAAACCTCCTCTTTTCGACTGAAAGGGCGTACTTTGAAACCAGAAGGCTGGTGGGTGCATGCGCCTGCATGCGACCTCGAGTTCCTCCTCAGCCGGAGCCCACCCCTCCCCACCCCTCCCCACCCCTCCCTGGCCCATGGCGCGTCCCCTCCCCCCCTCCTCCCTCGCAGGCCTTTGGGCCGCCCCTCCCCCACTGCGAGCGCAAACAGGCCCGGAACCCGTCAGGGGGTCTTCTGGCCGGACCCCGGTGGACCCTGGCCCACGAAGCTGGGAACCCCAGAGCCATTGGGGCTCCACCCTGTGCGAGGCTTGAAGAATTGAAAGCCCTGGTTCCCAGGAGGCGCGGCGGCAGTCGGGGGGGGGGGGGGGGGAATGGGCGTTGGCCCATCCCCCACAAGTGCCCACCTGAGCCCCATCGGGGCTCAGCCCAGGGCGGCTGGAGTGTGGGTGGCTTCCCTGGAACAGGGGAAGCAGTGAGCCCCCCACCCCGAGTCTCGACGCACAGCCCCGCACGTGAGGGGGGCAGGAGGAAGGGGTGACAGAGAGGGCGGGGCCGCTCATCCCTAACTTAGGGGCCTGCAGCAGGTGGTGGTGGGCCTGCCCTACCAGGAGAAAGTCCCTGTCGCTTTGGGACGGGTGGCCTAGAAAGAAGCTGGGCTGCCCCCTGTGTCCACTGTCCTATCTCCCTAACTTCTGGGGGTGCCAGAGAAGGAGGCTGGAGGCAGTTCACGCACACACGGAGCTGACTTGCAGCGTTTTTCGGCCTCTTTATTTAGAACCCGGCGGACGAGGGGCCGGGGCAGTGGTGCAGACGGCTCAGGAACCATGTTAACAAATTTGTCTTCAAGTTTAAAATAATCATAATAATAAAAAGAGACAGCGAAAGCGCGAAGAGAACTGCTAGCTAGATGGGCTTGTACGGCAGCTACAGCTTGTGAGCGACCCCCTCCCCCCAGAGTCCGCTATAAAAATAAATTTACATTTGTCGATAACCAGATGCGGTGACGTGCCTTTGGCATAACCAATAACCGAGCTATCGCGTGGCAGAGCGGCCCACGCCTCGACATAAATAGAAAATATAAGTTAGTATAACTTTAAAAACTTTTTGTACAAATATACATGTTTTTTTCTTTTTTCCTTTTTTTTTTCTTTTTTCATTTTTTTGCACTGAGTTTCAGCAGAGATTAAACATTTTATATAAATGACTCTTAAAGCTTTACACCTTGGGACCAGTGTACTCCTCGTGCAGAATACATTTAGATATAAAAGACGTTATTAATACATTGCACAGTTTTTTTTTTTTTTTAAATTTTAAACACGAAACCGAACGCTGCTCGGTGGCAGCTGCCGCCGGTTGCTGCTACATGGACGGTCCCAGCCGAGGCCCCGCGCTCCTGTCCTGTCCGCTGCCCAGCGGGCTCCCTCAGGGCTCTTTACGCGCGACGCTGCGGGAGAGAGGCGCGGTGAGCGACAGCAGACAGACAGACAGGGTGGCCACGAGGACCCCGCAGGGCGACCCCTCCCCGCCCAGCGCGCGCGGGGCGCTACCCACCTCATCGCAGCCGCTTGCGCGGGGTCTGCTCCGCCGAGCCTACGGCTGGAGCGGCGCCTGGGGCGGCGCATCCCGCGGGAACCTCGTTCGACGCCTTGGCCTCGGGCGCGGGTCTCTTGCGCTTGGCGAAGAAATCTGCGGGCGACAGCGCGCACAGCCGGTCAGGGCGGGGTCGGCAGGGGAACCCAAGAGGGGGCCGGGGTGGGGGCGCCGTCCCCGCCCGCGCCGAGGTCCGCGGCGGGTCAGCTTTGTTTACGTCGCCCGCGCAATGTGCTGTGTAAGCATTTCTCCTTGTCCCGCGGCCAAGCCCCCCGGGGCTGCCGCCGCGCTTAACCCCCTCCGCGCCGCGCCCGCCGCGCCCGCCGCGCCCGGGGAGGGGCTCCCGCGGCCAGAGCGAGGATCGCGCGCCCAGGGGGCCCGAGCGCGCGCTCTCCCATCCCTCCCGCGCCAGCCGCTCGGGAGCACAACAACAGGGCGGGACGGGGTGCGGGCGCAGCCGCGCCCAGCGCGCTGCTGGCCCTTTAATGCCACGGGAGGAGGCGGGGACCAAGTGAGGCCCCCGAGGCCGGGGGAGCCCGGCCGGCCGGACAAAGCAGGGCCGGGCCGGGCCGGGGCGGGGCCGCGCGGGACTCACCGGAGATGAGAGGCCCGGGCAGCTTCTTGATCGCGGCGCCTCCCGCGGCGGCGGTGGTGGCAACAGCCCCTCCAGCGGCGGCGGCGGCATTGGTGGCGGCGGCGGCGGCGCTACCGGTGGCAGCGGCAGTGCCCGGCGCGGGGCGCCCCGACATCCCTGAGTGCAGCGGCTCGGCGAGGGGCTCCTGGCTGCGCGGCGGCGGGACCGCCTCCTGCTCATCGCTCTCCTGCGGCGCCGCGGCTGGGGCCGGGGCGGGAGCCACCACCGGGCCGCCGGACGGCGGCGCCGGCGCCTCCCCGAGGCCGTCGAGGGGCTCATCGGCCGGCGGCGCGGGGGGCGGGCTATCGCCTGCGCCCTCCGGGCGGGGCCGGGGCGCCAGGAGCAGGCGGCAGCGCCCCACCTGCACCGTCTCGCGGTAGAAGGCGGGCACGGAGTCGCTGTCCACCTCGGTCCACTGCAGACGCCCGGGGCCGCGCAGTGGCACGTCCTGCTGGAAGTTGTAGTCCCAGCGGCGCTGGTCCTCGGCACTCAGCTCGGCCAGGCGGATCTGCAGCTCACGGCTCAGCTCCTCGTGGTCCACCGGCCCGAAGAGGCTGCGGCAGGCGCTGGTGCGCGCGAACAGGGGAAAGGTGCGGCGGGCGACAAGGCGCTCCATTGCCAATGCGCTGCGGAGACACACGTCGAACCTGGCCCGGGACAGCGCGGGCCGGGGCCACGGGAGAGGAGAGGAGAGGAAGAGGAGGAGGAGGAAGAGAGGAGAGGAGGGCGGAGGCCGGGCGCAAGTGAGACCCCGCGCAGTCGGAGTCTGCATTTGCAAAGGGACGCGGCGGGAGGGCGGGCGCGGCGGCTACCTGGCTGTCGGGCCCTGGGCTGCTCCTGAGTCTCGCTTGCGGTGTCGTCCGGCCGGCGGCCGCGCCCCCTCAGTGCCTGTCCTCGCCCGCTCGGCTCGTTCGGGCCTGGTTGGCACCTACCGAGCGCAGAGCACTTGGCCTGTGAAACGCCCAGCCCTCGCGCGCCCCTTTATACGCGAGGGTCCCACCCCCCCCCCCGCGCGGGGGCCCCGCGGCGATTAGCATAATGTAGTATTTTCAGTTTCAACAACACCGCGGCGATTGGCCCGCGCCGGTCTGCCCCCGCCCCGCTGGCGGCCCGGCCCCCGCGCGCCGCCCATTGGCCGCGTGCACACACCCACCCGAGGGCGGGGCGGGGCGCGCGGGCCGATTGGCGGGGCGCGGGCCGCGCGCGGCAGCGGGCTGGGGGCGGTGAGCGGGGCGGGGCCCGAGTTAAAGGGCGCTGCGGGCGGTAACGTGACACCGCGGCGCCCCGCCCCCTCGCCCCATCCCCCCCCCTCCCGCCCCCCTCCGGCTCCTTTGTCTGCTGGCGGGGGCTGCGAGGCGGCGGCGGCGGTGGCGCGGGCGCCCCCTCGGCCGGCGCGCCCTCATCGGCGCGGCGGGGCCCGGCGTCCGGGCAGTTCCGACTCGCCCCCCGGGGGCGCCAGCCCCGCCGCCGGTGCTCACCATTGGGCCTCCAGCGCCAGCTGAAGGGGCTTGAACCAGCCGCGGGCATCTCGTCCCTAGCTGGAGCGAGATGGGGTCTTCGGCTGCCCCCGCGCGGCCTGCGGCGCCCGGGGCTTAAGTCCCTGGCGGGGTTACGCGCACCTGGAGCCCTAACACACCTGCTGGCCCTAAGGCCCTCGAACCACTCTTCCCGCCCCCCCACCACAGGGCGAAGTCTCAGACACCTTGGAGAGCCGGCCCTCAGCCCCTGGAGTCCTGAGCCAGATCTGGGAGCCTGCCCAGCCCTGCTCAGTGGATGGGAAACAGGCGGAGCCCGTCCGGGGCTATGCCCACCACGTCGTGGACCAGGTGCCCGGCACCTCTCAGGCTTCGGCCACACAATGCCAGAGGTCTGAGTGCCCAGACTGGCTGGAGGCTGTTATCCCTGGATGGGGTATTGGATAGGTCACTAGAGGCTTGTCCAGTGGGGTGGGCCTGGCCCGGCCTAGCCTAGGGTCTTGACTGGGTATACTGATCCTCTGGGCCAGCTTTATCCCCCATCACACAGGGAACCCCCAGGTGGGAGGTGGGGGTGAGCGGTGGGCAGCTCCGCTCTAGCTAACCTGTCCCACCGTCCTGGAAGGCTAGCATCCCCCTCATCCTGCCCAATAAATATTGTTGGTTGTTGGGAGAAAACACACCCTGAGAATGATGGGGCACGCGAGCCAGAGGGCCCTACTCCAGCTGTCAGGGGAAAGGGAAGGACCTGCCAGGACCCAGACCCCTTCTCCCCCACACGCCGGGCCTTGCCACAGCCCCAGGTCCTCCCTGGAGGCTCTCATCCCAGCAGGGCCAGGCCATGGGAGACCATTCCTTTCTGCAGCTTTCCCTTTGGCCCAGCCTGTTGTGGGGCGGGGAGCCTAGGAACTGCCTCCAGCCACCCCACCCCCACCCCAGCCCAAGCTAAAAGCAGCCCTGGGCTGGGGGAGTGGGCAGGGTCAGGCACCTGGTGGAGGGTCCAGCAGAGCCCTGAGCTGTCAGCCCCTGGCCCGGGGGAGCCCATGAGCCCAGCGAGAAAAATAAGGCTGACCCGACCCCAGCCAGACTGCCTCCCCACAGGGTCAGGGTGGGTTCCAGGACTCCCCAGGGATGGGACAGTGTGATAGTGTGCAAATTTGTCCCGGAGGAGGTATCCTGGGTCCAGGGGAGGCGAGGGTTGAAGTGAGGCGATGAGACAAACAGGAGTGGGCATTGGCGCAGGGAACGGAGGGGACAGGGCAGGGTGCTGGGGTCTTGGTAGGAGGACCAAGCGATGGTTCATGATTGGTTTTTATTCTGTTCTGTGCACTGCATTCCACATTCCCCACAAGCATTGAGATGTTACAATTTTCTATCTTCAGGAACGTAAAGAGGAACTGAGAAAGATCCCCCAAGCTCTGTGGTCTCCTCACAGCAGGCTGACGTCACCTGGCCTGGGGCTAGAAAGAGGCAGGCCTGGCCCAACCCTGGTGCCAAGGTCACACCAGCTTCCCCAGGGCCACAGCCGGTAGTGACCACAGAATGTGGAACCAGGTGGCCCCCAGGATTTCCCGAGAGGTCCGGATGCCCTGGCTCCAGCTATCCAGGAGGGCAGGCTGGGGAAGTAGCCCACCCCCAGGCCAGATTCAGCCTCCAGGCTGGCTCCCTTCCTTAAGGAAGGAAGCCACCCCACTCCCAGCGCCTGCTCCAGGCACCCAGGGGAGTCCGAGCTCTCCTCCCTAGCAGGGACTGCCTGGTGCTATGAACACCTGTCTGCCCTCGGCTCCCTAAGGGCAGAGGACCTAGTAGGTGCTTCATAAATGAGCAGGAGCCGAGCCTGCACCAGGCCCCTGCGTGACCCTGCCCTCCCCCAGCACTGTCCAGGTCAGGGGCTGGGCTTAGAGGGCCATTCCCACTGCCTTTGGTGCCCACCCTGCCACCACCATGGGGGCCAGTTGAGCTCAGACAGGTGGGTCCCAGGCCCCCTCCCAGTGATAAGCCTAACGGATTGTGACATTGAGTCCTGCCTCCAAGGACTGGGAATGGCAGGCCCCCACACCTCGTGTCACACAGTGTGGCAATAGCGGCCCCTCTTCGCTGGGGCCAAGCGCTGCCCAGGAGAGCTTTCCTGCATCCCCTTGCTGGGCCTCACCTGTAGTGCAGGGGAGGGAGGGGGAGGGAGCTGATAGCGGGAGCCTGGGGAAGCCACCAGGGCCACGCGTAGTGGGGGAGGGAGCAAGGTTTGACTCACCCTCCTCCCGCTGCCTGGCTTTCTCTTTGCTTTCCCTCAGGGCTTTCTGCTTCTCTTTCTCCAAGGGCCGCGTGGACACCTCCCCTCCCGGGCTTGTTAGGGCAGGGAGGTGACCTTCTCTGAGTATGTGACCCTGAATCCGGTCAAGGATGGTACCCATCAGCTCACTGACCTGCCGGTCCCAACAGTGTGGCTGGGTCCCTTCCCCCAAGCCGGGGACGGACCTGGGGGCGGACAGCTGAGGGGCTGGGGGCTGGGAGTCTGAGAGAAGGCCCAGGCCTCCACCCCAAGGGCCCCCCCGCCAAGTGTGCAAACCTCTGTCTGAGTACAATAACCAAGCTCTACTTTTGTAATTAAAAATATATTCCAAGGAGAAAAAGAAACAAAAGGAACAGTGTTTGTACTCTGTTGCGGCAGACAGCAGAACCAGAGAGGGGGTACTGGCCCCGGGGAGCAGCAAGGAGAGGCGCCCGGGATGCCCCAGCACCCCAAATCCTGCCCACTCAGGAGTGGGGGAGCCCGGCAGGCGCCCGGCCCCCTGCTGGCTTCTCCAGCATACCTCTCTCTGAACTCACCACCCAGTCCAGCGGAGGAGCGACCAAGCAAAAGCACTGTGTTCCCCAAACCATTTCCTCTTCCTCTGACCGAACAGAACAAAGACCACATTCCCAGCCCCTCGGCAGCTGGGGGGCCACACGTCCAGTGCTGGCCACAGACAGGAGAGCAGAAAGGCACCCACCCCCTCCCGCCCGGGGCCCATCCACACCAACCAAGCTAACCACCCCCTCCTGTCCCTGCTCTGCCAGCCAGACGGGGGTGGGGCGGGGGCATCCAGGGAGGTACTCCTGGGGACAGCAGAGCCCCTGGGTGGCTGAAGCCCCGAATGACCCCAGGGAGCAGGGCCACGAGCTCCCTCTGCACACCCACCTGACCGAGATGGGAGTGAGAAATAAGGGTCGACTGCCACTAACACGCGGGGGGCGGGGGGGCTTGTCTGTCCCAGCCGCCAGCGCTGCCCACCCCCGACTCCCCTGCATGGCATGGGCCTGTTTGGGGTGTCGTTTTCTGGATGAGGAGACAGGCCTGGGCAGATTGAAGAACTTGGTCCTGCTCCAGGGCTTAAGGCAGCTAACCCCCTAACCCAGGGCGTGGCGGGGCTGTTTCCCCTGGCAGTGCCCCCCAGTGCCAAGGGAGTGGGCCCCTTTTGCAGTCCAGGAAACTGAGGCTCGATGGGGAGACACTCTTGCCCAAGCGAGTGGCAGAGCTGGGCGGGCCGGGAGGCGCCGTCCTCGGCCACGTGCTGCCGCCTGGTGGCTGACTTCCACTCTGGGTGTCCCAAAGCCCCCTCCTTCTGGGGAGCCGTGTGGAGCTGCTTCTGGAAGCCCAGGAGGGCAGCCTGTGTCCTGGGGCCCGCCCCCGGCGTGCCCCCAGGGACCCTGCGAGGGGCGTCTGTCTGCAGGCCTCCCGGACTGCTCTGCAGGCGCCGAGGCACATTCCCCAGGCTGACAGCACCAGACACCTTGAGCCCGCCCTGCACCCGGGCGCAGCTCCTTGCCTCACTTAATCCTTCCAAGAACCCGTACAGGGAGGCATTTTGATGCCTGTTTTGCAAGGGAGAAACCAGAGGCTCAGAGACGTCGAGCAAGCGCTCAGCGCTCAGGGGCAGCAGATCGGTGCCTTTCTCCGGCCCTGAGCCCCTCCCTGGACTTCCATGAGGGGAGGGTGAGCACAAAGGCAGGAGAGGAAAGAAAGCGAGAGTGCCAGGGTTAACCTCCCCTGCCCTTCCCCAAACCTGGAGCCAGGGCTGGCCGTCTGTGGGGGCCTGTGGCCCAGTCCCGGGAGGGCGGACCCCTCAGGCGCCTCCCATCAGGGAGGTGACCAAGCTCTCGCCCAGCCCAGTCTGCCCTCTCCTGTGTAGATCTTGGCCTGTCCATTGTGTACCCCACCAGGCCAAAGGCCCGCGGGCCCCATCCATTCCCCACCCCCTCCCCCACAGCCCCGGGCTGGGCCAGCCCTTGCCCCACCCCCCACCCCACCCCCAGCCGCAGCACCCCACAGTGGGCCTGGACAGGCCTGGCCAGACCCCTGGGGAGGCTGCTGCCCCTCGGAGCCTCACCTTCTCCCCCATAAGATGAGGCCCGGGGGCCCCGAGGAGTGTGGAGAGTTACCGATTAACTAGCCAGCCTCCAGCGACAGGCAGCCGGCCCAGCTCTGAGCCGGGGCTGGTGGGGGGGTGGTTTCCTAGCACACTTGGCCCAGGGCCCAGCGCCGGCGCAGCGAGAACCTTCCTCCCCGCACCGACTTCCCGCGCTCGGCTCGCCCCGCCCCCAGCCCCCCCAGGACGGGCTGTTCTCGGGGCGGCTGCCAGGCACGTCCTCCGCAGGTGCCGGCCTCCCTCCGGTGACGCGTCCACAGGCCGCACGACGGGAATCCAAAGCTCGGATTACAGGGGCTGCCTTGTGCTCCCGTCTGGGCCGGGCCGGGGGTCCTCACTCCCCAGGACTTAGCAGGAGGGGCTGGGCAGGCCCTGGGGGAGGTGTGGAGGGAGCAGGGAACAGCCCTGGACATGAGGGCTCTGCTGCCCCGTCCCCACAACGGGCCAGGGGCCCCTTCCCCTCAGAGTCTCAAGCAGAAGGACCACCTCCTCCCCGCTCGTCCAGGACCGTTCCGGTTTCGGCACTGACCGTCCCAGGACACCCTTGACCATGGGTTATCCTAGGCTCCAGAAAGACCCTCCAGGGCTGGGGAGGGTTCCCAGGGTAGGGGGACAGGCACGCAGGCGGGGCTTAGGACACCCTGTGGCCAGCTCGGAGCCCCACCAGGCCTCCCTCCTCCCCTGCACCCACAAGACAGAGACCAGGCAGGTCCCCAGGGCTCAGGGGCTCACTCTGCCAAGGAAAGACCAGGAAGAATGAATCTGGGTGAGCGGGTGCCCCCCGACTTCCTTCCTCCCCTGTCCTGCTGGGGACATGCTGGGGACATGCTCCCATCCCCAGGGTATGCTGGGGACACCAGCTCTCACCCTGCTTCCAACACACCCACATGGTGTTCCGAGAAGAGCCTGAAAGCCAGGGAGGAGACGCGGAGGCCCCCCCCCACACCCCTATCCTGCCCCAGGGCAGGGCAAGAGGCAGGAGCCCACACGCCCACCGGGCCCCGGGGTGAGGTCTCCCTGGGCATCAGGGGCAGCGAGCACAACACGGTGTGTGCGGGCCCCGGAGCGAGTCGGGCGGCCACGGCCAGGGAAGGAGAGCCTCCCCCCACATTCATTCACCACACCTCCCCCGCCCCCTCCCCCCCAGCTGGGTTTCAAAGGTGAGCAGTGGTTGGTGGAGACAGAGGTCAGACGGTAGAAGTGGCCGAGCCCTGGCCAGTCCTCCCCAGTGCCCTGCAGGCCACACAGAGTAGGGACTCAGCAGAAGGGACGCCTGTCCCCCGCCTCCCTCGATGGCCTAGGCATGGTTTGGGGGTCTGCTGAGGCGTCAGAGGTGTCAGCCCCTGAGCCCTGAGGCAGCCGGCCGCAGGCCCTGAGGCGGAAAGCTGGGCGCCTGCTGCCCCCTGGTGTCCACGGGTGACACTGCAGCCAGGAGCCCGCCCACCTGCCCGCAGGCTGGGGACGGGGAAAGGGAGCCCAGGTGGACCCCAGAGCCGCCTTCAGCCCACCCCATTCGACCCTCACCTGGTGGGGAACTTGGGCAAGGGCCTTGCTCTCTGGGACCTCAAGTCTCCTCAAGTCTAAATTGGGGGGGCCGGGCTGCCCAATGTGGCTGGTTAGGGCTGTGCAGGGGGAAAGCCTCCTTCTCAAAAAAAATCCCCATCACCCATAGGTATTTGGGGGGGCTACCACCCACACCACTCTGGGAAATAACACATGATTTCTCCTGTCTCCAGTGGGTCGGGGGGGCAGGGGGCCAGGGGGCCAAGGAGCAGGGAGAGGAAGGGGAGTGTCAACCAGGCTAAAGACCCAAAGTAAGGCCTGGCCCCTCCCGTCCCCTCCCCCTGCGGCTCCTCAGCCCCCTCCACTTCCTCCTCCTGCCCTGCCCCTCCCCCCATCTGACTCCTCTCCCCGCATTACTGCTGCTGGTCACAGCCCCGGGCAGTCGGGCAGTTGAGAGCCCTGAGTCCGGCCTGGGCCTCCCCCGGTTCCTTGGGCCCCTGCCTTGGAGCCTGGACGGCCACCTGCGGACACTCTCACCGGTGCCTTCGGTCAAGAACAACCCGCTCCCGCAGCTTCACACAACTGGGCCCACTGACCCAGGAACCATAACTCCATCTCTGGGCGGGGAGCCCGGGCCCCGCCGTTAGGGTTAGGCTTAGGGTTAGGGTTAGCAGCAGACAGGAAAGCACGCCCGGAGAGAAGTCTGTGCCCCACAGGTTCTGTCAGCTGCTCCCCAAAGATCCACCTGCAGCTGAAGGGAGCCCCGTGGGCCAGCAGGGAAGGCCTGGGTCTGCCTCCAAGCCTCCCACAGCCTCCACCGCTACCCAGGTGCTCTGTGCTAGGATGGCGGGAAGTGGGGTACAGCAGGAGCCCCCATCAGAGCCCACCTAGGTTTGGGATGAGGAGGGTAATTCTGGGAGGGGCTGGGATCCCAGGTAGAGAGGTGGCCAAACCGGTCACAGCTGGTACCGTGTGAGCCCAGAATGAACCGGATTGCCGGGGAGGGCCTCGAGGGCCAGGCGTGTGGGGCCTGGGACCCCAGCCCAGGAGCTGGTGACATCTTAAAGGCATCGAGGAGCCTTGGAGGCTTCCGGCTTGGGGTCCAGGGTCCTGAGATTTAATGGTGGATGCAGGTGCCATGAGCAGAGGTCGGAAGCAGGGGTGAGGAATCATGGAAGTCAGTTGGGCAGGAAATGATGGTGCCCCAGGCCAGGGCAGGGCTGAGGGCCGGGAAGGACGAGGTCTGAGAGCGCTGGACCCCTGGGTTATGGGGCATGAAGAAGGAGAGGGCAGGAGGCATCGGGGAGGGTGGTACCAGGAGGGGCTGGGGTGCCGGTAGGAGGGGAGCAGGCAGCAGGCCTTTGCTGGGGGGACAGGGGGTATGGCCATAGCCCACAGCTACCCCCAGGGTGTTGGTGGGCCCAGATTCCTCCTGGCAGCCCCTTGACTTTTCCACTGCTGGCCACTCCGTACCGACAGCATTCATGTGGCAAGGGGGTTGGGGCAGGGGGCAAGGTAGCGGGCACTGCCTAGCGGAGGCACAAAGCTTGGGGCTTCGGAATCAGGCAGAGCAATGCCCTCTTACTGGCTGTGTGGCCACGGGCAAGTCGCTTAACCTCTCTGTCCCTCCGCCTTCTCCCCTGCCAGGCTCCTGAGGAGGCTCCGGGGCCATGTCCGCACATCCGGGCACAGTGGCCAGCACGCTCCCTGTCATCACTGTCTCTCTGCTGACCCGGAGGGCTGGGCATGCACAGCCCTGACCAGCGGCCCCTCCAGCTGCCGCTGTATCATAAACTGGACATTTGCTCTGAGCGCAGGCACGTGGGCTGGTGGGGGGACTCAGACCCCCCCCAGTCACGTGCATTCCCTAATAACTTGCCGGGCAGGGTGTGATGGTATTTATACACTCTGCAGCCTGGACAGCGCTAGCACCCCTTCCAGAGTCCAGGGGGGCCATGGGATGGAGGTGGCCATGACTCTGACGGGCCTGCGTCCATCGAACATTCAGGCCCAGCGCTCAGCAGTGCCCTCAGCCAGCCCCGGACTGGACGCTTGTGGGCACCCTCTCTGTGCCGGGCCGGGGAGCCCCGCGCCGTGCACCTTACATGTCCATTATCTCATTCACGCTCCTAAACGGCAGGGGCGGGTCTTGTCCATTTCACAGGTGGGGAAACAGTGTTGAGAGGACGAGCCCCTCGTCAAGCGAGACCTGGGAAGTCGTAGAGATGCCAGCCCAGAGGATCTGACCCTGGAGCCCCGGCCATAACCCCTGGGCTCCACCCTGAGCACAGACCCTGCCGGCCCACGGGCTGCTGGACCCCCTGCGGAGCCCCCTTCCCCGGCCGCTCTGGATGCTGATTTATGGAAAATAGTGGAGCAAGTGACTGCCTTGGGTTGGACATTAGCTGTGGTAGCCTGGCAGGCCCTGTTGGCAGCGTGACCTTGAGCGGGCCCTCCCCCTCCAATGTCCAATCAGGATCTAGGCTAGGAGGGTTTCCCTGGGACCTCAGGGGGGCCCTCCCCTCCAGGGGCTTCCAGGCTGGTGGGTGGAGTCCAAAACAGGTGAATAAACCAGGGCAGGTCTGGGGCTGCTGGCCTGCAGAGGGGCCAACTGCCTTACGGAACAGGCCCCAGGCAGGATTTTAAGGGCTAGGACTCGTGTCGAGCACCGTGGGGGCAAGGGCAGGGTGAGACACTGCAGCTATCACTCCCTCTTCTTCAGCTTCCCCGAAATGTGTGCAAGAGCCAACCGTCCCTGTGCAGAGCAGGGGAGCAGGGGCCTTGGGGCGGGAGGCACCAGATCCCCTAGATTCTCACCCAGCCAGCTTCCAGGGCGCCCAGAGAGCAGAGGGGAGGCTGCTTCTTGATTCTCGAGATGTCGCTGTAACTGTCCCC